>NC_135497.1:7225501-7525501 GCF_052857255.1 Amblyomma americanum | reverse complement strand
GGGTGGTTGCACTCACCGGACGAAAAGATGTGTCAGTTTTCGAAGGCCCGCATCAGCCCCCGTCACAACCGGCAGCGTGCGCATGTGCCCCGCACATAGATACCAGTAACGAAAATGACAAATAGGGGGGCGAGGCAGGCAGTTTTTGTTGCCGGATAGCGAGCAGGTACCAACGTTAACCGGCGATAGCTGGCGTGCTGGAGGACTCTCTAAGTAATGAAGAGTGGTTTGCGCTCACCGGACGCAAAGATGTGTCAGTTTTCGAAGGCCCGCATCAGCGCCGTCACAACCGACAGCGTGCGCATGTGCCCCGCATATAGAGACCAGTAACGACAATGACAAATAGAGGGGCGAGGCAGGCAGTTTTTCGTTGTTGGTTAGCCAGCAGGTACACGCACGCGCACCAACGTTAACCGGGGATAGCTGGCGTGCCGGAGGACTCTATAAGTAATGAAGAGTTGGTTGCGCTCACCGCACGAAATGATGTGTCAGTTTTCGAAGGCCCACATCAGCCCCCGTCACAACCGGCAGCGTGCGCATGTGCCCCGCAGATAGAGACCAGTAATGACAATGACAATTAGGGGGGCGAGGCAGGCAGTTTTTCGTTGTTGGTTAGCCAGCCGGTACACGCACGCGCACCAACGTTAACTGGGGATAGCTGGCGTGCTGGAGGATTCTATAAGTAATGAAGAGTTGGTTGCGCTCACCGCACGAAATGATGTGTCAGTTTTCGAAGGCCCACATCAGCCCCCGTCACAACCGGCAGCGTGCGCATGTGCCCCGCAGATAGAGACCAGTAACGACAATGACAAATAGGGGGGCGAGGCAGGCAGTTTTTCGTTGACGGTTAGCCAGCAGGTACACTCACGCTCACCAAAGTTAACCGGGGATAGCTGGCGTGCTGGAGGACTTTCTAAGTAATGAAGAGTTGGTTGCGCTCACCGGACGAAAAGATGTGTCAGTTTTCGAAGGCCCGCATCAGGTCCGTCACAACCGGCAGCGTGCGCATGTGCCACGCAGATAGAGACCAGTAACGACAATGACAAATAGAGGGGCGAGGCAGGCAGTTTTCCATTGTTGGTTAGCCAGCAGGTACACGCGCGCGCACCAACGTTAACCGGGGATAGCTGGCGTGCTGGAGGATTCTCTAAGTAATGAAGAGTTGGTTGCGCTCACCGGACGAAAAAGATGTGTCAGTTTTCGAAGGCCCGCATCAGCCCCGTCACAACCGGCAGCGTGCGCATGTGCCCCGCACATAGAGACGAGTAACGAAAATGACAAATAGGGGGGCGAGGCAGGCAGTTTTTCGTTGTCGTTAGCCAGCAGGTACACGCACGCGCACCAACGTTAACCGGGGATACCTGGCGTGCTGGAGGACTCTCTAAGTAGTGAAGAATTGGTTGCGCTCTCCGGACGAAAAGATGTGTCAGTTTTCGAAGGCCCGCATCAGGTCCGTCACAACCGGCAGCGTGCGCATGTGCCCCGCAGATAGAGACCAGTAACGACAATGACAAATAGGGGGGCGAGGCAGGCAGTTTTTCGTTGTCGTTAGCCAGCAGGTACACGCACGCGCACCAAAGTTAACCGGGGATAGCTGGCGTGCTGGAGGACTCTCTAAGTAATGAAGGGGTGGTTGCACTCACCGGACGAAAAGATGTGTCAGTTTTCGAAGGCCCGCATCAGCCCCCGTCACAACCGGCAGCGTGCGCATGTGCCCCGCACATAGAGACCAGTAACGAAAATGACAAATAGGGGGGCGAGGCAGGCAGTTTTTGTTGCCGGATAGCGAGCAGGTACCAACGTTAACCGGCGATAGCTGGCGTGCTGGAGGACTCTCTAAGTAATGAAGAGTTGGTTGCGCTCACCGGACGAAAAGATGTGTCAGTTTTCGAAGGCCCGCATCAGCGCCGTCACAACCGACAGCGTGCGCATGTGCCCCGCAGATAGAGACCAGTAACGACAATGACTAATAGAGGGGCGAGGCAGGCAGTTTTCCATTGTTGGTTAGCCAGCAGGTACACGCGCGCGCACCAACGTTAACCGGGGATAGCTGGCGTGCCGGAGGACTCTATAAGTAATGAAGAATTGGTTGCGCTCACCGCACGAAATGATGTGTCAGTTTTCGAAGGCCCACATCAGCCCCCGTCACAACCGGCAGCGTGCGCATGTGCCCCGCAGATAGAGACCAGTAATGACAATGACAATTAGGGGGGCGAGGCAGGCAGTTTTTCGTTGTTGGTTAGCCAGCAGGTACACGCACGCGCACCAACGTTAACTGGGGATAGCTGGCGTGCTGGAGGATTCTCTAAGTAATGAAGAGTTGGTTGCGCTCACCGGACGAAAAGATGTGTCAGTTTTCGAAGGCCCGCATCAGCCCCGTCACAACCGGCAGCGTGCGCATGTGCCACGCAGATAGAGACCAGTAACGACAATGACAAATAGGGGGGCGAGGCAGGCAGTTTTTTGTTGTCGATTAGCCAGCAGGTACACGCACGCGCACCAACGTTAACCGGGGATAGCTGGCGTGCTGGAGGACTCTCTAAGTAATGAAGAGTTGGTTGCGCTCACCGGACGAAAAGATGTGTCAGATTTCGAAGGCCCGCATCAGGTCCGTCACAACCGGCAGCGTGCGCATGTGCCACGCAGATAGAGACCAGTAACGACAATGACAAATAGAGGGGCGAGGCAGGCAGTTTTCCATTGTTGGTTAGCCAGCAGGTACACGCGCGCGCACCAACGTTAACCGGGGATAGCTGGCGTGCTGGAGGATTCTCTAAGTAATGAAGAGTTGGTTGCGCTCACCGGACGAAAAGATGTGTCAGTTTTCGAAGGCCCGCATCAGCCCCGTCACAACCGGCAGCGTGCGCATGTGCCCCGCAGATAGAGACCAGTAATGACAATGACAAATAGGGGGGCGAGGCAGGCAGTTTTTCGTTGTTGGTTAGCCAGCAGGTACACGCACGCGCACCAACGTTAACTGGGGATAGCTGGCGTGCTGGAGGATTCTCTAAGTAATGAAGAGTTGGTTGCGCTCACCGGACGAAAAGATGTGTCAGTTTTCGAAGGCCCGCATCAGCCCCCGTCACAACCGGCAGCGTGCGCATGTGCCCCGCACATAGATACCAGTAACGAAAATGACAAATAGGGGGGCGAGGCAGGCAGTTTTTGTTGCCGGATAGCGAGCAGGTACCAACGTTAACCGGCGATAGCTGGCGTGCTGGAGGACTCTCTAAGTAATGAAGAGTTGGTTGCGCTCACCGGACGCAAAGATGTGTCAGTTTTCGAAGGCCCGCATCAGCGCCGTCACAACCGACAGCGTGCGCATGTGCCCCGCAGATAGAGACCAGTAACGACAATGACAAATAGAGGGGCGAGGCAGGCAGTTTTTCGTTGTTGGTTAGCCAGCAGGTACACGCACGCGCACCAACGTTAACCGGGGATAGCTGGCGTGCCGGAGGACTCTATAAGTAATGAAGAGTTGGTTGCGCTCACCGCACGAAATGATGTGTCAGTTTTCGAAGGCCCACATCAGCCCCCGTCACAACCGGCAGCGTGCGCATGTGCCCCGCAGATAGAGACCAGTAATGACAATGACAATTAGGGGGGCGAGGCAGGCAGTTTTTCGTTGTTGGTTAGCCAGCAGGTACACGCACGCGCACCAACGTTAACTGGGGATAGCTGGCGTGCTGGAGGATTCTCTAAGTAATGAAGAGTTGGTTGCGCTCACCGGACGAAAAGATGTGTCAGTTTTCGAAGGCCCGAATCAGCCCCGTCACAACCGGCAGCGTGCGCATGTGCCACGCAGATAGAGACCAGTAACGACAATGACAAATAGGGGGGCGAGGCAGGCAGTTTTTTGTTGTCGGTTAGCCAGCAGGTACACGCACGCGCACCAACGTTAACCGGGGATAGCTGGCGTGCTGGAGGACTCTCTAAGTAATGAAGAGTTGGTTGCGCTCACCGGACGAAAAGATGTGTCAGTTTTCGAAGGCCCGCATCAGGTCCGTCACAACCGGCAGCGTGCGCATGTGCCACGCAGATAGAGACCAGTAACGACAATGACAAATAGAGGGGCGAGGCAGGCAGTTTTCCATTGTTGGTTAGCCAGCAGGTACACGCGCGCGCACCAACGTTAACCGGGGATAGCTGGCGTGCTGGAGGATTCTCTAAGTAATGAAGGGGTGGTTGCACTCACCGGACGAAAAGATGTGTCAGTTTTCGAAGGCCCGCATCAGCCCCCGTCACAACCGGCAGCGTGCGCATGTGCCCCGCACATAGATACCAGTAACGAAAATGACAAATAGGGGGGCGAGGCAGGCAGTTTTTGTTGCCGGATAGCGAGCAGGTACCAACGTTAACCGGCGATAGCTGGCGTGCTGGAGGACTCTCTAAGTAATGAAGAGTTGGTTGCGCTCACCGGACGCAAAGATGTGTCAGTTTTCGAAGGCCCGCATCAGCGCCGTCACAACCGACAGCCTGCGCATGTGCCCCGCAGATAGAGACCAGTAACGACAATGACAAATAGAGGGGCGAGGCAGGCAGTTTTTCGTTGTTGGTTAGCCAGCAGGTACACGCACGCGCACCAACGTTAACCGGGGATAGCTGGCGTGCCGGAGGACTCTATAAGTAATGAAGAGTTGGTTGCGCTCACCGCACGAAATGATGTGTCAGTTTTCGAAGGCCCACATCAGCCCCCGTCACAACCGGCAGCGTGCGCATGTGCCCCGCAGATAGAGACCAGTAATGACAATGACAATTAGGGGGGCGAGGCAGGCAGTTTTTCGTTGTTGGTTAGCCAGCCGGTACACGCACGCGCACCAACGTTAACTGGGGATAGCTGGCGTGCTGGAGGATTCTCTAAGTAATGAAGAGTTGGTTGCGCTCACCGGACGAAAAGATGTGTCAGTTTTCGAAGGCCCGCATCAGCCCCGTCACAACCGGCAGCGTGCGCAAGTGCCACGCAGATAGAGACCAGTAACGACAATGACAAATAGGGGGGCGAGGCAGGCAGTTTTTTGTTGTCGGTTAGCCAGCAGGTACACGCACGCGCACCAACGTTAACCGGGGATAGCTGGCGTGCTGGAGGACTCTCTAAGTAATGAAGAGTTGGTTGCGCTCACCGGACGAAAAGATGTGTCAGTTTTCGAAGGCCCGCATCAGGTCCGTCACAACCGGCAGCGTGCGCATGTGCCACGCAGATAGAGACCAGTAACGACAATGACAAATAGAGGGGCGAGGCAGGCAGTTTTCCATTGTTGGTTAGCCAGCAGGTACACGCGCGCGCACCAACGTTAACCGGGGATAGCTGGCGTGCTGGAGGATTCTCTAAGTAATGAAGAGTTGGTTGCGCTCACCGGACGAAAAAGATGTGTCAGTTTTCGAAGGCCCGCATCAGCCCCGTCACAACCGGCAGCGTGCGCATGTGCCCCGCACATAGAGACGAGTAACGAAAATGACAAATAGGGGGGCGAGGCAGGCAGTTTTTCGTTGTCGTTAGCCAGCAGGTACACGCACGCGCACCAACGTTAACCGGGGATACCTGGCGTGCTGGAGGACTCTCTAAGTAGTGAAGAATTGGTTGCGCTCTCCGGACGAAAAGATGTGTCAGTTTTCGAAGGCCCGCATCAGGTCCGTCACAACCGGCAGCGTGCGCATGTGCCCCGCAGATAGAGACCAGTAACGACAATGACAAATAGGGGGGCGAGGCAGGCAGTTTTTCGTTGTCGTTAGCCAGCAGGTACACGCACGCGCACCAAAGTTAACCGGGGATAGCTGGCGTGCTGGAGGACTCTCTAAGTTGTGAAGGGGTGGTTGCACTCACCGGACGAAAAGATGTGTCAGTTTTCGAAGGCCCGCATCAGCCCCCGTCACAACCGGCAGCGTGCGCATGTGCCCCGCACATAGAGACCAGTAACAAAAATGACAAATAGGGGGGCGAGGCAGACAGTTTTTGTTGCCGGATAGCGAGCAGGTACCAACGTTAACCGGCGATAGCTGGCGTGCTGGAGGACTCTCTAAGTAATGAAGAGTTGGTTGCGCTCACCGGACGAAAAGATGTGTCAGTTTTCGAAGGCCCGCATCAGCGCCGTCACAACCGACAGCGTGCGCATGTGCCCCGCAGATAGAGACCAGTAACGACAATGACTAATAGAGGGGCGAGGCAGGCAGTTTTCCATTGTTGGTTAGCCAGCAGGTACACGCGCGCGCACCAACGTTAACCGGGGATAGCTGGCGTGCCGGAGGACTCTATAAGTAATGAAGAATTGGTTGCGCTCACCGCACGAAATGATGTGTCAGTTTTCGAAGGCCCACATCAGCCCCCGTCACAACCGGCAGCGTGCGCATGTGCCCCGCAGATAGAGACCAGTAATGACAATGACAATTAGGGGGGCGAGGCAGGCAGTTTTTCGTTGTTGGTTAGCCAGCAGGTACACGCACGCGCACCAACGTTAACTGGGGATAGCTGGCGTGCTGGAGGATTCTCTAAGTAATGAAGAGTTGGTTGCGCTCACCGGACGAAAAGATGTGTCAGTTTTCGAAGGCCCGCATCAGCCCCGTCACAACCGGCAGCGTGCGCATGTGCCACGCAGATAGAGACCAGTAACGACAATGACAAATAGGGGGGCGAGGCAGGCAGTTTTGTGTTGTCGGTTAGCCAGCAGGTACACGCACGCGCACCAACGTTAACCGGGGATAGCTGGCGTGCTGGAGGACTCTCTAAGTAATGAAGAGTTGGTTGCGCTCACCGGACGAAAAGATGTGTCAGATTTCGAAGGCCCGCATCAGGTCCGTCACAACCGGCAGCGTGCGCATGTGCCACGCAGATAGAGACCAGTAACGACAATGACAAATAGAGGGGCGAGGCAGGCAGTTTTCCATTGTTGGTTAGCCAGCAGGTACACGCGCGCGCACCAACGTTAACCGGGGATAGCTGGCGTGCTGGAGGATTCTCTAAGTAATGAAGAGTTGGTTGCGCTCACCGGACGAAAAGATGTGTCAGTTTTCGAAGGCCCGCATCAGCCCCGTCACAACCGGCAGCGTGCGCATGTGCCCCGCAGATAGAGACCAGTAATGACAATGACAAATAGGGGGGCGAGGCAGGCAGTTTTTCGTTGTTGGTTAGCCAGCAGGTACACGCACGCGCACCAACGTTAACTGGGGATAGCTGGCGTGCTGGAGGATTCTCTAAGTAATGAAGAGTTGGTTGCGCTCACCGGACGAAAAGATGTGTCAGTTTTCGAAGGCCCGCATCAGCCCCGTCACAACCGGCAGCGTGCGCATGTGCCACGCAGATAGAGACCAGTAACGACAATGACAAATAGGGGGGCGAGGCAGGCAGTTTTTTGTTGTCGGTTAGCCAGCAGGTACACGCACGCGCACCAACGTTAACCGGGGATAGCTGGCGTGCTGGAGGACTCTCTAAGTAATGAAGAGTTGGTTGCGCTCACCGGACGAAAAGATGTGCCAGTTTTCGAAGGCCCGCATCAGCCTCGTCACAACCGGCAGCGTGCGCATGTGCCCCGCAGATAGAGTCCAGTAGGCCACGTTGTTGGGCGAGTCGGTCGTACATACTTAACGAAGGGAATTGCGCTAAAAAAGACACGGACGAGAAAAGACAAGGACGGGCGCAAACTCGCGACTGATTTTATTCAGAAAGAACACAAATATATATATACCTAGATTCTTATTCAATCATTGCCTAAGTGCACATGCCAGGAACGTTTTCTCTTTCTTATACAAATTGATACTAGAATCGCTTACGCATTCATTTCTTACGCATCCTTTTCTCGTCCGTGTCTTTTTTAGCGCAATTCCCTTCGTTAAGTATATAGAGACCGGTAACGACAATGACAAATAGGGGGGCGAGGCAAGCTGTTTTTCGTTGTCGGTTAGCCAGCAGGTACACGCACGCGCACCAACGTTAACCGGGGATAGCTGGCGTGCTGGAGGACTCTGTAAGTAGTGAAGAATTGGTTGCGCTCACCGGACGAAAAGATGTGTCAGTTTTCGAAGGCCCGCATCAGCCCCGTCACAACCGGCAGCGTGCGCATGTGCCCCGCAGATAGAGACCAGTAACGACAATGACAAATAGGGGGCGAGGCAGGAAGTTTTTCGCTGTCGGTTAGCCAGCAGGTACACGCACGCGCACCAAATTTAACCGGGAATAGTTGGCGTGCTGGAGGACTCTCTAAGTAATGAAGAGTTGGTTGCGCTCACCGGACGAAAAGAGCTGTCAGTTTTCGAAGGGCCGCATCAGGTCCGTCACAACCGGCAGCGTGCGCATGTGCCCCGCAGATAGAGACCAGTAACGACAATGACAAATAGGGGGGCGAGGCAGGCAGTTTTTCGTTGTCGGTTAGCCAGCAGGTACACGCACGCGCACCAAAGTTAACCGGGGATAGCTGGCGTGCTGGAGGACTCTCTAAGTAATGAAGGGTTGGTTGCACTCACCGGACGAAAAGATGTGTCAGTTTTCGAAGGCCCGCATCAGCCCCCGTCACAAGCGGCAGCGTGCGCATGTGCCCCGCAGATAGAGACCAGAAACGACAATGACAAATAGATGGGCGAGGCAGGCAGTTTTCCGTTGTTGGTTAGCCAGCAGGTACACGCGCGCGCACCAACGTTATCCGGGGATTGCTGGCGTGCCGGAGGACTCTCAAAGTAATGAAGAGTTGGTTGCGCTCACCGGACGAAAATATGTGTCAGTTTTCGAAGGCCCGCATTAGCCCCGTCACAACCGGCAGCATGCGCATGTGCCCTGCAGATAGAGACCAGTAACGACAATGACAAATAGGGGGGCGAGGCAGGCTGTTTTTCGTTGTCGGTTAGCCAGCAGGTACATGCACGCGCACCAACGTTAATCGGGGATAGCTGGCGTGCTGGAGGATTCTCTAAGTAATGAAGAGTTGGTTGCGCTCACCGGACGAAAACATGTGTCAGTTTTCGAAGGCCCGCATCAGCCCCCGTCACAGCCGGCAGCGTGCGCATGTGCCCCGCAGATAGAGACCAGTAACGACAATGACAATAGGGGGCGAGACAGGCAGTTTTTCGTTGTTGGTTAGCCTGCAAGTACACGCACGCGCACCAACGTTAACCGTGGATAGCTGGCGTGCTGGAGGACTCTCTAATTAATGAAGAGTTGGTTGCGCTCACCGGGCGAAGAGATGTGTCAGTTTTAGAAGCCTCGCATCAGCCCCCGTCACAATTGGCAGCGTGCGCAAGTGCCCCGCAGATAGAGACCAGTAACGACAATGACAAATAGGGGGCGAGGCAGGGCGAGACGTTAACCTGGGATAGCTGGCGTACTGGAGGACTCTCTAAGTAAGGAAGAGTTGGTTGCGCTCACCGGACGAAAAGATGTGTCAGTTTTCGAAGGCCCGCATCAGCCCCGTCACAACCGGCAGCGTGCGCATGTGCCCCGCAGATAGAGACCAGTAACGACAATGACAAATAGGGGGGCGAGGCAGGCAGTTTTTCGTTGTCGGTTAGCCAGCAGGTACACGCACGCGAACCAACGATAACCGGGGATAGCTGGCGTGCTGGATGACTCTCTAAGTAATGAAGAGTTGGTTGCGCTCACAGGACGAAAAGATGTGTCAGTTTTCGAAGGCTCGCATCAGGTCCGTCACAACCCGCAGCGTGCGCATGTGCCCCGCAGATAGAGGCCAGTAACGACAATAACAAATTGGGGGCGAGGCAGGGCGAGACGTTAACCTGGGATAGCTGGCGTGCTGGAGGACTCTCTAAGTAATGAAGAGTTGGTTGCGCTCACCGGACGAAAAGATGTGTCAATTTTCGAAATCCCGCATCAGCCCCGTCACAACCGGCAGCGTGCGCATGTGCCCCGAAGATAGAGACCAGTAGACCACGTTGTTGGGCGAGTCAGTCGTACATACTTAACGAAGGGAATTGCGCTAAAAAAGACACGGACGAGAAAAGACAAGGACGGGCGCAAACTCGCGACTGATTTTATTCAGAAAGAACACAAATATATATATACCTAGATGCTTATTCAATCATTGCCTAAGTGCACATGCCAGGAACGTTTTTTCTTTCTTATACAAATTGATGCTAGAATCGCTTACGCATTCATTTCTTACGCATTCTTTTCTCGTCCGTGTCTTTTTTAGCGCAATTCCCTTCGTTAAGTATATAGAGACCAGTAACGACAATGACAAATAGGGGGCGAGGCAGGCAGTTTTTCGTTGTCGGTTAGCCAGCAGGTACACGCACGCGCACCAACGTTAACCGGGGATAGGTGGCGTGCTGGAGGATTCTCTAAGTAATGAAGAATTTGTAGCGCTCCCCGGACGAAAAGATGTGTTAGTTTTCGAAGGCCCGCATCAGCCCCCGTCACAACCGGCAGCGTGCGCATGTCCCCGCAGATAGAGAGCAGTAACGACAATGACAAATAGGGGCGAGGCAGGCAGTTTTTCGTTGTCGGTTAGCCAGCAGTTACGCGCAAGCGCACCAACGTTAACCGGGGATACCTGGCGTGCTGGAGGACTCTCTAAGTAGTGAAGAATTTGTAGCGCTCACCGGACGAAAAGATGTGTCAGTTTTCGAAGGCCCGCATCTGCCCCCGTCACAATCCGCAGCGTGCGCATGTGCCCCGCAGATAGAGACCAGTAACGACAATGACAATAGGGGGCGAGACAGGCAGTTTTTCGTTGTTGGTTAGCCTGCAAGTACACGCACGCGCACCAACGTTAACCGTGGATAGCTGGCGTGCTGGAGGACTCTCTAATTAATGAAGAGTTGGTTGCGCTCACCGGGCGAAGAGATGTGTCAGTTTTAGAAGCCTCGCATCAGCCCCCGTCACAATTGGCAGCGTGCGCAAGTGCCCCGCAGATAGAGACCAGTAACGACAATGACAAATAGGGGGCGAGGCAGGGCGAGACGTTAACCTGGGATAGCTGGCGTACTGGAGGACTCTCTAAGTAAGGAAGAGTTGGTTGCGCTCACCGGACGAAAAGATGTGTCAGTTTTCGAAGGCCCGCATCAGCCCCGTCACAACCGGCAGCGTGCGCATGTGCCCCGCAGATAGAGACCAGTAACGACAATGACAAATAGGGGGGCGAGGCAGGCAGTTTTTCGTTGTCGGTTAGCCAGCAGGTACACGCACGCGAACCAACGATAACCGGGGATAGCTGGCGTGCTGGATGACTCTCTAAGTAATGAAGAGTTGGTTGCGCTCACAGGACGAAAAGATGTGTCAGTTTTCGAAGGCTCGCATCAGGTCCGTCACAACCCGCAGCGTGCGCATGTGCCCCGCAGATAGAGGCCAGTAACGACAATAACAAATTGGGGGCGAGGCAGGGCGAGACGTTAACCTGGGATAGCTGGCGTGCTGGAGGACTCTCTAAGTAATGAAGAGTTGGTTGCGCTCACCGGACGAAAAGATGTGTCAATTTTCGAAATCCCGCATCAGCCCCGTCACAACCGGCAGCGTGCGCATGTGCCCCGAAGATAGAGACCAGTAGACCACGTTGTTGGGCGAGTCAGTCGTACATACTTAACGAAGGGAATTGCGCTAAAAAAGACACGGACGAGAAAAGACAAGGACGGGCGCAAACTCGCGACTGATTTTATTCAGAAAGAACACAAATATATATATACCTAGATGCTTATTCAATCATTGCCTAAGTGCACATGCCAGGAACGTTTTTTCTTTCTTATACAAATTGATGCTAGAATCGCTTACGCATTCATTTCTTACGCATTCTTTTCTCGTCCGTGTCTTTTTTAGCGCAATTCCCTTCGTTAAGTATATAGAGACCAGTAACGACAATGACAAATAGGGGGCGAGGCAGGCAGTTTTTCGTTGTCGGTTAGCCAGCAGGTACACGCACGCGCACCAACGTTAACCGGGGATAGGTGGCGTGCTGGAGGATTCTCTAAGTAATGAAGAATTTGTAGCGCTCCCCGGACGAAAAGATGTGTTAGTTTTCGAAGGCCCGCATCAGCCCCCGTCACAACCGGCAGCGTGCGCATGTCCCCGCAGATAGAGAGCAGTAACGACAATGACAAATAGGGGCGAGGCAGGCAGTTTTTCGTTGTCGGTTAGCCAGCAGTTACGCGCAAGCGCACCAACGTTAACCGGGGATACCTGGCGTGCTGGAGGACTCTCTAAGTAGTGAAGAATTTGTAGCGCTCACCGGACGAAAAGATGTGTCAGTTTTCGAAGGCCCGCATCTGCCCCCGTCACAATCCGCAGCGTGCGCATGTGCCCCGCAGATAGAGACCAGTAACGACAATGACAATAGGGGGCGAGACAGGCAGTTTTTCGTTGTTGGTTAGCCTGCAAGTACACGCACGCGCACCAACGTTAACCGTGGATAGCTGGCGTGCTGGAGGACTCTCTAATTAATGAAGAGTTGGTTGCGCTCACCGGGCGAAGAGATGTGTCAGTTTTAGAAGCCTCGCATCAGCCCCCGTCACAATTGGCAGCGTGCGCAAGTGCCCCGCAGATAGAGACCAGTAACGACAATGACAAATAGGGGGCGAGGCAGGGCGAGACGTTAACCTGGGATAGCTGGCGTACTGGAGGACTCTCTAAGTAAGGAAGAGTTGGTTGCGCTCACCGGACGAAAAGATGTGTCAGTTTTCGAAGGCCCGCATCAGCCCCGTCACAACCGGCAGCGTGCGCATGTGCCCCGCAGATAGAGACCAGTAACGACAATGACAAATAGGGGGGCGAGGCAGGCAGTTTTTCGTTGTCGGTTAGCCAGCAGGTACACGCACGCGAACCAACGATAACCGGGGATAGCTGGCGTGCTGGATGACTCTCTAAGTAATGAAGAGTTGGTTGCGCTCACAGGACGAAAAGATGTGTCAGTTTTCGAAGGCTCGCATCAGGTCCGTCACAACCCGCAGCGTGCGCATGTGCCCCGCAGATAGAGGCCAGTAACGACAATAACAAATTGGGGGCGAGGCAGGGCGAGACGTTAACCTGGGATAGCTGGCGTGCTGGAGGACTCTCTAAGTAATGAAGAGTTGGTTGCGCTCACCGGACGAAAAGATGTGTCAATTTTCGAAATCCCGCATCAGCCCCGTCACAACCGGCAGCGTGCGCATGTGCCCCGAAGATAGAGACCAGTAGACCACGTTGTTGGGCGAGTCAGTCGTACATACTTAACGAAGGGAATTGCGCTAAAAAAGACACGGACGAGAAAAGACAAGGACGGGCGCAAACTCGCGACTGATTTTATTCAGAAAGAACACAAATATATATATACCTAGATGCTTATTCAATCATTGCCTAAGTGCACATGCCAGGAACGTTTTTTCTTTCTTATACAAATTGATGCTAGAATCGCTTACGCATTCATTTCTTACGCATTCTTTTCTCGTCCGTGTCTTTTTTAGCGCAATTCCCTTCGTTAAGTATATAGAGACCAGTAACGACAATGACAAATAGGGGGCGAGGCAGGCAGTTTTTCGTTGTCGGTTAGCCAGCAGGTACACGCACGCGCACCAACGTTAACCGGGGATAGGTGGCGTGCTGGAGGATTCTCTAAGTAATGAAGAATTTGTAGCGCTCCCCGGACGAAAAGATGTGTTAGTTTTCGAAGGCCCGCATCAGCCCCCGTCACAACCGGCAGCGTGCGCATGTCCCCGCAGATAGAGAGCAGTAACGACAATGACAAATAGGGGCGAGGCAGGCAGTTTTTCGTTGTCGGTTAGCCAGCAGTTACGCGCAAGCGCACCAACGTTAACCGGGGATACCTGGCGTGCTGGAGGACTCTCTAAGTAGTGAAGAATTTGTAGCGCTCACCGGACGAAAAGATGTGTCAGTTTTCGAAGGCCCGCATCTGCCCCCGTCACAATCCGCAGCGTGCGCATGTGCCCCGCAGATAGAGACCAGTAACGACAATGACAAATAGGGGGGCGAGGCAGGCAGTTTTTCGTTGTCGTTAGCCAGCAGGTACACGCACGCGCACCAAAGTTAACCGGGGATAGCTGGCGTGCTGGAGGATTCTCTAAGTAATGAAGAGTTGGTTGCGCTCACCGGACGAAAAGATGTGTCAGTTTTCGAAGGCCCGCATCAGCCCCGTCACAACCGGCAGCGTGCGCATGTGCCACGCAGATAGAGACCAGTAACGACAATGACAAATAGGGGGGCGAGGCAGGCAGTTTTTTGTTGTCGGTTAGCCAGCAGGTACACGCACGCGCACCAACGTTAACCGGGGATAGCTGGCGTGCTGGAGGACTCTCTAAGTAATGAAGAGTTGGTTGCGCTCACCGGACGAAAAGATGTGCCAGTTTTCGAAGGCCCGCATCAGCCTCGTCACAACCGGCAGCGTGCGCATGTGCCCCGCAGATAGAGTCCAGTAGGCCACGTTGTTGGGCGAATCGGTCGTACATACTTAACGAAGGGAATTGCGCTAAAAAAGACACGGACGAGAAAAGACAAGGACGGGCGCAAACTCGCGACTGATTTTATTCAGAAAGAACACAAATATATATATACCTAGATTCTTATTCAATCATTGCCTAAGTGCACATGCCAGGAACGTTTTCTCTTTCTTATACAAATTGATACTAGAATCGCTTACGCATTCATTTCTTACGCATCCTTTTCTCGTCCGTGTCTTTTTTAGCGCAATTCCCTTCGTTAAGTATATAGAGACCGGTAACGACAATGACAAATAGGGGGGCGAGGCAAGCTGTTTTTCGTTGTCGGTTAGCCAGCAGGTACACGCACGCGCACCAACGTTAACCGGGGATAGCTGGCGTGCTGGAGGACTCTGTATGTAGTGAAGAATTGGTTGCGCTCACCGGACGAAAAGATGTGTCAGTTTTCGAAGGCCCGCATCAGCCCCGTCACAACCGGCAGCGTGCGCATGTGCCCCGCAGATAGAGACCAGTAACGACAATGACAAATAGGGGGCGAGGCAGGAAGTTTTTCGCTGTCGGTTAGCCAGCAGGTACACGCACGCGCACCAAATTTAACCGGGAATAGTTGGCGTGCTGGAGGACTCTCTAAGTAATGAAGAGTTGGTTGCGCTCACCGGACGAAAAGAGCTGTCAGTTTTCGAAGGGCCGGATCAGGTCCGTCACAACCGGCAGCGTGCGCATGTGCCCCGCAGATAGAGACCAGTAACGACAATGACAAATAGGGGGGCGAGGCAGGCAGTTTTTCGTTGTCGGTTAGCCAGCAGGTACACGCACGCGCACCAAAGTTAACCGGGGATAGCTGGCGTTCTGGAGGACTCTCTAAGTAATGAAGGGTTGGTTGCACTCACCGGACGAAAAGATGTGTCAGTTTTCGAAGGCCCGCATCAGCCCCCGTCACAAGCGGCAGCGTGCGCATGTGCCCCGCAGATAGAGACCAGAAACGACAATGACAAATAGATGGGCGAGGCAGGCAGTTTTCCGTTGTTGGTTAGCCAGCAGGTACACGCGCGCGCACCAACGTTATCCGGGGATTGCTGGCGTGCCGGAGGACTCTCAAAGTAATGAAGAGTTGGTTGCGCTCAACGGACGAAAATATGTGTCAGTTTTCGAAGGCCCGCATTAGCCCCGTCACAACCGGCAGCATGCGCATGTGCCCTGCAGATAGAGACCAGTAACGACAATGACAAATAGGGGGGCGAGGCAGGCTGTTTTTCGTTGTCGGTTAGCCAGCAGGTACATGCACGCGCACCAACGTTAATCGGGGATAGCTGGCGTGCTGGAGGATTCTCTAAGTAATGAAGAGTTGGTTGCGCTCACCGGACGAAAACATGTGTCAGTTTTCGAAGGCCCGCATCAGCCCCCGTCACAGCCGGCAGCGTGCGCATGTGCCCCGCAGATAGAGACCAGTAACGACAATGACAATAGGGGGCGAGACAGGCAGTTTTTCGTTGTTGGTTAGCCTGCAAGTACACGCACGCGCACCAACGTTAACCGTGGATAGCTGGCGTGCTGGAGGACTCTCTAATTAATGAAGAGTTGGTTGCGCTCACCGGGCGAAGAGATGTGTCAGTTTTAGAAGCCTCGCATCAGCCCCCGTCACAATTGGCAGCGTGCGCAAGTGCCCCGCAGATAGAGACCAGTAACGACAATGACAAATAGGGGGCGAGGCAGGGCGAGACGTTAACCTGGGATAGCTGGCGTACTGGAGGACTCTCTAAGTAAGGAAGAGTTGGTTGCGCTCACCGGACGAAAAGATGTGTCAGTTTTCGAAGGCCCGCATCAGCCCCGTCACAACCGGCAGCGTGCGCATGTGCCCCGCAGATAGAGACCAGTAACGACAATGACAAATAGGGGGGCGAGGCAGGCAGTTTTTCGTTGTCGGTTAGCCAGCAGGTACACGCACGCGAACCAACGATAACCGGGGATAGCTGGCGTGCTGGATGACTCTCTAAGTAATGAAGAGTTGGTTGCGCTCACAGGACGAAAAGATGTGTCAGTTTTCGAAGGCTCGCATCAGGTCCGTCACAACCCGCAGCGTGCGCATGTGCCCCGCAGATAGAGGCCAGTAACGACAATAACAAATTGGGGGCGAGGCAGGGCGAGACGTTAACCTGGGATAGCTGGCGTGCTGGAGGACTCTCTAAGTAATGAAGAGTTGGTTGCGCTCACCGGACGAAAAGATGTGTCAATTTTCGAAGGCCCGCATCAGCCCCGTCACAACCGGCAGCGTGCGCATGTGCCCCGAAGATAGAGACCAGTAGACCACGTTGTTGGGCGAGTCAGTCGTACATACTTAACGAAGGGAATTGCGCTAAAAAAGACACGGACGAGAAAAGACAAGGACGGGCGCAAACTCGCGACTGATTTTATTCAGAAAGAACACAAATATATATATACCTAGATGCTTATTCAATCATTGCCTAAGTGCACATGCCAGGAACGTTTTTTCTTTCTTATACAAATTGATACTAGAATCGCTTACGCATTCATTTCTTACGCATTCTTTTCTCGTCCGTGTCTTTTTTAGCGCAATTCCCTTCGTTAAGTATATAGAGACCAGTAACGACAATGACAAATAGGGGGCGAGGCAGGCAGTTTTTCGTTGTCGGTTAGCCAGCAGGTACACGCACGCGCACCAACGTTAACCGGGGATAGGTGGCGTGCTGGAGGATTCTCTAAGTAATGAAGAATTTGTAGCGCTCACCGGACGAAAAGATGTGTTAGTTTTCGAAGGCCCGCATCAGCCCCCGTCACAACCGGCAGCGTGCGCATGTCCCCGCAGATAGAGAGCAGTAACGACAATGACAAATAGGGGCGAGGCAGGCAGTTTTTCGTTGTCGGTTAGCCAGCAGTTACGCGCAAGCGCACCAACGTTAACCGGGGATACCTGGCGTGCTGGAGGACTCTCTAAGTAGTGAAGAATTTGTAGCGCTCACCGGACGAAAAGATGTGTCAGTTTTCGAAGGCCCGCATCTGCCCCCGTCACAATCCGCAGCGTGCGCATGTGCCCCGCAGATAGAGACCAGTAACGACAATGACAAAGAGGGGGGCGAGGCAGGCAGTTTTTCGTTGTCGTTAGCCAGCAGGTACACGCACGCGCACCAAAGTTAACCGGGGATAGCTGGCGTGCTGGAGGATTCTCTAAGTAATGAAGAGTTGGTTGCGCTCACCGGACGAAAAGATGTGTCAGTTTTCGAAGGCCCGCATCAGCCCCGTCACAAGCGGCAGCGTGCGCATGTGCCCCGCAGATAGAGACCAGAAACGACAATGACAAATAGATGGGCGAGGCAGGCAGTTTTCCGTTGTTGGTTAGCCAGCAGGTACACGCGCGCGCACCAACGTTATCCGGGGATTGCTGGCGTGCCGGAGGACTCTCAAAGTAATGAAGAGTTGGTTGCGCTCACCGGACGAAAATATGTGTCAGTTTTCGAAGGCCCGCATTAGCCCCGTCACAACCGGCAGCATGCGCATGTGCCCTGCAGATAGAGACCAGTAACGACAATGACAAATAGGGGGGCGAGGCAGGCTGTTTTTCGTTGTCGGTTAGCCAGCAGGTACATGCACGCGCACCAACGTTAATCGGGGATAGCTGGCGTGCTGGAGGATTCTCTAAGTAATGAAGAGTTGGTTGCGCTCACCGGACGAAAACATGTGTCAGTTTTCGAAGGCCCGCATCAGCCCCCGTCACAGCCGGCAGCGTGCGCATGTGCCCCGCAGATAGAGACCAGTAACGACAATGACAATAGGGGGCGAGACAGGCAGTTTTTCGTTGTTGGTTAGCCTGCAAGTACACGCACGCGCACCAACGTTAACCGTGGATAGCTGGCGTGCTGGAGGACTCTCTAATTAATGAAGAGTTGGTTTCGCTCACAAGGCGAAGAGATGTGTCAGTTTTAGAAGCCTCGCATCAGCCCCCGTCACAATTGGCAGCGTGCGCAAGTGCCCCGCAGATAGAGACCAGTAACGACAATGACAAATAGGGGGCGAGGCAGGGCGAGACGTTAACCTGGGATAGCTGGCGTACTGGAGGACTCTCTAAGTAAGGAAGAGTTGGTTGCGCTCACCGGACGAAAAGATGTGTCAATTTTCGAAGGCCCGCATCAGCCCCGTCACAACCGGCAGCGTGCGCATGTGCCCCGAAGATAGAGACCAGTAGACCACGTTGTTGGGCGAGTCAGTCGTACATACTTAACGAAGGGAATTGCGCTAAAAAAGACACGGACGAGAAAAGACAAGGACGGGCGCAAACTCGCGACTGATTTTATTCAGAAAGAACACAAATATATATATACCTAGATGCTTATTCAATCATTGCCTAAGTGCACATGCCAGGAACGTTTTTTCTTTCTTATACAAATTGATACTAGAATCGCTTACGCATTCATTTCTTACGCATTCTTTTCTCGTCCGTGTCTTTTTTAGCGCAATTCCCTTCGTTAAGTATATAGAGATCAGTAACGACAATGACAAATAGGGGGCGAGGCAGGCAGTTTTTCGTTGTCGGTTAGCCAGCAGGTACACGCACGCGCACCAACGTTAACCGGGGATAGGTGGCGTGCTGGAGGATTCTCTAAGTAATGAAGAATTTGTAGCGCTCACCGGACGAAAAGATGTGTTAGTTTTCGAAGGCCCGCATCAGCCCCCGTCACAACCGGCAGCGTGCGCATGTCCCCGCAGATAGAGAGCAGTAACGACAATGACAAATAGGGGCGAGGCAGGCAGTTTTTCGTTTTCGGTTAGCCAGCAGTTACGCGCAAGCGCACCAACGTTAACCGGGGATACCTGGCGTGCTGGAGGACTCTGTAAGTAGTGAAGAATTTGTAGCGCTCACCGGACGAAAAGATGTGTCAGTTTTCGAAGGCCCGCATCTGCCCCCGTCACAATCCGCAGCGTGCGCATGTGCCCCGCAGATAGAGACCAGTAACGACAATGACAAATAGGGGGGCGAGGCAGGCAGTTTTTCGTTGTCGTTAGCCAGCAGGTACACGCACGCGCACCAAAGTTAACCGGGGATAGCTGGCGTGCTGGAGGACTCTCTAAGTAATGAAGGGGTGGTTGCACTCACCGGACGAAAAGATGTGTCAGTTTTCGAAGGCCCGCATCAGCCCCCGTCACAACCGGCAGCGTGCGCATGTGCCCCGCACATACAGACCAGTAACGAAAATGACAAATAGGGGGGCGAGGCAGGTAGTTTTTGTTGCCGGATAGCGAGCAGGTACCAACGTTAACCGGCGATAGCTGGCGTGCTGGAGGACTCTCTAAGTAATGAAGAGTTGGTTGCGCTCACCGCACGCAAAGATGTGTCAGTTTTCGAAGGCCCGCATCAGCGCCGTCACAACCGACAGCGTGCGCATGTGCCCCGCAGATAGAGACCAGTAATGACAATGACAAATAGGGGGGCGAGGCAGGCAGTTTTTCGTTGTTGGTTATCCAGCAGGTACACGCACGCGCACCAACGTTAACTGGGGATAGCTGGCGTGCTGGAGGATTCTCTAAGTAATGAAGAGTTGGTTGCGCTCACCGGACGAAAAGATGTGTCAGTTTTCGAAGGCCCGCATCAGCCCCGTCACAACCGGCAGCGTGCGCATGTGCCACGCAGATAGAGACCAGTAACGACAATGACAAATAGGGGGGCGAGGCAGGCAGTTTTTTGTTGTCGGTTAGCCAGCAGGTACACGCACGCGCACCAACGTTAACTGGGGATAGCTGGCGTGCTGGAGGACTCTCTAAGTAATGAAGAGTTGGTTGCGCTCACCGGACGAAAAGATGTGCCAGTTTTCGAAGGCCCGCATCAGCCTCGTCACAACCGGCAGCGTGCGCATGTGCCCCGCAGATAGAGTCCAGTAGGCCACGTTGTTGGGCGAGTCGGTCGTACATACTTAACGAAGGGAATTGCGCTAAAAAAGACACGGACGAGAAAAGACAAGGACGGGCGCAAACTCGCGACTGATTTTATTCAGAAAGAACACAAATATATATATACCTAGATTCTTATTCAATCATTGCCTAAGTGCACATGCCAGGAACGTTTTCTCTTTCTTATACAAATTGATACTAGAATCGCTTACGCATTCATTTCTTACGCATCCTTTTCTCGTCCGTGTCTTTTTTAGCGCAATTCCCTTCGTTAAGTATATAGAGACCGGTAACGACAATGACAAATAGGGGGGCGAGGCAAGCTGTATTTCGTTGTCGGTTAGCCCGCAGGTACACGCACGCGCACCAACGTTAACCGGGGATAGCTGGCGTGCTGGAGGACTCTGTAAGTAGTGAAGAATTGGTTGCGCTCACCGGACGAAAAGATGTGTCAGTTTTCGAAGGCCCGCATCAGCCCCGTCACAACCGGCAGCGTGCGCATGTGCCCCGCAGATAGAGACCAGTAACGACAATGACAAATAGGGGCGAGGCAGGAAGTTTTTCGCTGTCGGTTAGCCAGCAGGTACACGCACGCGCACCAAATTTAACCGGGAATAGTTGGCGTGCTGGAGGACTCTCTAAGTAATGAAGAGTTGGTTGCGCTCACCGGACGAAAAGAGCTGTCAGTTTTCGAAGGGCCGCATCAGGTCCGTCACAACCGGCAGCGTGCGCATGTGCCCCGCAGATAGAGACCAGTAACGACAATGACAAATAGGGGGGCGAGGCAGGCAGTTTTTCGTTGTCGGTTAGCCAGCAGGTACACGCACGCGCACCAAAGTTAACCCGGGATAGCTGGCGTGCTGGAGGACTCTCTAAGTAATGAAGGGTTGGTTGCACTCACCGGACGAAAAGATGTGTCAGTTTTCGAAGGCCCGCATCAGCCCCCGTCACAAGCGGCAGCGTGCGCATGTGCCCCGCAGATAGAGACCAGAAACGACAATGACAAATAGATGGGCGAGGCAGGCAGTTTTCCGTTGTTGGTTAGCCAGCAGGTACACGCGCGCGCACCAACGTTATCCGGGGATTGCTGGCGTGCCGGAGGACTCTCAAAGTAATGAAGAGTTGGTTGCGCTCACCGGACGAAAATATGTGTCAGTTTTCGAAGGCCCGCATTAGCCCCGTCACAACCGGCAGCATGCGCATGTGCCCTGCAGATAGAGACCAGTAACGACAATGACAAATAGGGGGGCGAGGCAGGCTGTTTTTCGTTGTCGGTTAGCCAGCAGGTACATGCACGCGCACCAACGTTAATCGGGGATAGCTGGCGTGCTGGAGGATTCTCTAAGTAATGAAGAGTTGGTTGCGCTCACCGGACGAAAACATGTGTCAGTTTTCGAAGGCCCGCATCAGCCCCCGTCACAGCCGGCAGCGTGCGCATGTGCCCCGCAGATAGAGACCAGTAACGACAATGAATATAGGGGGCGAGACAGGCAGTTTTTCGTTGTTGGTTAGCCTGCAAGTACACGCACGCGCACCAACGTTAACCGTGGATAGCTGGCGTGCTGGAGGACTCTCTAATTAATGAAGAGTTGGTTGCGCTCACCGGGCGAAGAGATGTGTCAGTTTTAGAAGCCTCGCATCAGCCCCCGTCACAATTGGCAGCGTGCGCAAGTGCCCCGCAGATAGAGACCAGTAACGACAATGACAAATAGGGGGCGAGGCAGGGCGAGACGTTAACCTGGGATAGCTGGCGTACTGGAGGACTCTCTAAGTAAGAAAGAGTTGGTTGCGCTCACCGGACGAAAAGATGTGTCAGTTTTCGAAGGCCCGCATCAGCCCCGTCACAACCGGCAGCGTGCGCATGTGCCCCGCAGATAGAGACCAGTAACGACAATGACAAATAGGGGGGCGAGGCAGGCAGTTTTTCGTTGTCGGTTAGCCAGCAGGTACACGCACGCGAACCAACGATAACCGGGGATAGCTGGCGTGCTGGATGACTCTCTAAGTAATGAAGAGTTGGTTGCGCTCACAGGACGACAAGATGTGTCAGTTTTCGAAGGCTCGCATCAGGTCCGTCACAACCCGCAGCGTGCGCATGTGCCCCGCAGATAGAGACCAGTAACGACAATAACAAATTGGGGGCGAGGCAGGGCGAGACGTTAACCTGGGATAGCTGGCGTGCTGGAGGACTCTCTAAGTAATGAAGAGTTGGTTGTGCTCACCGGACGAAAAGATGTGTCAATTTTCGAAGGCCCGCATCAGCCCCGTCACAACCGGCAGCGTGCGCATGTGCCCCGAAGATAGAGACCAGTAGACCACGTTGTTGGGCGAGTCGGTCGTACATACTTAACGAAGGGAATTGCGCTAAAAAAGACACGGACGAGAAAAGACAAGGACGGGCGCAAACTCGCGACTGATTTTATTCAGAAAGAACACAAATATATATATACCTAGATGCTTATTCAATCATTGCCTAAGTGCACATGCCAGGAACGTTTTTTCTTTCTTATACAAATTGATACTAGAATCGCTTACGCATTCATTTCTTACGCATTCTTTTCTCGTCCGTGTCTTTTTTAGCGCAATTCCCTTCGTTAAGTATATAGAGACCAGTAACGACAATGACAAATAGGGGGCGAGGCAAGCAGTTTTTCGTTGTCGGTTAGCAAGCAGGTACACGCACGCGCACCAACGTTAACCTGGGATAGCTGGATGCCCCGAAGATATAGACCAGTAACGACAATGACAAATAGGGGGCGAGGCAGGCAGTTTTTCGTTGTCGGTTAGCCAGCAGGTACACGCACGCGCACCAACGTTATCCGGGATTAGCTGGCGTGCTGGAGGACTCTCTAAGTAGTGAAGAATTGGTTGCGCTCTCCGGACGAAAAGATGTGTCAGTTTTCGAAGGCCCGCATCAGCCCCCGTCACAACCGGCAGCGTGCGCATGTCCCCGCAGATAGAGAGCAGTAACGACAATGACAAATAGGGGCGAGGCAGGCAGTTTTTCGTTGTCGGTTAGCCAGCAGTTACGCGCAAGCGCACCAACGTTAACCGGGGATACCTGGCGTGCTGGAGGACTCTCTAAGTAGTGAAGAATTGGTTGCGCTCTCCGGACGAAAAGATGTGTCAGTTTTCGAAGGCCCGCATCAGCCCCCGTCACAATCCGCAGCGTGCGCATGTGCCCCGCAGATAGAGACCAGTAACGACAATGACAAATAGGGGGGCGAGGCAGGCAGTTTTTCGTTGTCGGTTAGCCAGCAGGTACACGCACGCGCACCAAAGTTAACCGGGGATAGCTGGCGTGCTGGAGGACTCTCTAAGTAATGAAGGGGTGGTTGCACTCACCGGACGAAAAGATGTGTCAGTTTTCGAAGGCCCGCATCAGCCCCCGTCACAACCGGCAGCGTGCGCATGTGCCCCGCAGATAGAGACCAGTAACGACAATGACAAATAGATGGGCGAGGCAGGCAGTTTTCCGTTGTTGGTTAGCCAGCAGGTACACGCGCGCGTACCAACGTTAACCGGGGATAGCTGGCGTGCCGGAGGACTCTATAAGTAATGAAGAATTGGTTGCGCTCACCGCACGAAATGATGTGTCAGTTTTCGAAGGCCCACATCAGCCCCCGTCACAACCGGCAGCGTGCGCATGTGCCCCGCAGATAGAGACCAGTAATGACAATGACAATTAGGGGGGCGAGGCAGGCAGTTTTTCGTTGTTGGTTAGCCAGCAGGTACACGCACGCGCACCAACGTTAACTGGGGATAGCTGGCGTGCTGGAGGATTCTCTAAGTAATGAAGAGTTGGTTGCGCTCACCGGACGAAAAGATGTGTCAGTTTTCGAAGGCCCGCATCAGCCCCGTCACAACCGGCAGCGTGCGCATGTGCCACGCAGATAGAGACCAGTAACGACAATGACAAATAGGGGGGCGAGGCAGGCAGTTTTTCGTTGTTGGTTAGCCAGCAGGTACACGCACGCGCACCAACGTTAACTGGGGGATAGCTGGCGTGCTGGAGGATTCTCTAAGTAATGAAGAGTTGGTTGCGCTCACCGGACGAAAAGATGTGTCAGTTTTCGAAGGCCCGCATCAGCCCCCGTCACAACCGGCAGCGTGCGCATGTGCCACGCAGATAGAGACCAGTAACGACAATGACAATTAGGGGGGCGAGGCAGGCAGTTTTTTGTTGTCGGTTAGCCAGCAGGTACACGCACGCGCACCAACGTTAACCGGGGATAGCTGGCGTGCTGGAGGACTCTCTAAGTAATGAAGAGTTGGTTGCGCTCACCGGACGAAAAGATGTGTCAGTTTTCGAAGGCCCGCATCAGGTCCGTCACAACCGGCAGCGTGCGCATGTGCCACGCAGATAGAGACCAGTAACGACAATGACAAATAGAGGGGCGAGGCAGGCAGTTTTCCATTGTTGGTTAGCCAGCAGGTACACGCGCGCGCACCAACGTTAACCGGGGATAGCTGGCATGCTGGAGGATTCTCTAAGTAATGAAGAGTTGGTTGCGCTCACCGGACGAAAAGATGTGTCAGTTTTCGAAGGCCCGCATCAGCCCCCGTCACAACCGGCAGCGTGCGCATGTGCCCCGCAGATAGAGACCAGTAATGACAATGACAAATAGGGGGGCGAGGCAGGCAGTTTTTCGTTGTTGGTTAGCCAGCAGGTACACGCACGCGCACCAACGTTAACTGGGGATAGCTGGCGTGCTGGAGGATTCTCTAAGTAATGAAGAGTTGGTTGCGCTCACCGGACGAAAAGATGTGTCAGTTTTCGAAGGCCCGCATCAGCCCCGTCACAACCGGCAGCGTGCGCATGTGCCACGCAGATAGAGACCAGTAACGACAATGACAAATAGGGGGGCGAGGCAGGCAGTTTTTTGTTGTCGGTTAGCCAGCAGGTACACGCACGCGCACCAACGTTAACCGGGGATAGCTGGCGTGCTGGAGGACTCTCTAAGTAATGAAGAGTTGGTTGCGCTCACCGGACGAAAAGATGTGCCCGTTTTTCGAAGGCCCGCATCAGCCTCGTCACAACCGGCAGCGTGCGCATGTGCCCCGCAGATAGAGTCCAGTAGGCCACGTTGTTGGGCGAGTCGGTCGTACATACTTAACGAAGGGAATTGCGCTAAAAAAGACACGGACGAGAAAAGACAAGGACGGGCGCAAACTCGCGACTGATTTTATTCAGAAAGAACACAAAAATATATATACCGAGATTCTTATTCAATCATTGCCTAAGTGCACATGCCAGGAACGTTTTCTCTTTCTTATACAAATTGATACTAGAATCGCTTACGCATTCATTTCTTACGCATCCTTTTCTCGTCCGTGTCTTTTTTAGCGCAATTCCCTTCGTTAAGTATATAGAGACCGGTAACGACAATGACAAATAGGGGGGCGAGGCAAGCTGTTTTTCGTTGTCGGTTAGCCAGCAGGTACACGCACGCGCACCAACGTTAATCGGGGATAGCTGGCGTGCTGGAGGATTCTCTAAGTAATGAAGAGTTGGTTGCGCTCACCGGACGAAAACATGTGTCAGTTTTCGAAGGCCCGCATCAGCCCCCGTCACAGCCGGCAGCGTGCGCATGTGCCCCGCAGATAGAGATTAGTAACGACAATGACAATAGGGGGCGAGACAGGCAGTTTTTCGTTGTTGGTTAGCCTGCAAGTACACGCACGCGCACCAACGTTAACCGTGGATAGCTGGCGTGCTGGAGGACTCTCTAATTAATGAAGAGTTGGTTGCGCTCACCGGGCGAAGAGATGTGTCAGTTTTAGAAGCCTCGCATCAGCCCCCGTCACAATTGGCAGCGTGCGCAAGTGCCCCGCAGATAGAGACCAGTAACGACAATGACAAATAGGGGGCGAGGCAGGGCGAGACGTTAACCTGGGATAGCTGGCGTACTGGAGGACTCTCTAAGTAAGCAAGAGTTGGTTGCGCTCACCGGACGAAAAGATATGTCAGTTTTGGAAGGCCCGCATCAGCCCCGTCACAACCGGCAGCGTGCGCATCTGCCCCGCAGATAGAGACCAGTAACGACAATGACAAATAGGGGGGCGAGGCAGGCAGTTTTTCGTTGTCGGTTAGCCAGCAGGTACACGCACGCGAACCAACGATAACCGGGGATAGCTGGCGTGCTGGATGACTCTCTAAGTAATGAAGAGTTGGTTGCGCTCACAGGACGAAAAGATGTGTCAGTTTTCGAAGGCTCGCATCAGGTCCGTCACAACCCGCAGCGTGCGCATGTTCCCCGCAGATAGAGACCAGTAACGACAATAACAAATTGGGGGCGAGGCAGGGCGAGACGTTAACCTGGGATAGCTGGCGTGCTGGAGGACTCTCTAAGTAATGAAGAGTTGGTTGCGCTCACCGGACGAAAAGATGTGTCAATTTTCGAAGGCCCGCATCAGCCCCGTCACAACCGGCAGCGTGCGCATGTGCCCCGAAGATAGAGACCAGTAGACCACGTTGTTGGGCGAGTCGGTCGTACATACTTAACGAAGGGAATTGCGCTAAAAAAGACACGGACGAGAAAAGACAAGGACGGGCGCAAACTCGCGACTGATTTTATTCAGAAAGAACACAAATATATATATACCTAGATGCTTATTCAATCATTGCCTAAGTGCACATGCCAGGAACGTTTTTTCTTTCTTATACAAATTGATACTAGAATCGCTTACGCATTCATTTCTTACGCATTCTTTTCTCGTCCGTGTCTTTTTTAGCGCAATTCCCTTCGTTAAGTATATAGAGACCAGTAACGACAATGACAAATAGGGGGCGAGGCAAGCAGTTTTTCGTTGTCGGTTAGCAAGCAGGTACACGCACGCGCACCAACGTTAACCTGGGATAGCTGGATGCCCCGAAGATAGAGACCAGTAACGACAATGACAAATAGGGGGCGAGGCAGGCAGTTTTTCGTTGTCGGTTAGCCAGCAGGTACACGCACGCGCACCAACGTTATCCGGGGATAGCTGGCGTGCTGGAGGACTCTCTAAGTAGTGAAGAATTGGTTGCGCTCTCCGGACGAAAAGATGTGTCAGTTTTCGAAGGCCCGCATCAGCCCCCGTCACAACCGGCAGCGTGCGCATGTCCCCGCAGATAGAGAGCAGTAACGACAATGACAAATAGGGGCGAGGCAGGCAGTTTTTCGTTGTCGGTTAGCCAGCAGTTACGCGCACGCGCACCAACGTTATCCGGGGATAGCTGGCGTGCTGGAGGACTCTCTAAGTAGTGAAGAATTGGTTGCGCTCTCCGGACGAAAAGATGTGTCAGTTTTCGAAGGCCCGCATCAGCCCCCGTCACAACCGGCAGCGTGCGCATGTCCCCGCAGATAGAGAGCAGTAACGACAATGACAAATAGGGGGCGAGGCAGGAAGTTTTTCGTTGTCGGTTAGCCAGCAGGTACACGCACGCGCACCAACGTTATCCGGGGATAGCTGGCGTGCTGGAGGACTCTCTAAGTAGTGAAGAATTGGTTGCGCTCTCCGGACGAAAAGATGTGTCAGTTTTCGAAGGCCCGCATCAGCCCCCGTCACAACCGGCAGCGTGCGCATGTCCCCGCAGATAGAGAGCAGTAACGACAATGACAAATAGGGGGCGAGGCAGGCAGTTTTTCGTTGTCGGTTAGCCAGCAGGTACACGCACGCGCACCAACGTTATCCGGGGATAGCTGGCGTGCTGGAGGACTCTCTAAGTAGTGAAGAATTGGTTGCGCTCTCCGGACGAAAAGATGTGTCAGTTTTCGAAGGCCCGCATCAGCCCCCGTCCCAACCGGCAGCGTGCGCATGTCCCCGCAGATAGAGAGCAGTAACGACAATGACAAATAGGGGCGAGGCAGGCAGTTTTTCGTTGTCGGTTAGCCAGCAGTTACGCGCAAGCGCACCAACGTTAACCGGGGATACCTGGCGTGCTGGAGGACTCTCTAAGTAGTGAAGAATTGGTTGCGCTCTCCGGACGAAAAGATGTGTCAGTTTTCGAAGGCCCGCATCAGCCCCCGTCACAATCCGCAGCGTGCGCATGTGCCCCGCAGATAGAGACCAGTAACGACAATGACAAATAGGGGGGCGAGGCAGGCAGTTTTTCGTTGTCGGTTAGCCAGCAGGTACACGCACGCGCACCAAAGTTAACCGGGGATAGCTGGCGTGCTGGAGGACTCTCTAAGTAATGAAGGGGTGGTTGCACTCACCGGACGAAAAGATGTGTCAGTTTTCGAAGGCCCGCATCAGCCCCCGTCACAACCGGCAGCGTGCGCATGTGCCCCGCAGATAGAGACCAGTAACGACAATGACAAATAGATGGGCGAGGCAGGCAGTTTTCCGTTGTTGGTTAGCCAGCAGGTACACGCGCGCGCACCACCGTTATCCGGGGATTGCTGGCGTGCCGGAGGACTGTCTAAGTAATGAAGAGTTGATTGCGCTCACCGGACAAAAAGATGTGTCAGTTTTCGAAGGCCCGCATCAGCCCCCGTCACAACCGGCAGCGTGCGCATGTGCCCCGCACATAGAGACCAGTAACGAAAATGACAAATAGGGGGGCGAGGCAGGCAGTTTTTGTTGCCGGATAGCGAGCAGGTACGAACGTTAACCGGCGATAGCTGGCGTGCTGGAGGACTCTCTAAGTAATGAAGAGTTGGTTGCGCTCACCGGACGAAAAGATGTGTCAGTTTTCGAAGGCCCGCATCAGCGCCGTCACAACCGACAGCGTGCGCATGTGCCCCGCAGATAGAGACCAGTAACGACAATGACAAATAGAGGGGCGAGGCAGGCAGTTTTCCATTGTTGGTTAGCCAGCAGGTACACGCGCGCGCACCAACGTTAACCGGGGATAGCTGGCGTTCCGGAGGACTCTATAAGTAATGAAGAGCTGGTTGCGCTCACCGCACGAAATGATGTGTCAGTTTTCGAAGGCCCACATTAGCCCCCGTCACAACCGGCAGCGTGCGCATGTGCCCCGCAGATAGAGACCAGTAATGACAATGACAATTAGGGGGGCGAGGCAGGCAGTTTTTCGTTGTTGGTTAGCCAGCAGGTACACGCACGCGCACCAACGTTAACTGGGGATAGCTGGCGTGCTGGAGGATTCTCTAAGTAATGAAGAGTTGGTTGCGCTCACCGGACGAAAAGATGTGTCAGTTTTCGAAGGCCCACATCAGCCCCCGTCACAACCGGCAGCGTGCGCATGTGCCCCGCAGATAGAGACCAGTAACGACAATGACAAATAGGGGGGCGAGGCAGGCAGTTTTTTGTTGTCGGTTAGCCAGCAGGTACACGCACGCGCACCAACGTTAACCGGGGATAGCTGGCGTGCTGGAGGACTCTCTAAGTAATGAAGAGTTGGTTGCGCTCACCGGACGAAAAGATGTGTCAGTTTTCGAAGGCCCGCATCAGGTCCGTCACAACCGGCAGCGTGCGCATGTGCCCCGCAGATAGAGACCAGTAACGACAATGACAAATAGGGGGCGAGGCAGGGCGAGACGTTAACCTGGGATAGCTGGCGTGCTGGAGGACTCTCTAAGTAATGAAGAGTTGGTTGCGCTCACCGGACGAAAAGATGTGCCGGTTTTCGAAGGCCCGCATCAGCCTCGTCACAACCGGCAGCGTGCGCATGTGCCCCGCAGATAGAGTCCAGTAGGCCACGTTGTTGGGCGAGTCGGTCGTACATACTTAACGAAGGGAATTGCGCTAAAAAAGACACGGACGAGAAAAGACAAGGACGGGCGCAAACTCGCGACTGATTTTATTCAGAAAGAACACAAATATATATATACCTAGATTCTTATTCAATCATTGCCTAAGTGCACATGCCAGGAACGTTTTCTCTTTCTTATACAAATTGATACTAGAATCGCTTACGCATTCATTTCTTACGCATCCTTTTCTCGTCCGTGTCTTTTTTAGCGCAATTCCCTTCGTTAAGTATATAGAGACCGGTAACGACAATGACAAATAGGGGGGCGAGGCAAGCAGTGTTTCGTTGTCGGTTAGCCAGCAGGCACACGCACGCGCACCAACGTTAACCGGGGATAGCTGGCGTGCTGGAGGACTCTGTAAGTAGTGAAGAATTGGTTGCGCTCACCGGACGAAAAGATGTGTCAGTTTTCGAAGGCCCGCATCAGCCCCGTCACAACCGGCAGCGTGCGCATGTGCCCCGCAGATAGAGACCAGTAACGACAATGACAAATAGGGGGGCGAGGCAGGCAGTTTTTCGTGGTCGGTTAGCCAGCAGGTACACGCACGCGCACCAAAGTTAACCGGGGATAGCTGGCGTGCTGGAGGACTCTCTAAGTAATGAAGGGGTGGTTGCACTCACCGGACGAAAAGATGTGTCAGTTTTCGAAGGCCCGCATCAGCCCCCGTCACAACCGGCAGCGTGCGCATGTGCCCCGCAGATAGAGACCAGTAATGACAATGACAATTAGGGGGGCGAGGCAGGCAGTTTTTCGTTGTTGGTTAGCCAGCAGGTACACGCACGCGCACCAACGTTAACTGGGGATAGCTGGCGTGCTGGAGGATTCTCTAAGTAATGAAGAGTTGGTTGCGCTCACCGGACGAAAAGATGTGTCAGTTTTCGAAGGCCCGCATCAGCCCCGTCACAACCGGCAGCGTGCGCATGTGCCACGCAGATAGAGACCAGTAACGACAATGACAAATAGGGGGGCGAGGCAGGCAGTTTTTTGTTGTCGGTTAGCCAGCAGGTACACGCGCGCGCACCAACGTTAACCGGGGATAGCTGGCGTGCCGGAGGACTCTATAAGTAATGAAGAGTTGGTTGCGCTCACCGGACGAAAAGATGTGTCAGTTTTCGAAGGCCCGCATCAGCCCCGTCACAACCGGCAGCGTGCGCATGTGCCACGCAGATAGAGACCAGTAACGACAATGACAAATAGGGGGGCGAGGCAGGCAGTTTTCCATTGTTGGTTAGCCAGCAGGTACACGCGCGCGCACCAACATTAACCGGGGATAGCTGGCATGCTGGAGGATTCTCTAAGTAATGAAGAGTTGGTTGCGCTCACCGGACGAAAAGATGTGTCAGTTTTCGAAGGCCCGCATCAGCCCCCGTCACAACCGGCAGCGTGCGCATGTGCCCCGCAGATAGAGACCAGTAATGACAATGACAAATAGGGGGGCGAGGCAGGCAGTTTTTCGTTGTTGGTTAGCCAGCAGGTACACGCACGCGCACCAACGTTAACTGGGGATAGCTGGCGTGCTGGAGGATTCTCTAAGTAATGAAGAGTTGGTTGCGCTCACCGGACGAAAAGATGTGTCAGTTTTCGAAGGCCCGCATCAGCCCCCGTCACAACCGGCAGCGTGCGCATGTGCCCCGCAGATAGAGACCAGTAATGACAATGACAAATAGGGGGGCGAGGCAGGCAGTTTTTCGTTGTTGGTTAGCCAGCAGGTACACGCACGCGCATCAACGTTAACTGGGGATAGCTGGCGTGCTGGAGGATTCTCTAAGTAATGAAGAGTTGGTTGCGCTCACCGGACGAAAAGATGTGTCAGTTTTCGAAGGCCCGCATCAGCCCCGTCACAACCGGCAGCGTACGCATGTGCCACGCAGATAGAGACCAGTAACGACAATGACACATAGGGGGGCGAGGCAGGCAGTTTTTTGTTGTCGGTTAGCCAGCAGGTACACGCACGCGCACCAACGTTAACCGGGGATAGCTGGCGTGCTGGAGGACTCTCTAAGTAATGAAGAGTTGGTTGCGCTCACCGGACGAAAAGATGTGCCCGTTTTTCGAAGGCCCGCATCAGCCTCGTCACAACCGGCAGCGTGCGCATGTGCCCCGCAGATAGAGTCCAGTAGGCCACGTTGTTGGGCGAGTCGGTCGTACATACTTAACGAAGGGAATTGTGCTAAAAAAGACACGGACGAGAAAAGACAAGGACGGGCGCAAACTCGCGACTGATTTTATTCAGAAAGAACACAAATATATATATACCTAGATGCTTATTCAATCATTGCCTAAGTGCACATGCCAGGAACGTTTTTTCTTTCTTATACAAATTGATACTAGAATCGCTTACGCATTCATTTCTTACGCATTCTTTTCTCGTCCGTGTCTTTTTTAGCGCAATTCCATTCGTTAAGTATATAGAGACCAGTAACGACAATGACAAATAGGGGGCGAGGCAAGCAGTTTTTCGTTGTCGGTTAGCAAGCAGGTACACGCACGCGCACCAACGTTAACCTGGGATAGCTGGATGCCCCGAAGATAGAGACCAGTAACGACAATGACAAATAGGGGGCGAGGCAGGCAGTTTTTCGTTGTCGGTTAGCCAGCAGGTACACGCACGCGCACCAACGTTATCCGGGGATAGCTGGCGTGCTGGAGGACTCTCTAAGTAGTGAAGAATTGGTTGCGCTCTCCGGACGAAAAGATGTGTCAGTTTTCGAAGGCCCGCATCAGCCCCCGTCACAACCGGCAGCGTGCGCATGTCCCCGCAGATAGAGAGCAGTAACGACAATGACAAATAGGGGCGAGGCAGGCAGTTTTTCGTTGTCGGTTAGCCAGCAGGTACACGCACGCGCACCAACGTTAACCGGGGATACCTGGCGTGCTGGAGGACTCTCTAAGTAGTGAAGAATTGGTTGCGCTCTCCGGACGAAAAGATGTGTCAGTTTTCGAAGGCCCGCATCAGCCCCCGTCACAATCCGCAGCGTGCGCATGTGCCCCGCAGATAGAGACCAGTAACGACAATGACAAATAGGGGGGCGAGGCAGGCAGTTTTTCGTTGTCGGTTAGCCAGCAGGTACACGCACGCGCACCAAAGTTAACCGGGGATAGCTGGCGTGCTGGAGGACTCTCTAAGTAATGAAGGGGTGGTTGCACTCACCGGACGAAAAGATGTGTCAGTTTTCGAAGGCCCGCATCAGCCCCCGTCACAACCGGCAGCGTGCGCATGTGCCCCGCAGATAGAGACCAGTAACGACAATGACAAATAGATGGGCGAGGCAGGCAGTTTTCCGTTGTTGGTTAGCCAGCAGGTACACGCGCGCGCACCACCGTTATCCGGGGATTGCTGGCGTGCCGGAGGACTGTCTAAGTAATGAAGAGTTGATTGCGCTCACCGGACAAAAAGATGTGTCAGTTTTCGAAGGCCCGCATCAGCCCCCGTCACAACCGGCAGCGTGCGCATGTGCCCCGCACATAGAGACCAGTAACGAAAATGACAAATAGGGGGGCGAGGCAGGCAGTTTTTGTTGCCGGATAGCGAGCAGGTACGAACGTTAACCGGCGATAGCTGGCGTGCTGGAGGACTCTCTAAGTAATGTAGAGTTGGTTGCGCTCACCGGACGAAAAGATGTGTCAGTTTTCGAAGGCCCGCATCAGCGCCGTCACAACCGACAGCGTGCGCATGTGCCCCGCAGATAGAGACCAGTAACGACAATGACAAATAGAGGGGCGAGGCAGGCAGTTTTCCATTGTTGGTTAGCCAGCAGGTACACGCGCGCGCACCAACGTTAACCGGGGATAGCTGGCGTGCCGGAGGACTCTATAAGTAATGAAGAGCTGGTTGCGCTCACCGCACGAAATGATGTGTCAGTTTTCGAAGGCCCACATTAGCCCCCGTCACAACCGGCAGCGTGCGCATGTGCCCCGCAGATAGAGACCAGTAATGACAATGACAATTAGGGGGGCGAGGCAGGCAGTTTTTCGTTGTTGGTTAGCCAGCAGGTACACGCACGCGCACCAACGTTAACTGGGGATAGCTGGCGTGCTGGAGGATTCTCTAAGTAATGAAGAGTTGGTTGCGCTCACCGGACGAAAAGATGTGTCAGTTTTCGAAGGCCCACATCAGCCCCCGTCACAACCGGCAGCGTGCGCATGTGCCCCGCAGATAGAGACCAGTAATGACAATGACAATTAGGGGGGCGAGGCAGGCAGTTTTTCGTTGTTGGTTAGCCAGCAGGTACACGCACGCGCACCAACGTTAACTGGGGATAGCTGGCGTGCTGGAGGATTCTCTAAGTAATGAAGAGTTGGTTGCGCTCACCGGACGAAAAGATGTGTCAGTTTTCGAAGGCCCGCATCAGCGCCGTCACAACCGACAGCGTGCGCATGTGCCCCGCAGATAGAGACCAGTAACGACAATGACAAATAGAGGGGCGAGGCAGGCAGTTTTCCATTGTTGGTTAGCCAGCAGGTACACGCGCGCGCACCAACGTTAACCGGGGATAGCTGGCGTGCCGGAGGACTCTATAAGTAATGAAGAGTTGGTTGCGCTCACCGGACGAAAAGATGTGTCAGTTTTCGAAGGCCCGCATCAGCCCCGTCACAACCGGCAGCGTGCGCATGTGCCACGCAGATAGAGACCAGTAACGACAATGACAAATAGGGGGGCGAGGCAGGCAGTTTTTTGTTGTCGGTTAGCCAGCAGGTACACGCACGCGCACCAACGTTAACCGGGGATAGCTGGCGTGCTGGAGGACTCTCTAAGTAATGAAGAGTTGGTTGCGCTCACCGGACGAAAAGATGTGTCAGTTTTCGAAGGCCCGCATCAGGTCCGTCACAACCGGCAGCGTGCGCATGTGCCCCGCAGATAGAGACCAGTAACGACAATGACAAATAGGGGGCGAGGCAGGGCGAGACGTTAACCTGGGATAGCTGGCGTGCTGGAGGACTCTCTAAGTAATGAAGAGTTGGTTGCGCTCACCGGACGAAAAGATGTGCCAGTTTTCGAAGGCCCGCATCAGCCTCGTCACAACCGGCAGCGTGCGCATGTGCCCCGCAGATAGAGTCCAGTAGGCCACGTTGTTGGGCGAGTCGGTCGTACATACTTAACGAAGGGAATTGCGCTAAAAAAGACACGGACGAGAAAAGACAAGGACGGGCGCAAACTCGCGACTGATTTTATTCAGAAAGAACACAAATATATATACCTAGATTCTTATTCAATCATTGCCTAAGTGCACATGCCAGGAACGTTTTCTCTTTCTTATACAAATTGATACTAGAATCGCTTACGCATTCATTTCTTACGCATCCTTTTCTCGTCCGTGTCTTTTTTAGCGCAATTCCCTTCGTTAAGTATATAGAGACCGGTAACGACAATGACAAATAGGGGGGCGAGGCAAGCAGTGTTTCGTTGTCGGTTAGCCAGCAGGCACACGCACGCGCACCAACGTTAACCGGGGATAGCTGGCGTGCTGGAGGACTCTGTAAGTAGTGAAGAATTGGTTGCGCTCACCGGACGAAAAGATGTGTCAGTTTTCGAAGGCCCGCATCAGCCCCGTCACAACCGGCAGCGTGCGCATGTGCCCCGCAGATAGAGACCAGTAACGACAATGACAAATAGGGGGCGAGGCAGGAAGTTTTTCGCTGTCGGTTAGCCAGCAGGTACACGCACGCGCACCAAATTTAACCGGGAATAGTTGGCGTGCTGGAGGACTCTCTAAGTAATGAAGAGTTGGTTGCGCTCACCGGACGAAAAGAGCTGTCAGTTTTCGAAGGGCCGCATCAGGTCCGTCACAACCGGCAGCGTGCGCATGTGCCCCGCAGATCGAGACCAGTAACGACAATGACAAATAGGGGGGCGAGGCAGGCAGTTTTTCGTTGTCGGTTAGCCAGCAGGTACACGCACGCGCACCAACGTTAACCGGGGATAGCTGGCGTGCTGGAGGACTCTCTAAGCAGTGAAGAATTGGCTGCGCTCACCGGACGAAAAAATGTGTCAGTTTTCGAAGGCCCGCATCAGCCCCCGTCACAATCCGCAGCGTGCGCATGTGCCCTGCAGATAGAGACCAGTAACGACAATGACAAATAGGGGGGCGAGGCAGGCTGTTTTTCGTTGTCGGTTAGCCAGCAGGTACATGCACGCGCACCAACGTTAATCGGGGATAGCTGGCGTGCTGGAGGATTCTCTAAGTAATGAAGAGTTGGTTGCGCTCACCGGACGAAAACATGTGTCAGTTTTCGAAGGCCCGCATCAGCCCCCGTCACAGCCGGCAGCGTGCGCATGTGCCCCGCAGATAGAGACCAGTAACGACAATGACAATAGGGGGCGAGACAGGCAGTTTTTCGTTGTTGGTTAGCCTGCAAGTACACGCACGCGCACCAACGTTAACCGTGGATAGCTGGCGTGCTGGAGGACTCTCTAATTAATGAAGAGTTGGTTGCGCTCACCGGGCGAAGAGATGTGTCAGTTTTAGAAGCCTCGCATCAGCCCCCGTCACAATTGGCAGCGTGCGCAAGTGCCTCGCAGATAGAGACCAGTAACGACAACGACAAATAGGGGGGCGAGGCAGGCAGTTTTTCGTTGTCGGTTAGCCAGCAGGTACACGCACGCGTACCAACGTTTACCTGGGCTAGCTGGCGTGCTGGAGGACTCTCTAAGTAATGAAGAGTTGGTTGCGCTCACCGGACGAAAAGATGTGTCAGTTTCCGAAGGCCCGCATCAGCCCCGTCACAACCGGCAGCGTGCGCATGTGCCACGCAGATAGAGACCAGTAACGACAATGACAAATAGGGGGCGAGGCAGGCAGTTTTTCGTTGTCGGTTAGCCAGCAGGTACACGCACGCGCACCAACGTTAACCGGGGATAGCTGGCGTGCTGGAGGACTCTCTAAGTAATGAAGAGTTGGTTGCGCTCACCGGACGAAAAGATGTGTCAGTTTTCGAAGGCCCGCATCAGCCCCGTCACAACCGGCAGCGTGCGCATGTGCCCAGCAGATAGAGACCAGTAACTACAATGACAAATAGGGGGCGAGGCAGGGCGAGACGTTAACCTGGGATAGCTGGCGTGCTGGAGGACTCTCTAAGTAATGAAGAGTTGGTTGCGCTCACCGGACGAAAAGATGTGCCAGTTTTCGAAGGCCCGCATCAGCCCCGTCACAAACGGCAGCGTGCGCATGTGCCCCGCAGATAGAGTCCAGTAGGCCACGTTGTTGGGCGAGTCGGTCGTACATACTTAACGAAGGGAATTGCGCTAAAAAAGACACGGACGAGAAAAGACAAGGACGAGCGCAAACTCGCGACTGATTTTATTCAGAAAGAACACAAATATATATATACCTAGATTCTTATTCAATCATTGCCTAAGTGCACATGCCAGGAACGTTTTCTCTTTCTTATACAAATTGATACTAGAATCGCTTACGCATTCATTTCTTACGCATTCTTTTCTCGTCCGTGCCTTTTTTAGCGCAATTCCCTTCGTTAAGTATATAGAGACCGGTAACGACAATGACAAATAGGGGGGCGAGGCAAGCAGTTTTTCGTTGTCGGTTAGCCAGCAGGTACACGCACGCGCACCAACGTTAACCTGGGGTAGCTGGATGCCCCGCAAATAGAGACCAGTGACGACAATGACAAATAGGGGGCGAGGCAGGCAGTTTTTCGTTGTCGGTTACCCAGCAGGTACACGCACGCGCACCAACGTTAACCGGGGATAGCTGGCGTGCTGGAAGACTCTCTAAGTAGTGAAGAATTGGTTGCGCTCACCGGACGAAAAGATGTGTCAGTTTTCGAAGGCCCGCATCAGCCCCCGTCACAATCGGCAGCGTGCGCATGTGCCCCGCAGATGGAGACCAGTAACGACAATGACAAATAGGGGGGCGAGGCAGGCAGTTTTTCGTTGTCGGTTAGCCAGCAGGTACACGCACGCGCACCAAAGTTAACCGGGGATAGCTGGCGTGCTGGAGGACTCTCTAAGTAATGATGAGTTGGTTGCGCTCACCGGACGAAAAGATGTGTCAGTTTTCGAAGGCCCGCATCAGCCCCGTCACAACTGGCAGCGTCCGCATGTGCCCCGCAAATAGAGACCAATAACGACAATGACAAATAGGGGGGCGAGGCAGGCAGTTTTTCGCTGTCGGTTAGCCAGCAGGTACACGCACGCGCACCAAATTTAACCGGGAATAGTTGGCGTGCTGGAGGACTGTCTAAGTAATGAAGAGTTGATTGCGCTCACCGGACGAAAAGATGTGTCAGTTTTCGAAGGCCCGCATCAGCCCCCGTCACAATCGGCAGCGTGCGCATGTGCCCCGCAGATAGAGACCAGTAACGACAATGACAAATAGGGGGGCGAGGCAGGCAGTTTTTCGTTGTCGGTTAGCTAGCAGGTACAAGCACGCGAACCAACGATAACCGGGGATAGCCGGCGTGCTGGATGACACTCTAAGTAATGAAGAGTTGGTTGCGCTCACCGGACGAAAAGATGTGTCAGTTTTCGAAGGCCCGCATCAGGTCCGTCACAACCGGCAGCGTGCGCATGTGCCCCGCAGAAAGAGACCAGTAACGACAATGACAAATAGGGGGGCGAGGCAGGCAGTTTTTGTTGTCGGTTAGCCAGCAGGTACCAACGTTAACCGGGGATAGCTGGCGTGCTGGACGACTCTCTAAGTAATGAAGAGTTGGTTGCGCTCACCGGGCGAAAAGATGTGTCAGTTTTCGAAGGCCCGCATCAGCCCCCGTCACAACCGGCAGCGTGCGCATGTGCCCCGCAGATAGAGCCCAGTAACGACAATGACAAATAGGGGGGCGAGGCAGGCAGTTTTTCGTTGTCGGTTAGCCAGCAGGTACACGCACGCGCACCAAAGTTAACCGGGGATAGCTGGCGTGCTGGAGGACTCTCTAAGGAATGAAGAGTTGGTTGCGCTCACCGATTGAAAAGATGTGTCCGTTTTCGAAGGCCCGCATCAGCCCCCGTCACAACCGCCAGCGTGCGCATGTGCCCCGCAGATAGAGATCAGTAACGACAATGACAAATAGAGGGGCGAGGCAAGCAGTTTTCCGTTGTTGGTTAGCCAGCAGGTACACGCACGCGCACCAACGTTAACCGGGGATAGTTGGCGTGCCGGAGGACTCTCTAAGTAATGAAGAGTTGGTTGCGCTCACCGGACGAAAATATGTGTCAGTTTTCGAAGGCCCGCATCAGCCCCCGTCACAACCGGCAGCGTGCGCATGTGCCCCGCAGATAGAGCCCAGTAACGACAATGACAAATAGGGGGCCGAGGCAGGCAGTTTTTCGTTGTTGGTTAGCCAGCAGGTACACGCACGCGCACCAACGTTAACTGGGGATAGCTGGCGTGCTGGAGGGTTCTCTAAGTAATGAAGAGTTGGGTGCGCTCACCGGACGAAAACATGTGTCAGTTTTCGAAGGCCCGCATCAGCCCCTGTCACAATCGGCAGCGTGCGCATGTGCCCCGCAGATAGAGACCAGTAACGACAATGACAAATAGGGGGGCGAGGCAGGCAGTTTTTCGTTGTCGGTTAGCCAGCAGGTACACGCACGCGCACCAAAGTTAACCGGGGATAGCTGGCGTGCTGGAGGACTCTCTAAGTAATGAAGAGTTGGTTGCGCTCACCGATTGAAAAGATGTGTCCGTTTTCGAAGGCCCGCATCAGCCCCCGTCACAACCGGCAGCGTGCGCATGTGCCCCGCAGATAGAGCCCAGTAACGACAATGACAAATAGGGGGCCGAGGCAGGCAGTTTTTCGTTGTTGGTTAGCCAGCAGGTACACGCACGCGCACCAACGTTAACCGGGGATAGTTGGCGTGCCGGAGGACTCTCTAAGTAATGAAGAGTTGGTTGCGCTCACCGGACGAAAATATGTGTCAGTTTTCGAAGGCCCGCATTAGCCCCGTCACAACCGGCAGCATGCGCATGTGCCCTGCAGATAGAGACCAGTAACGACAATGACAAATAGGGGGGCGAGGCAGGCTGTTTTTCGTTGTCGGTTAGCCAGCAGGTACATGCACGCGCACCAACGTTAATCGGGGATAGCTGGCGTGCTGGAGGATTCTCTAAGTAATGAAGAGTTGGTTGCGCTCACCGGACGAAAACATGTGTCAGTTTTCGAAGGCCCGCATCAGCCCCCGTCACAGCCGGCAGCGTGCGCATGTGCCCCGCAGATAGAGACCAGTAACGACAATGACAATAGGGGGCGAGACAGGCAGTTTTTCGTTGTTGGTTAGCCTGCAAGTACACGCACGCGCACCAACGTTAACCGTGGATAGCCGGCGTGCTGGAGGACTCTCTAATTAATGAAGAGTTGGTTGCGCTCACCGGGCGAAGAGATGTGTCAGTTTTAGAAGCCTCGCATCAGCCCCCGTCACAATTGGCAGCGTGCGCAAGTGCCCCGCAGATAGAGACCAGTAACGACAACGACAAAAAGGGGGCGAGGCAGGCAGTTTTTCGTTGTCGGTTAGCCAGCAGGTACACGCACGCGTACCAACGTTTACCTGGGCTAGCTGGCGTGCTGGAGGACTCTCTAAGTAATGAAGAGTTGGTTGCGCTCACCGGACGAAAAGATGTGTCAGTTTTCGAAGGCCCGCATCAGCCCCGTCACAACCGGCAGCGTGCGCATGTGCCACGCAGATAGAGACCAGTAACGACAATGACAAATAGGGGGGCGAGGCAGGCAGTTTTTCGTTGTCGGTTAGCCAGCAGGTACACGCACGCGCACCAACGTTAACCGGGGATAGCTGGCGTGCTGGAGGACTCTCTAAGTAATGAAGAGTTGGTTGCGCTCACCGGACGAAAAGATGTGTCAGTTTTCGAAGGCCCGCATCAGCCCCGTCACAACCGGCAGCGTGCGCATGTGCCCCGCAGATAGAGACCAGTAACTACAATGACAAATAGGGGGCGAGGCAGGGCGAGACGTTAACCTGGGATAGCTGGCGTGCTGGAGGACTCTCTAAGTAATGAAGAGTTGGTTGCGCTCACCGGACGAAAAGATGTGCCAGTTTTCGAAGGCCCGCATCAGCCCCCGTCACAACCGGCAGCGTGCGCATGTGCCCCGCAGATAGAGCCCAGTAACGACAATGACAAATAGGGGGCCGAGGCAGGCAGTTTTTCGTTGTTGGTTAGCCAGCAGGTACACGCACGCGCACCAACGTTAACTGGGGATAGCTGGCGTGCTGGAGGGTTCTCTAAGTAATGAAGAGTTGGGTGCGCTCACCGGACGAAAACATGTGTCAGTTTTCGAAGGCCCGCATCAGCCCCTGTCACAATCGGCAGCGTGCGCATGTGCCCCGCAGATAGAGACCAGTAACGACAATGACAAATAGGGGGGCGAGGCAGGCAGTTTTTCGTTGTCGGTTAGCCAGCAGGTACACGCACGCGCACCAAAGTTAACCGGGGATAGCTGGCGTGCTGGAGGACTCTCTAAGTAATGAAGAGTTGGTTGCGCTCACCGATTGAAAAGATGTGTCCGTTTTCGAAGGCCCGCATCAGCCCCCGTCACAACCGCCAGCGTGCGCATGTGCCCCGCAGATAGAGATCAGTAACGACAATGACAAATAGAGGGGCGAGGCAGGCAGTTTTCCGTTGTTGGTTAGCCAGCAGGTACACGCACGCGCACCAACGTTAACCGGGGATAGTTGGCGTGCCGGAGGACTCTCTAAGTAATGAAGAGTTGGTTGCGCTCACCGGACGAAAATATGTGTCAGTTTTCGAAGGCCCGCATCAGCCCCCGTCACAACCGGCAGCGTGCGCATGTGCCCCGCAGATAGAGCCCAGTAACGACAATGACAAATAGGGGGCCGAGGCAGGCAGTTTTTCGTTGTTGGTTAGCCAGCAGGTACACGCACGCGCACCAACGTTAACTGGGGATAGCTGGCGTGCTGGAGGGTTCTCTAAGTAATGAAGAGTTGGGTGCGCTCACCGGACGAAAACATGTGTCAGTTTTCGAAGGCCCGCATCAGCCCCTGTCGCAATCGGCAGCGTGCGCATGTGCCCCGCAGATAGAGACCAGTAACGACAATGACAAATAGGGGGGCGAGGCAGGCAGTTTTTCGTTGTCGGTTAGCCAGCAGGTACACGCACGCGCACCAAAGTTAACCGGGGATAGCTGGCGTGCTGGAGGACTCTCTAAGTAATGAAGAGTTGGTTGCGCTCACCGATTGAAAAGATGTGTCCGTTTTCGAAGGCCCGCATCAGCCCCCGTCACAACCGGCAGCGTGCGCATGTGCCCCGCAGATAGAGCCCAGTAACGACAATGACAAATAGGGGGCCGAGGCAGGCAGTTTTTCGTTGTTGGTTAGCCAGCAGGTACACGCACGCGCACCAACGTTAACCGGGGATAGTTGGCGTGCCGGAGGACTCTCTAAGTAATGAAGAGTTGGTTGCGCTCACCGGACGAAAATATGTGTCAGTTTTCGAAGGCCCGCATTAGCCCCGTCACAACCGGCAGCATGCGCATGTGCCCTGCAGATAGAGACCAGTAACGACAATGACAAATAGGGGGGCGAGGCAGGCTGTTTTTCGTTGTCGGTTAGCCAGCAGGTACATGCACGCGCACCAACGTTAATCGGGGATAGCTGGCGTGCTGGAGGATTCTCTAAGTAATGAAGAGTTGGTTGCGCTCACCGGACGAAAACATGTGTCAGTTTTCGAAGGCCCGCATCAGCCCCCGTCACAGCCGGCAGCGTGCGCATGTGCCCCGCAGATAGAGACCAGTAACGACAATGACAATAGGGGGCGAGACAGGCAGTTTTTCGTTGTTGGTTAGCCTGCAAGTACACGCACGCGCACCAACGTTAACCGTGGATAGCTGGCGTGCTGGAGGACTCTCTAATTAATGAAGAGTTGGTTGCGCTCACCGGGCGAAGAGATGTGTCAGTTTTAGAAGCCTCGCATCAGCCCCCGTCACAATTGGCAGCGTGCGCAAGTGCCCCGCAGATAGAGACCAGTAACGACAACGACAAATAGGGGGGCGAGGCAGGCAGTTTTTCGTTGTCGGTTAGCCAGCAGGTACACGCACGCGTACCAACGTTTACCTGGGCTAGCTGGCGTGCTGGAGGACTCTCTAAGTAATGAAGAGTTGGTTGCGCTCACCGGACGAAAAGATGTGTCAGTTTTCGAAGGCCCGCATCAGCCCCGTCACAACCGGCAGCGTGCGCATGTGCCACGCAGATAGAGACCAGTAACGACAATGACAAATAGGGGGGCGAGGCAGGCAGTTTTTCGTTGTCGGTTAGCCAGCAGGTACACGCACGCGCACCAACGTTAACCGGGGATAGCTGGCGTGCTGGAGGACTCTCTAAGTAATGAAGAGTTGGTTGCGCTCACCGGACGAAAAGATGTGTCAGTTATCGAAGGCCCGCATCAGCCCCGTCACAACCGGCAGCGTGCGCATGTGCCCCGCAGATAGAGACCAGTAACTACAATGACAAATAGGGGGCGAGGCAGGGCGAGACGTTAACCTGGGATAGCTGGCGTGCTGGAGGACTCTCTAAGTAATGAAGAGTTGGTTGCGCTCACCGGACGAAAAGATGTGCCAGTTTTCGAAGGCCCGCATCAGCCCCCGTCACAACCGGCAGCGTGCGCATGTGCCCCGCAGATAGAGCCCAGTAACGACAATGACAAATAGGGGGCCGAGGCAGGCAGTTTTTCGTTGTTGGTTAGCCAGCAGGTACACGCACGCGCACCAACGTTAACTGGGGATAGCTGGCGTGCTGGAGGGTTCTCTAAGTAATGAAGAGTTGGGTGCGCTCACCGGACGAAAACATGTGTCAGTTTTCGAAGGCCCGCATCAGCCCCTGTCACAATCGGCAGCGTGCGCATGTGCCCCGCAGATAGAGACCAGTAACGACAATGACAAATAGGGGGGCGAGGCAGGCAGTTTTTCGTTGTCGGTTAGCCAGCAGGTACACGCACGCGCACCAAAGTTAACCGGGGATAGCTGGCGTGCTGGAGGACTCTCTAAGTAATGAAGAGTTGGTTGCGCTCACCGATTGAAAAGATGTGTCCGTTTTCGAAGGCCCGCATCAGCCCCCGTCACAACCGCCAGCGTGCGCATGTGCCCCGCAGATAGAGATCAGTAACGACAATGACAAATAGAGGGGCGAGGCAGGCAGTTTTCCGTTGTTGGTTAGCCAGCAGGTACACGCACGCGCACCAACGTTAACCGGGGATAGTTGGCGTGCCGGAGGACTCTCTAAGTAATGAAGAGTTGGTTGCGCTCACCGGACGAAAATATGTGTCAGTTTTCGAAGGCCCGCATCAGCCCCGTCACAACCGGCAGCGTGCGCATGTGCCCCGCAGATAGAGCCCAGTAACGACAATGACAAATAGGGGGCCGAGGCAGGCAGTTTTTCGTTGTTGGTTAGCCAGCAGGTACACGCACGCGCACCAACGTTAACTGGGGATAGCTGGCGTGCTGGAGGGTTCTCTAAGTAATGAAGAGTTGGGTGCGCTCACCGGACGAAAACATGTGTCAGTTTTCGAAGGCCCGCATCAGCCCCTGTCACAATCGGCAGCGTGCGCATGTGCCCCGCAGATAGAGACCAGTAACGACAATGACAAATAGGGGGGCGAGGCAGGCAGTTTTTCGTTGTCGGTTAGCCAGCAGGTACACGCACGCGCACCAAAGTTAACCGGGGATAGCTGGCGTGCTGGAGGACTCTCTAAGTAATGAAGAGTTGGTTGCGCTCACCGATTGAAAAGATGTGTCCGTTTTCGAAGGCCCGCATCAGCCCCCGTCACAACCGGCAGCGTGCGCATGTGCCCCGCAGATAGAGCCCAGTAACGACAATGACAAATAGGGGGCCGAGGCAGGCAGTTTTTCGTTGTTGGTTAGCCAGCAGGTACACGCACGCGCACCAACGTTAACCGGGGATAGTTGGCGTGCCGGAGGACTCTCTAAGTAATGAAGAGTTGGTTGCGCTCACCGGACGAAAATATGTGTCAGTTTTCGAAGGCCCGCATTAGCCCCGTCACAACCGGCAGCATGCGCATGTGCCCTGCAGATAGAGACCAGTAACGACAATGACAAATAGGGGGGCGAGGCAGGCTGTTTTTCGTTGTCGGTTAGCCAGCAGGTACATGCACGCGCACCAACGTTAATCGGGGATAGCTGGCGTGCTGGAGGATTCTCTAAGTAATGAAGAGTTGGTTGCGCTCACCGGACGAAAACATGTGTCAGTTTTCGAAGGCCCGCATCAGCCCCCGTCACAGCCGGCAGCGTGCGCATGTGCCCCGCAGATAGAGACCAGTAACGACAATGACAATAGGGGGCGAGACAGGCAGTTTTTCGTTGTTGGTTAGCCTGCAAGTACACGCACGCGCACCAACGTTAACCGTGGATAGCTGGCGTGCTGGAGGACTCTCTAATTAATGAAGAGTTGGTTGCGCTCACCGGGCGAAGAGATGTGTCAGTTTTAGAAGCCTCGCATCAGCCCCCGTCACAATTGGCAGCGTGCGCAAGTGCCCCGCAGATAGAGACCAGTAACGACAACGACAAATAGGGGGGCGAGGCAGGCAGTTTTTCGTTGTCGGTTAGCCAGCAGGTACACGCACGCGTACCAACGTTTACCTGGGCTAGCTGGCGTGCTGGAGGACTCTCTAAGTAATGAAGAGTTGGTTGCGCTCACCGGACGAAAAGATGTGTCAGTTTTCGAAGGCCCGCATCAGCCCCGTTACAACCGGCAGCGTGCGCATGTGCCACGCAGATAGAGACCAGTAACGACAATGACAAATAGGGGGGCGAGGCAGGCAGTTTTTCGTTGTCGGTTAGCCAGCAGGTACACGCACGCGCACCAACGTTAACCGGGGATAGCTGGCGTGCTGGAGGACTCTCTAAGTAATGAAGAGTTGGTTGCGCTCACCGGACGAAAAGATGTGTCAGTTTTCGAAGGCCCGCATCAGCCCCGTCACAACCGGCAGCGTGCGCATGTGCCCCGCAGATAGAGACCAGTAACTACAATGACAAATAGTGGGCGAGGCAGGGCGAGACGTTAACCTGGGATAGCTGGCGTGCTGGAGGACTCTCTAAGTAATGAAGAGTTGGTTGCGCTCACCGGACGAAAAGATGTGCCAGTTTTCGAATGCCCGCATCAGCCCCCGTCACAACCGGCAGCGTGCGCATGTGCCCCGCAGATAGAGCCCAGTAACGACAATGACAAATAGGGGGCCGAGGCAGGCAGTTTTTCGTTGTTGGTTAGCCAGCAGGTACACGCACGCGCACCAACGTTAACTGGGGATAGCTGGCGTGCTGGAGGGTTCTCTAAGTAATGAAGAGTTGGGTGCGCTCACCGGACGAAAACATGTGTCCGTTTTCGAAGGCCCGCATCAGCCCCCGTCACAACCGGCAGCGTGCGCATGTGCCCCGCAGATAGAGCCCAGTAACGACAATGACAAATAGGGGGCCGAGGCAGGCAGTTTTTCGTTGTTGGTTAGCCAGCAGGTACACGCACGCGCACCAACGTTAACCGGGGATAGTTGGCGTGCCGGAGGACTCTCTAAGTAATGAAGAGTTGGTTGCGCTCACCGGACGAAAATATGTGTCAGTTTTCGAAGGCCCGCATTAGCCCCGTCACAACCGGCAGCATGCGCATGTGCCCTGCAGATAGAGACCAGTAACGACAATGACAAATAGGGGGGCGAGGCAGGCTGTTTTTCGTTGTCGGTTAGCCAGCAGGTACATGCACGCGCACCAACGTTAATCGGGGATAGCTGGCGTGCTGGAGGATTCTCTAAGTAATGAAGAGTTGGTTGCGCTCACCGGACGAAAACATGTGTCAGTTTTCGAAGGCCCGCATCAGCCCCCGTCACAGCCGGCAGCGTGCGCATGTGCCCCGCAGATAGAGACCAGTAACGACAATGACAATAGGGGGCGAGACAGGCAGTTTTTCGTTGTTGGTTAGCCTGCAAGTACACGCACGCGCACCAACGTTAACCGTGGATAGCTGGCGTGCTGGAGGACTCTCTAATTAATGAAGAGTTGGTTGCGCTCACCGGGCGAAGAGATGTGTCAGTTTTAGAAGCCTCGCATCAGCCCCCGTCACAATTGGCAGCGTGCGCAAGTGCCCCGCAGACAGAGACCAGTAACGACAACGACAAATAGGGGGGCGAGGCAGGCAGTTTTTCGTTGTCGGTTAGCCAGCAGGTACACGCACGCGTACCAACGTTTACCTGGGCTAGCTGGCGTGCTGGAGGACTCTCTAAGTAATGAAGAGTTGGTTGCGCTCACCGGACGAAAAGATGTGCCAGTTTTCGAAGGCCCGCATCAGCCCCCGTCACAACCGGCAGCGTGCGCATGTGCCCCGCAGATAGAGCCCAGTAACGACAATGACAAATAGGGGGCCGAGGCAGGCAGTTTTTCGTTGTTGGTTAGCCAGCAGGTACACGCACGCGCACCAACGTTAACTGGGGATAGCTGGCGTGCTGGAGGGTTCTCTAAGTAATGAAGAGTTGGGTGCGCTCACCGGACGAAAACATGTGTCAGTTTTCGAAGGCCCGCATCAGCCCCTGTCACAATCGGCAGCGTGCGCATGTGCCCCGCAGATAGAGACCAGTAACGACAATGACAAATAGGGGGGCGAGGCAGGCAGTTTTTCGTTGTCGGTTAGCCAGCAGGTACACGCACGCGCACCAAAGTTAACCGGGGATAGCTGGCGTGCTGGAGGACTCTCTAAGTAATGAAGAGTTGGTTGCGCTCACCGATTGAAAAGATGTGTCCGTTTTCGAAGGCCCGCATCAGCCCCCGTCACAACCGCCAGCGTGCGCATGTGCCCCGCAGATAGAGATCAGTAACGACAATGACAAATAGAGGGGCGAGGCAGGCAGTTTTCCGTTGTTGGTTAGCCAGCAGGTACACGCACGCGCACCAACGTTAACCGGGGATAGTTGGCGTGCCGGAGGACTCTCTAAGTAATGAAGAGTTGGTTGCGCTCACCGGACGAAAATATGTGTCAGTTTTCGAAGGCCCGCATCAGCCCCCGTCACAACCGGCAGCGTGCGCATGTGCCCCGCAGATAGAGCCCAGTAACGACAATGACAAATAGGGGGCCGAGGCAGGCAGTTTTTCGTTGTTGGTTAGCCAGCAGGTACACGCACGCGCACCAACGTTAACTAGGGATAGCTGGCGTGCTGGAGGGTTCTCTAAGTAATGAAGAGTTGGGTGCGCTCACCGGACGAAAACATGTGTCAGTTTTCGAAGGCCCGCATCAGCCCCTGTCACAATTGGCAGCGTGCGCATGTGCCCCGCAGATAGAGACCAGTAACGACAATGACAAATAGGGGGGCGAGGCAGGCAGTTTTTCGTTGTCGGTTAGCCAGCAGGTACACGCACGCGCACCAAAGTTAACCGGGGATAGCTGGCGTGCTGGAGGACTCTCTAAGTAATGAAGAGTTGGTTGCGCTCACCGATTGAAAAGATGTGTCCGTTTTCGAAGGCCCGCATCAGCCCCCGTCACAACCGGCAGCGTGCGCATGTGCCCCGCAGATAGAGCCCAGTAACGACAATGACAAATAGGGGGCCGAGGCAGGCAGTTTTTCGTTGTTGGTTAGCCAGCAGGTACACGCACGCGCACCAACGTTAACCGGGGATAGTTGGCGTGCCGGAGGACTCTCTAAGTAATGAAGAGTTGGTTGCGCTCACCGGACGAAAATATGTGTCAGTTTTCGAAGGCCCGCATTAGCCCCGTCACAACCGGCAGCATGCGCATGTGCCCTGCAGATAGAGACCAGTAACGACAATGACAAATAGGGGGGCGAGGCAGGCTGTTTTTCGTTGTCGGTTAGCCAGCAGGTACATGCACGCGCACCAACGTTAATCGGGGATAGCTGGCGTGCTGGAGGATTCTCTAAGTAATGAAGAGTTGGTTGCGCTCACCGGACGAAAACATGTGTCAGTTTTCGAAGGCCCGCATCAGCCCCCGTCACAGCCGGCAGCGTGCGCATGTGCCCCGCAGATAGAGACCAGTAACGACAATGACAATAGGGGGCGAGACAGGCAGTTTTTCGTTGTTGGTTAGCCTGCAAGTACACGCACGCGCACCAACGTTAACCGTGGATAGCTGGCGTGCTGGAGGACTCTTTAATTAATGAAGAGTTGGTTGCGCTCACCGGGCGAAGAGATGTGTCAGTTTTAGAAGCCTCGCATCAGCCCCCGTCACAATTGGCAGCGTGCGCAAGTGCCCCGCAGATAGAGACCAGTAACGACAACGACAAATAGGGGGGCGAGGCAGGCAGTTTTTCGTTGTCGGTTAGCCAGCAGGTACACGCACGCGTACCAACGTTTACCTGGGCTAGCTGGCGTGCTGGAGGACTCTCTAAGTAATGAAGAGTTGGTTGCGCTCACCGGACGAAAAGATGTGTCAGTTTTCGAAGGCCCGCATCAGCCCCGTCACAACCGGCAGCGTGCGCATGTGCCACGCAGATAGAGACCAGTAACGACAATGACAAATAGGGAGGCGAGGCAGGCAGTTTTTCGTTGTCGGTTAGCCAGCAGGTACACGCACGCGCACCAACGTTAACCGGGGATAGCTGGCGTGCTGGAGGACTCGCTAAGTAATGAAGAGTTGGTTGCGCTCACCGGACGAAAAGATGTGTCAGTTTTCGAAGGCCCGCATCAGCCCCGTCACAACCGGCAGCGTGCGCATGTGCCCCGCAGATAGAGACCAGTAACTACAATGACAAATAGGGGGCGAGGCAGGGCGAGACGTTAACCTGGGATAGCTGGCGTGCTGGAGGACTCTCTAAGTAATGAAGAGTTGGTTGCGCTCACCGGACGAAAAGATGTGCCAGTTTTCGAATGCCCGCATCAGCCCCCGTCACAACCGGCAGCGTGCGCATGTGCCCCGCAGATAGAGCCCAGTAACGACAATGACAAATAGGGGGCCGAGGCAGGCAGTTTTTCGTTGTTGGTTAGCCAGCAGGTACACGCACGCGCACCAACGTTAACCGGGGATAGTTGGCGTGCCGGAGGACTCTCTAAGTAATGAAGAGTTGGTTGCGCTCACCGGACGAAAATATGTGTCAGTTTTCGAAGGCCCGCATTAGCCCCGTCACAACCGGCAGCATGCGCGTGTGCCCTGCAGATAGAGACCAGTAACGACAATGACAAATAGGGGGGCGAGGCAGGCTGTTTTTCGTTGTCGGTTAGCCAGCAGGTACATGCACGCGCACCAACGTTAATCGGGGATAGCTGGCGTGCTGGAGGATTCTCTAAGTAATGAAGAGTTGGTTGCGCTCACCGGACGAAAACATGTGTCAGTTTTCGAAGGCCCGCATCAGCCCCCGTCACAGCCGGCAGCGTGCGCATGTGCCCCGCAGATAGAGACCAGTAACGACAATGACAATAGGGGGCGAGACAGGCAGTTTTTCGTTGTTGGTTAGCCTGCAAGTACACGCACGCGCACCAACGTTAACCGTGGATAGCTGGCGTGCTGGAGGACTCTCTAATTAATGAAGAGTTGGTTGCGCTTACCGGGCGAAGAGATGTGTCAGTTTTAGAAGCCTCGCATCAGCCCCCGTCACAATTGGCAGCGTGCGCAAGTGCCCCGCAGATAGAGACCAGTAACGACAACGACAAATAGGGGGGCGAGGCAGGCAGTTTTTCGTTGTCGGTTAGCCAGCAGGTACACGCACGCGTACCAACGTTTACCTGGGCTAGCTGGCGTGCTGGAGGACTCTCTAAGTAATGAAGAGTTGGTTGCGCTCACCGGACGAAAAGATGTGTCAGTTTTCGAAGGCCCGCATCAGCCCCGTCACAACCGGCAGCGTGCGCATGTGCCACGCAGATAGAGACCAGTAACGACAATGACAAATAGGGGGGCGAGGCAGGCAGTTTTTCGTTGTCGGTTAGCCAGCAGGTACACGCACGCGCACCAACGTTAACCGGGGATAGCTGGCGTGCTGGAGGACTCTCTAAGTAATGAAGAGTTGGTTGCGCTCACCGGACGAAAAGATGTGTCAGTTTTCGAAGGCCCGCATCAGCCCCGTCACAACCGGCAGCGTGCGCATGTGCCCCGCAGATAGAGACCAGTAACTACAATGACAAATAGGGGGCGAGGCAGGGCGAGACGTTAACCTGGGATAGCTGGCGTGCTGGAGGACTCTCTAAGTAATGAAGAGTTGGTTGCGCTCACCGGACGAAAAGATGTGCCAGTTTTCGAATGCCCGCATCAGCCCCCGTCACAACCGGCAGCGTGCGCATGTGCCCCGCAGATAGAGCCCAGTAACGACAATGACAAATAGGGGGCCGAGGCAGGCAGTTTTTCGTTGTTGGTTAGCCAGCAGGTACACGCACGCGCACCAACGTTAACCGGGGATAGTTGGCGTGCCGGAGGACTCTCTAAGTAATGAAGAGTTGGTTGCGCTCACCGGACGAAAATATGTGTCAGTTTTCGAAGGCCCGCATTAGCCCCGTCACAACCGGCAGCATGCGCATGTGCCCTGCAGATAGAGACCAGTAACGACAATGACAAATAGGGGGGCGAGGCAGGCTGTTTTTCGTTGTCGGTTAGCCAGCAGGTACATGCACGCGCACCAACGTTAATCGGGGATAGCTGGCGTGCTGGAGGATTCTCTAAGTAATGAAGAGTTGGTTGCGCTCACCGGACGAAAACATGTGTCAGTTTTCGAAGGCCCGCATCAGCCCCCGTCACAGCCGGCAGCGTGCGCATGTGCCCCGCAGATAGAGACCAGTAACGACAATGACAATAGGGGGCGAGACAGGCAGTTTTTCGTTGTTGGTTAGCCTGCAAGTACACGCACGCGCACCAACGTTAACCGTGGATAGCTGGCGTGCTGGAGGACTCTCTAATTAATGAAGAGTTGGTTGCGCTCACCGGGCGAAGAGATCTGTCAGTTTTAGAAGCCTCGCATCAGCCCCCGTCACAATTGGCAGCGTGCGCAAGTGCCCCGCAGATAGAGACCAGTAACGACAACGACAAATAGGGGGGCGAGGCAGGCAGTTTTTCGTTGTCGGTTAGCCAGCAGGTACACGCACGCGTACCAACGTTTACCTGGGCTAGCTGGCGTGCTGGAGGACTCTCTAAGTAATGAAGAGTTGGTTGCGCTCACCGGACGAAAAGATGTGTCAGTTTTCGAAGGCCCGCATCAGCCCCGTCACAACCGGCAGCGTGCGCATGTGCCCCGCAGATAGAGACCAGTAACTACAATGACAAATAGGGGGCGAGGCAGGGCGAGACGTTAACCTGGGATAGCTGGCGTGCTGGAGGACTCTCTAAGTAATGAAGAGTTGGTTGCGCTCACCGGACGAAAAGATGTGCCAGTTTTCGAATGCCCGCATCAGCCCCCGTCACAACCGGCAGCGTGCGCATGTGCCCCGCAGATAGAGCCCAGTAACGACAATGACAAATAGGGGGCCGTGGCAGGCAGTTTTTCGTTGTTGGTTAGCCAGCAGGTACACGCACGCGCACCAACGTTAACTGGGGATAGCTGGCGTGCTGGAGGGTTCTCTAAGTAATGAAGAGTTGGGTGCGCTCACCGGACGAAAACATGTGTCCGTTTTCGAAGGCCCGCATCAGCCCCCGTCACAACCGGCAGCGTGCGCATGTGCCCCGCAGATAGAGCCCAGTAACGACAATGACAAATAGGGGGCCGAGGCAGGCAGTTTTTCGTTGTTGGTTAGCCAGCAGGTACACGCACGCGCACCAACGTTAACCGGGGATAGTTGGCGTGCCGGAGGACTCTCTAAGTAATGAAGAGTTGGTTGCGCTCACCGGACGAAAATATGTGTCAGTTTTCGAAGGCCCGCATTAGCCCCGTCACAACCGGCAGCATGCGCATGTGCCCTGCAGATAGAGACCAGTAACGACAATGACAAATAGGGGGGCGAGGCAGGCTGTTTTTCGTTGTCGGTTAGCCAGCAGGTACATGCACGCGCACCAACGTTAATCGGGGATAGCTGGCGTGCTGGAGGATTCTCTAAGTAATGAAGAGTTGGTTGCGCTCACCGGACGAAAACATGTGTCAGTTTTCGAAGGCCCGCATCAGCCCCCGTCACAGCCGGCAGCGTGCGCATGTGCCCCGCAGATAGAGACCAGTAACGACAATGACAATAGGGGGCGAGACAGGCAGTTTTTCGTTGTTGGTTAGCCTGCAAGTACACGCACGCGCACCAACGTTAACCGTGGATAGCTGGCGTGCTGGAGGACTCTCTAATTAATGAAGAGTTGGTTGCGCTCACCGGGCGAAGAGATGTGTCAGTTTTAGAAGCCTCGCATCAGCCCCCGTCACAATTGGCAGCGTGCGCAAGTGCCCCGCAGACAGAGACCAGTAACGACAACGACAAATAGGGGGGCGAGGCAGGCAGTTTTTCGTTGTCGGTTAGCCAGCAGGTACACGCACGCGTACCAACGTTTACCTGGGCTAGCTGGCGTGCTGGAGGACTCTCTAAGTAATGAAGAGTTGGTTGCGCTCACCGGACGAAAAGATGTGTCAGTTTTCGAAGGCCCGCATCAGCCCCGTCACAACCGGCAGCGTGCGCATGTGCCACGCAGATAGAGACCAGTAACGACAATGACAAATAGGGGGGCGAGGCAGGCAGTTTTTCGTTGTCGGTTAGCCAGCAGGTACACGCACGCACACCAACGTTAACCGGGGATAGCTGGCGTGCTGGAGGACTCTCTAAGTAATGATGAGTTGGTTGCGCTCACCGGACGAAAAGATGTGTCAGTTTTCGAAGGCCCGCATCAGCCCCGTCACAACCGGCAGCGTGCGCATGTGCCCCGCAGATAGAGACCAGTAACTACAATGACAAATAGGGGGCGAGGCAGGGTGAGACGTTAACCTGGGATAGCTGGCGTGCTGGAGGACTCTCTAAGTAATGAAGAGTTGGTTGCGCTCACCGGACGAAAAGGTGTGCCAGTTTTCGAATGCCCGCATCAGCCCCCGTCACAACCGGCAGCGTGCGCATGTGCCCCGCAGATAGAGCCCAGTAACGACAATGACAAATAGGGGGCCGAGGCAGGCAGTTTTTCGTTGTTGGTTAGCCAGCAGGTACACGCACGCGCACCAACGTTAACTGGGGATAGCTGGCGTGCTGGAGGGTTCTCTAAGTAATGAAGAGTTGGGTGCGCTCACCGGACGAAAACATGTGTCAGTTTTCGAAGGCCCGCATCAGCCCCTGTCACAATCGGCAGCGTGCGCATGTGCCCCGCAGATAGAGACCAGTAACGACAATGACAAATAGGGGGGCGAGGCAGGCAGTTTTTCGTTGTCGGTTAGCCAGCAGGTACACGCACGCGCACCAAAGTTAACCGGGGATAGCTGGCGTGCTGGAGGACTCTCTAAGTAATGAAGAGTTGGTTGCGCTCACCGATTGAAAAGATGTGTCCGTTTTCGAAGGCCCGCATCAGCCCCCGTCACAACCGCCAGCGTGCGCATGTGCCCCGCAGATAGAGATCAGTAACGACAATGACAAATAGAGGGGCGAGGCAGGCAGTTTTCCGTTGTTGGTTAGCCAGCAGGTACACGCACGCGCACCAACGTTAACCGGGGATAGTTGGCGTGCCGGAGAACTCTCTAAGTAATGAAGAGTTGGTTGCGCTCACCGGACGAAAATATGTGTCAGTTTTCGAAGGCCCGCATCAGCCCCCGTCATAACCGGCAGCGTGCGCATGTGCCCCGCAGATAGAGCCCAGTAACGACAATGACAAATAGGGGGCCGAGGCAGGCAGTTTTTCGTTGTTGGTTAGCCAGCAGGTACACGCACGCGCACCAACGTTAACTGGGGATAGCTGGCGTGCTGGAGGGTTCTCTAAGTAATGAAGAGTTGGGTGCGCTCACCGGACGAAAACATGTGTCAGTTTTCGAAGGCCCGCATCAGCCCCTGTCACAATCGGCAGCGTGCGCATGTGCCCCGCAGATAGAGACCAGTAACGACAATGACAAATAGGGGGGCGAGGCAGGCAGTTTTTCGTTGTCGGTTAGCCAGCAGGTACACGCACGCGCACCAAAGTTAACCGGGGATAGCTGGCGTGCTGGAGGACTCTCTAAGTAATGAAGAGTTGGTTGCGCTCACCGATTGAAAAGATGTGTCCGTTTTCGAAGGCCCGCATCAGCCCCCGTCACAACCGGCAGCGTGCGCATGTGCCCCGCAGATAGAGCCCAGTAACGACAATGACAAATAGGGGCCGAGGCAGGCAGTTTTTCGTTGTTGGTTAGCCAGCAGGTACACGCACGCGCACCAACGTTAACCGGGGATAGTTGGCGTGCCGGAGGACTCTCTAAGTAATGAAGAGTTGGTTGCGCTCACCGGACGAAAATATGTGTCAGTTTTCGAAGGCCCGCATTAGCCCCGTCACAACCGGCAGCATGCGCATGTGCCCTGCAGATAGAGACCAGTAACGACAATGACAAATAGGGGGGCGAGGCAGGCTGTTTTTCGTTGTCGGTTAGCCAGCAGGTACATGCACGCGCACCAACGTTAATCGGGGATAGCTGGCGTGCTGGAGGATTCTCTAAGTAATGAAGAGTTGGTTGCGCTCACCGGACGAAAACATGTGTCAGTTTTCGAAGGCCCGCATCAGCCCCCGTCACAGCCGGCAGCGGGCGCATGTGCCCCGCAGATAGAGACCAGTAACGACAATGACAATAGGGGGCGAGACAGGCAGTTTTTCGTTGTTGGTTAGCCTGCAAGTACACGCACGCGCACCAACGTTAACCGTGGATAGCTGGCGTGCTGGAGGACTCTCTAATTAATGAAGAGTTGGTTGCGCTCACCGGGCGAAGAGATGTGTCAGTTTTAGAAGCCTCGCATCAGCCCCCGTCACAATTGGCAGCGTGCGCAAGTGCCCCGCAGATAGAGACCAGTAACGACAACGACAAATAGGGGTGCGAGGCAGGCAGTTTTTCGTTGTCGGTTAGCCAGCAGGTACACGCACGCGTACCAACGTTTACCTGGGCTAGCTGGCGTGCTGGAGGACTCTCTAAGTAATGAAGAGTTGGTTGCGCTCACCGGACGAAAAGATGTGTCAGTTTTCGAAGGCCCGCATCAGCCCCGTCACAACCGGCAGCGTGCGCATGTGCCACGCAGATAGAGACCAGTAACGACAATGACAAATAGGGGGGCGAGGCAGGCAGTTTTTCGTTGTCGGTTAGCCAGCAGGTACACGCACGCGCACCAACGTTAACCGGGGATAGCTGGCGTGCTGGAGGACTCTCTAAGTAATGAAGAGTTGGTTGCGCTCACCGGACGAAAAGATGTGCCAGTTTTCGAAGGCCCGCATCAGCCCCGTCACAACCGGCAGCGTGCGCATGTGCCCCGCAGATAGAGTCCAGTAGGCCACGTTGTTGGGCGAGTCGGTCGTACATACTTAACGAAGGGAACTGCGCTAAAAAAGACACGGACGAGAAAAGACAAGGACGGGCGCAAACTCGCGACTGATTTTATTCAGAAAGAACACAAATATATATATATATACCTAGATTCTTATTCAATCATTGCCTAAGTGCACATGCCAGGAACGTTTTCTCTTTCTTATACAAATTGATACTAGAATCGCTTACGCATTCATTTCTTACGCATTCTTTTCTCGTCCGTGTCTTTTTTAGCGCAATTCCCTTCGTTAAGTATATAGAGACCGGTAACGACAATGACAAATAGGGGGGCGAGGCAAGCAGTTTTTCGTTGTCGGTTAGCCAGCAGGTACACGCACGCGCACCAACGTTAACCTGGGATAGCTGGATGCCCCGCAAATAGAGACCAGTGACGACAATGACAAATAGGGGGGCGAGGCAGGCAGTTTTTCGTTGTCGGTTACCCAGCAGGTACACGCACGCGCACCAACGTTAACCGGGGATAGCTGGCGTGCTGGAAGACTCTCTAAGTAGTGAAGAATTGGTTGCGCTCACCGGACGAAAAGATGTGTCAGTTTTCGAAGGCCCGCATCAGCCCCCGTCACAATCGGCAGCGTGCGCATGTGCCCCGCAGATAGAGACCAGTAACGACAATGACAAATAGGGGGGCGAGGCAATCAGTTTTTCGTTGTCGGTTAGCTAGCAGGTACACGCACGCGAACCAACGATAACCGGGGATAGCTGGCGTGCTGGATGACACTCTAAGTAATGAAGAGTTGGTTGCGCTCACCGGACGAAAAGATGTGTCAGTTTTCGAAGGCCCGCATCAACCCCCGTCACAACCGGCAGCGTGCGCATGTGCCCCGCAGATAGAGCCCAGTAACGACAATGACAAATAGGGGGCCGAGGCAGGCAGTTTTTCGTTGTTGGTTAGCCAGCAGGTACACGCACGCGCACCAACGTTAACTGGGGATAGCTGGCGTGCTGGAGGGTTCTCTAAGTAATGAAGAGTTGGGTGCGCTCACCGGACGAAAACATGTGTCAGTTTTCGAAGGCCCGCATCAGCCCCTGTCACAATCGGCAGCGTGCGCATGTGCCCCGCAGATAGAGATCAGTAACGACAATGACAAATAGATGGGCGAGGCAGGCAGTTTTCCGTTGTTGGTTAGCCAGCAGGTACACGCGCGCGCACCAACGTTATCCGGGGATTGCTGGCGTGCCGGAGGACTCTCTAAGTAATGAAGAGTTGGTTGCGCTCACCGGACGAAAATATGTGTCAGTTTTCGAAGGCCCGCATTAGCCCCGTCACAACCGGCAGCATGCGCATGTGCCCTGCAGATAGAGACCAGTAACGACAATGACAAATAGGGGGGCGAGGCAGGCTGTTTTTCGTTGTCGGTTAGCCAGCAGGTACATGCACGCGCACCAACGTTAATCGGGGATAGCTGGCGTGCTGGAGGATTCTCTAAGTAATGAAGAGTTGGTTTCGCTCACCGGACGAAAACATGTGTCAGTTTTCGAAGGCCCGCATCAGCCCCCGTCACAGCCGGCAGCGTGCGCATGTGCCCCGCAGATAGAGACCAGTAACGACAATGACAATAGGGGGCGAGACAGGCAGGTTTTCGTTGTTGGTTAGCCTGCAAGTACACGCACGCGCACCAACGTTAACCGTGGATAGCTGGCGTGCTGGAGGACTCTCTAATTAATGAAGAGTTGGTTGCGCTCACCGGGCGAAGAGATGTGTCAGTTTTAGAAGCCTCGCATCAGACCCCGTCACAATTGGCAGCGTGCGCAAGTGCCCCGCAGATAGAGACCAGTAACGACAACGACAAATAGGGGGGCGAGGCAGGCAGTTTTTCGTTGTCGGTTAGCCAGCAGGTACACGCACGCGTACCAACGTTTACCTGGGCTAGCTGGCGTGCTGGAGGACTCTCTATGTAATGAAGAGTTGGTTGCGCTCACCGTGTATCGTACATGATACGCATGCGCTGTGCGTGCCAGCCCATCCCGAACCGACCGCTGCCGTTGACGCGAACACGTGCCTACATCGACCTGCCCTATAAAACCGAGCAGCTGCTATCAATAAACGTTCATTCTGTTCTTGCGTGACTTGGTCGTTACATGGTGTCAGAAGTGGGATCACTGTCTGCCTCTCAAGCAGTGGCTTGAACAAGAAACGCGAAGGCGTCGCCTACAAGCCAGGAAAAATGGAGCTACTCAAGCCGCCCGACCAGATACTTCTGACCGGGAACATCGCGAAGAAGTGGGCGTTGTTTAAGCAGAAGTTCGAGCTCTTTTTGGAAGCAACAGCATCGACCAAGGAGCCAAGGACGGAAGCTGCTAAGACTGCGCTGCTGCTAAGTGTTGCCGGCGATGACGCTCTTGAGGTATTTAATAACTTCACTTTTTCGGCTGAAGAAAGCAAGAATGACTATGCAACGGTTGTGAGCAAGTTTGAAGCGTGCTGTCAGGAGCAGCAGAATGAGGTCTACGAGAGGTACGTGTTTCGCTCAAGGATTCAAGCGGAAGGCGAACCTTTTGAACAATTTCTACGCGACCTGCGAAAGCTAGCCCAGAGTTGCAACTTCTCAACACTGAGCGACGGAATGATCCGTGACCAGATTGTGTTCGGCACAAATAATCCGAAGCTACGGGAGAAACTGCTCAAAGTTGAAAACCTAACGCTGCTTAAAGCAGAACAGAGCTGCAAAGCTGCCGAAGTGTCGGCTCACCAAAATGAGACCTGGGGCCAAATGGAAAGGCAAGTGGCGTCGGTAAAACGGCGTGAACGGTTCAGATGCAGCCGATGCAACCGATTGCACGAGCGGAACAAGTGTCCGGCGTTTGGGAAGACATGTTTTGCGTGCAAAGGGGCCAATCATTTCGCGGCCTGCTGCCAGAAAGAGCCTGCAGTCAGTGCAGTCGTTCACGACGAGGACAACTTCGACATCCTCAATGTAAGGGTATGCACAGTCGATAGGACCGCTGACTGGACAGTTGAAGCCAAGGTGTCGAACCACAATGTTGTTTTTAAAGTAGACACTGGGTCCCAGGCAAACTTGCTGCCTTATTCAGTCTTTCGCAAGTTCAAAGCTACGCCATGCCTGACTCCAAGCAGCTCCGTTCTTCGGTCTTACAGTGGTGACGTAATTAAGCACTTCGGCGTGGCGACCCTACCAGTGGTCATTAACGACAAGTCCGGCACCTTCACCTTCTTCATAGTGAAGAAAAGCAAACAGGCGATACTTGGACTACATGCAACGGAGGCGCTGGGACTCGTAGTTCGTTCAGTCAACGCAGTGGATACAGCAGAGTCTGACAAAATATTGCAAGAATTCTCGCCGCTTTTTCAAGGTACCGGCTGTGTAGCCCGCCCATACCGGATGGTCCTGCGCGAAGACGCCATACCAGTGATACAGCCGGCGCGACGCGTCCCCTTGGCACTGCGAGAACCACTGCGAGAGGAGCTGCAGCGCATGGAAGAGGCCCATATCATTGAAAGGGTCAATGAACCAACAGAATGGGTGAGTCCGCTGGTCATTGTCAGGAAAAAGGATGGCAAACTTCGGGTCTGCATGGATCCTAGAAACATTAACGAATGCCTGAAACGGGAGCACTATCAGATGCCTAAACGTGACGATATTGAGGCAGAGCTGGCAGGCGCTAAATACTTCTCGCGCCTAGATGCAAACTCAGGGTTTCATCAGATTCCATTGGATCAGGCCACATCAACCATTTGCACGTTCGCGACACCTTTTGGGCGTTATCGTTTTTTGAGACTGCCGTTTGGGATTGCGTCAGCGCCTGAAGTGTTTCAAAGAACGTTGAGCTCAATTTTTGATCGAGCACCAGGCGTGCGCGTGTATGTCGATGACGTCCTGATATGGGGTGCTACCCGGGAAGAACACGACAAGCGCCTTCGTAGAGCGCTGGAACTAGCAAAGCAAGCAGGCTTGACGTTCAATCCAGCCAAATGCAAGTTCGCGTGCACCGAGGTTGAGTTCTTGGGCGACCTCATCAGCCAAGACGGGATAAAGCCGAATCTTTCATTCAGTGCATCGATTGCTGAAATGCCGCAACCGGCTGATAAGACCGCGGTTCAGCGAATGCTTGGTGTGGCCAATTATTTTGGGAAGTATATCCCGCATCTTGCTGAAAAGACCAAGTTGTTACGAGGTATTATAAAAAAAGAAACAGTCTTCGAGTGGACAGACAAGCATTCCGCTGAGTGGGCAGCTATTTGCGCACTTCTAAGCAGCGCACCGGTGCTGGCAATTTTTGATCCAGCAAGAGAGACAAAAATTAGCTCTGATGCATCAAAAAATGGGCTAGGAGCCGCACTGTTGCAGCGACACGGAGATAGCTGGCGACCTGTCGCCTACGCATCACGCGTCATGAGTGAGACTGAGCAAAGGTACTCACAAATAGAAAAAGAAACAATGGGAATAACTTTTGGGTGTGAAAAATTTCACTATTTCGTTTACGGCCGAAGAATTGTTATCGAGACGGACCACCGCCCCCTCCTAGCAATTGCGTCGAAAGGAATCGGCGATATGCCACCACGGCTTCAGCGGTTTTTCTTGCGCTTGTGCAAGTACGATTATTCCCTTCAATTCGTACCAGGGAAAGAGCTGCTGCTGGCCGATATGCTGTCAAGGGCGTCACCCAAGAAACCACTGGACATCACAGCCTCCGAAGACGAAGTAGAAGTTCATGCGGTTGGAGCGGTCACGGACGTGGTGAGCAGAAAAACACTTAATCGACTTGTGGAGGCCACGGCAAACGATCCGGATCTACAGTCGGTTATACGGTACATAACAGCCGGCGGTAACCTGGGTGGCAGCATGAAATCATTTGCGGCGGAATTGTCCCTGATTGAAGGCATTGTGTTTAAAGGCACTAAAGTAGTCATCCCAAAGTGTATGAGGGCGGAAATGCTTCAACGAATACATGAGGGACATTTGGGCCTGAATAAGTGTAAAGCAAGAGCTCGACAGCTAGTGTTCTGGCCCGGACTCAACTCCGATATCGAAACGATGTTAAAACGTTGCACAGTCTGCCGGAAATATGCGTACCAACTTCAACGCGAGCCATTACTGATGCGCCCAACACCACATTACGCGTGGTACAGAGTCGGCGTCGACATCTTCCAGCACGGCGGTAGTTCCTACTTGTGCGTGTATGATGCCCTATCGAACTTCCCAGAGGTTGAACGACTCAGCGACACAACAGCCCGCACTGTCATTGACAAATTGAGTGGGATCTTCGCCCGTTACGGGATCCCTGTGGAAGTTTGCAGCGACAACGGTCCCCAGTTCTCCTCTCACGAATTTGCTGTTTTTGCATCCAGGTACGAGTTCAAGCACATTACGTCGAGCCCGGCATTTCCACAGTCTAATGGACTTGCCGAGAAGGGTGTTCAAATCGTAAAGAAAATCCTGAAAAAAACGCAAGAGACACGGGAAGACTTCTGGCTTGGACTGCTTTCCTACCGTTCGACTCCGTTGGAGGATGGTCGTTCGCCGGGTGAGCTCCTGCAAGGCAGAAGACTGCGTACGCGACTTCCCGACTTCAGCCAACAGCCCAAAACAACAGTCTTCAAACGCCAGCCGCTCGACACCGGCGCAAAATCCCTACCGGCCCTCCGGAAAGGAGAAGTGGTTAGGATCCGTCACAAACAGTGGACTCGCAAAGCGCAAGTACTGGGGCCGGTAGCGCCGCGGTCATACCAGGTGCTTACCGAAGATAACAAGCTGCTTCGCCGCAACCGCAAGCATCTAAGTGCGACGTTGGAACCCTTCGAGAGCAACGCACTCGGAAGTGACGAGTCCGAGAGTGAGTGCGAGCTCGTCGACGAGCAGGGGCCCAGTCCAAGAAGAGTAGCTGCTGCGCCATCTACGGACGGACACACTACACCAGCGGTGAGGCGGTCCACCAGAAACAGGAGGCCGCCAAACAGGCTTTACTACGATCGCAACTTTAACCAAGTGAATTCGTGACGCATTCCCAAGATTCAATAAACAAAGGAAGATGTATCGTACATGATACGCATGCGCTGTGCGTGCCAGCCCATCCCGAACCGACCGCTGCCGTTGACGCGAACACGTGCCTACATCGACCTGCCCTATAAAACCGAGCAGCTGCTATCAATAAACGTTCATTCTGTTCTTGCGTGACTTGGTCGTTACATTAGCCCGCATTAGCCCCGTCACAACCGGCAGCATGCGCATGTGCCCTGCAGATAGAGACCAGTAACGACAATGACAAATAGGGGGGCGAGGCAGGCTGTTTTTCGTTGTCGGTTAGCCAGCAGGTACATGCACGCGCACCAACGTTAATCGGGGATAGCTGGCGTGCTGGAGGATTCTCTAAGTAATGAAGAGTTGGTTGCGCTCACCGGACGAAAACATGTGTCAGTTTTCGAAGGCCCGCATCAGCCCCCGTCACAGCCGGCAGCGTGCGCATGTGCCCCGCAGATAGAGACCAGTAACGACAATGACAATAGGGGGCGAGACAGGCAGGTTTTCGTTGTTGGTTAGCCTGCAAGTACACGCACGCGCACCAACGTTAACCGTGGATAGCTGGCGTGCTGGAGGACTCTCTAATTAATGAAGAGTTGGTTGCGCTCACCGGGCGAAGAGATGTGTCAGTTTTAGAAGCCTCGCATCAGACCCCGTCACAATTGGCAGCGTGCGCAAGTGCCCCGCAGATAGAGACCAGTAACGACAACGACAAATAGGGGGGCGAGGCAGGCAGTTTTTCGTTGTCGGTTAGCCAGCAGGTACACGCACGCGTACCAACGTTTACCTGGGCTAGCTGGCGTGCTGGAGGACTCTCTAAGTAATGAAGAGTTGGTTGCGCTCACCGGACGAAAAGATGTGTCAGTTTTCGAAGGCCCCCATCAGCCCCGTCACAACCGGCAGCGTGCGCATGTGCCACGCAGATAGAGACCAGTAACGACAATGACAAATAGGGGGGCGAGGCAGGCAGTTTTTCGTTGTCGGTTAGCCAGCAGGTACACGCACGCGCACCAACGTTAACCGGGGATAGCTGGCGTGCTGGAGGACTCTCTAAGTAATGAAGAGTTGGTTGCGCTCACCGGACGAAAAGATGTGTCAGTTTTCGAAGGCCCGCATCAGCCCCGTCACAACCGGCAGCGTGCGCATGTGCCCCGCAGATAGAGACCAGTAACTACAATGACAAATAGGGGGCGAGGCAGGGCGAGACGTTAACCTGGGATAGCTGGCGTGCTGGAGGACTCTCTAAGTAATGAAGAGTTGGTTGCGCTCACCGGACGAAAAGATGTGCCAGTTTTCGAAGGCCCGCATCAGCCCCGTCACAACCGGCAGCGTGCGCATGTGCCCCGCAGATAGAGTCCAGTAGGCCACGTTGTTGGGCGAGTCGGTCGTACATACTTAACGAAGGGAATTGCGCTAAAAAAGACACGGACGAGAAAAGACAAGGACGGGCGCAAACTCGCGACTGATTTTATTCAGAAAGAACACAAATATATATATACCTAGATTCTTATTCAATCATTGCCTAAGTGCACATGCCAGGAACGTTTTCTCTTATACAAATTGATACTAGATTCGCTTACGCATTCATTTCTTACGCATTCTTTTCTCGTCCGTGTCTTTTTTAGCGCAATTCCCTTCGTTAAGTATATAGAGACCGGTAACGACAATGACAAATAGGGGGGCGAGGCAAGCAGTTTTTCGTTGTCGGTTAGCCAGCAGGTACACGCACGCGCACCAACGTTAACCTGGGATAGCTGGATGCCCCGCAAATAGAGACCAGTGACGACAATGACAAATAGGGGGGCGAGGCAGGGCGAGACGTTAACCTGGGATAGCTGGCGTGCTGGAGGACTCTCTAAGTAGTGAAGAATTGGTTGCGCTCACCGGACGAAAAGATGTGTCAGTTTTCGAAGGCCCGCATCAGCCCCCGTCACAATCGGCAGCGTGCGCATGTGCCCCGCAGATAGAGACCAGTAACGACAAATACAAATAGGGGGGCGAGGCAGCCAGTTTTTCGTTGTTGGTTAGCCAGCAGGTACACGCACGCGCACCAAAGTTAACCTGGGATACCTGGCGTACTGGAGGACTCTATAAGTAATGAAGAGTTGGTTGCGCTCACCGGACGAAAAGATGTGTCAGTTTTCGAAGGCCCGCATCAGCCCCGCCACAACCGGCAGCGTCCGCATGTGCCCCGCAGATAGAGACCAGTAACGACAATGGCAAATAGGGGGCGAGGCAGGGCGAGATGTTAACCTGGGATAGCTGGCGTGCTGGAGGACTCTCTATGTAATGAAGAGTTGGTTGCGCTCACCGGACGAAAAGATGTGTCAGTTTTCGAAGGCCCGCATCAGCCCCGTCAAAACCGGCAGCGTGCGCATGTGGCCCGCAGATAGAGACCAGTAGACCACGTTGTTGGGCGAGTCGGTCGTACATACTTAACGAAGGGAATTGCGCTAAAAAAGACACGGACGAGAAAAGACAAGGACGGGCGCAAACTCGCGACTGATTTTATTCAGAAAGAACACAAATATATATATCTATATTCTTATTCAATCATTGCCTAAGTGCACATGCCAGGAACGTTTTCTCTTTCTTATACAAATTGATACTAGAATCGCTTACGCATTCATTTCTTACGCATTCTTTTCTCGTCCGTGTCTTTTTTAATGCAATTCCCTTCGTTATCGTTAAGTATATAGAGACCAGTAACGACAATGACAAATAGGGGGCGAGGCAAGCAGTTTTTCGTTGTCGGTTAGCCAGCAGGTACACGCACGCGCACCAACGTTAACCTGGGATAGCTGGATGCCCCGCAGATAGAGACCAGTAACGACAATGACAAATAGGGGGGCGAGGCAGGGCGAGACGTTAACCTGGGATAGCTGGCGTACTGGAGGACTCTCTAAGTAAGGAAGAGTTGGTTGCGCTCACCGGACGAAAAGATGTGTCAGTTTTCGAAGGCCCGCATCAGCCCCGTCACAACCGGCAGCGTGCGCATGTGCCCCGCAGATAGAGACCAGTAACGACAATGACAAATAGGGGGGCGAGGCAGGCAGTTTTTCGTTGTCGGTTAGCCAGCAGGTACACGCACGCGAACCAACGATAACCGGGGATAGCTGGCGTGCTGGATGACTCTCTAAGTAATGAAGAGCTGGTTGCGCTCACCGGGCGAAAAGATGTGTCAGTTTTTGAAGGCTCGCATCAGGTCCGTCACAACCCGCAACGTGCGCATGTGCCCCGCAGATAGAGACCAGTAACGACAATAACAAATTGGGGGCGAGGCAGGGCGAGACGTTAACCTGGGATAGCTGGCGTACTGGAGGACTCTCTAAGTAATGAAGAGTTGGTTGCGCTCACCGGACGAAAAGATGTGTCAATTTTCGAAGGCCCGCATCAGCCCCGTCACAACCGGCAGCGTGCGCATGTGCCCCGAAGATAGAGACCAGTAGACCACGTTGTTGGGCGAGTCGGTCGTACATACTTAACGAAGGGAATTGCGCTAAAAAAGACACGGACGAGAAAAGACAAGGACGGGCGCAAACTCGCGACTGATTTTATTCAGAAAGAACACAAATATATATATACCTAGATGCTTATTCAATTATTGCCTAAGTGCACATGCCAGGAACGTTTTTTCTTTCTTATACAAATTGATACTAGAATCGCTTACGCATTCATCTCTTACGCATTCTTTTCTCGTCCGTGTCTTTTTTAGCGCAATTCCCTTCGTTAAGTATATAGAGACCAGTAAAGACAATGACAAATAGGGGGCGAGGCAAGCAGTTTTTCGTTGTCGGTTAGCAAGCAGGTACACGCACGCGCTCCAACGTTAACCTGGGATAGCTGGATGCCCCGCAGATAGAGACCAGTAACGACAATGACAAATAGGGGGCGAGGCAGGCAGTTTTTCGTTGTCGGTTAGCCAGCAGGTACACGCACGCGCACCAACATTAACCGGGGATAGGTGGCGTGCTGGAGGACTCTCTAAGTAATGAAGAATTGGTAGCGCTCACCGGACGAAAAGATGTGTTAGTTTTCGAAGGCCCGCATCAGCCCCCGTCACAACTGGCAGCGTGCGCATGTCCCCGCACATAGAGAGCAGTAACGACAATGACAAATAGGGGCGAGGCAGGCAGTTTTTCGTTGTCGGTTAGCCAGCAGTTACGCGCACGCGCACCAACGTTAACCGGTGATAGCTGGCGTGCTGGAGGACTCTCTAAGTAGTGAAGAATTGGTTGCGCTCACCGGACGAAAAATTGTGTCAGTTTTCGAAGGCCCGCATCAGCCCCCGTCACAATCCGCAGCGTGCGCATGTGCCCCGCAGATAGAGACCAGTAACGACAATGACAACTAGGGGGGCGAGGCAGGCAGTTTTTCGTTGTCGGTTAGCCAGCAGGTACACGCACGCCCACCAAAGTTAACCGGGGATAGCTGGCGTGCTGGAGGACTCTCTAAGTAATGAAGAGTTGGTTGCGCTCACCGGACGAAAAGATGTGGTAGTTTTCGAAGGCCCGCATCAGCCCCGTCACAACCGGCAGCGTGCGCATGTGCCCCGCAGATAGAGACCAGTAACGACAATGACAAATAGGGGGGCGAGGTAGGCAGTTTATCGTTGTCGGTTAGCCAGCAGGTACACGCACGCGCACCAACGTTAACCGGGGATAGCTGGCGTGCTGAAGGACTCTCTAAGTAATGAAGAGTTGGTTGCGCTCACCGCACGAAATGATGTGTCAGTTTTCGAAGGCCCACATCAGCCCCCGTCACAACCGGCAGAGTGCGCATGTGCCCCGCAGATAGAGACCAGTGATGACAATGACAAATAGGGGGGCGAGGCAGGCAGTTTTTCGTTGTTGGTTAGCCAGCAGGTACACGCTCGCGCACCAACGTTAACTGGGGATAGCTGGCGTGCTGGAGGATACTCTAAGTAATGAAGAGTTGGTTGCGCTCACCGGGAGAAGAGATGTGTCAGTTTTAGAAGGCTCGCATCAGCCCCCGTCACAATCGGCAGCGTGCGCAAGTGCCCCGCAGATAGAGACCAGTAACGACAACGACAAATAGGGGGGCGAGGCAGGCAGTTTTTCGTTGTCGGTTAGCCAGCAGGTACACGCACGCGTACCAACGTTTACCTGGGCTAGCTGGCGTGCTGGAGGACTCTCTAAGTAATGAAGAGTTGGTTGCGCTCACCGGACGAAAAGATGTGTCAGTTTTCGAAGGCCCGCATCAGCCCCGTCACAACCGGCAGCGTGCGCATGTGCCACGCAGATAGGAACCAGTAACGACAATGACAAATAGGGGGGCGAGGCAGGCAGTTTTTCGTTGTCGGTTAGCCAGCAGGTACACGCACGCGCACCAACGTTAACCGGGGATAGCTGGCGTGCTGGAGGACTCTCTAAGTAATGAAGAGTTGGTTGCGCTCACCGGACGAAAAGATGTGTCAGTTTTCGAAGGCCCGCATCAGCCCCGTCACAACCGGCAGCGTGCGCATGTGCCCCGCAGATAGAGACCAGTAACGACAATGACAAATAGGGGGCGAGGCAGGGCGAGACGTTAACCTGGGTTAGGTGGCGTGCTGGAGGACTCTCTAAGTAATGAAGAGTTGGTTGCGCTCACCGGACGAAAAGATGTGTCAGTTTTCGAAGGCCCGCATCAGCCCCGTCACAACCGGCAGCGTGCGCATGTGCCCCGCAGATAGAGTCCAGTAGGCCACGTTGTTGGGCGAGTCGGTCGTACATACTTAACGAAGGGAATTGCGCTAAAAAAGACACGGACGAGAAAAGACAAGGACGGGCGCAAACTCGCGACTGATTTTATTCAGAAAGAACACAAATATATATATACCTAGATTCTTATTCAATCATTGCCTAAGTGCACATGCCAGGAACGTTTTCTCTTTCTTATACAAATTGATACTAGAATCGCTTACGCATTCATTTCTTACGCATTCTTTTCTCGTCCGTGTCTTTTTTAGCGCAATTCCCTTCGTTAAGTATTAGAGACCGGTAACGACAATGACAAATAGGGGGGCGAGGCAAGCAGTTTTTCGTTGTCGGTTAGCCAGCAGGTACACGCACGCGCACCAACGTTAACCTGGGATAGCTGGATGCCCCGCAGATAGAGACCAGTGACGACAATGACAAATAGGGGGCGAGGCAGGCAGTTTTTCGTTGTCGGTTAGCCAGCAGGTACACGCACGCGCACCAACGTTAACCGGGGATAGCTTGCGTGCTGGAGGACTCTCTAAGTAGTGAAGAATTGGTTGCGCTCACCGGACGAAAAGATGTGTCAGTTTTCGAAGGCCCGCATCAGCCCCCGTCACAATCGGCAGCGTGCGCATGTGCCCCGCAGATCGAGACCAGTAACGACAATGACAAATAGGGGGGCGAGGCAGGCAGTTTTTCGTTGTCGGTTAGCCAGCAGGTACACGCACGCGCACCAACGTTAACCGGGGATAGCTGGCGTGCTGGCGGACTGTCTAAGTAATGAAGAGTTGATTGCGCTCACCGGACGAAAAGATGTGTCAGTTTTCGAAGGCCCGCATAAGCCCCCGTCACAACCGGCAGCGTGCGCATGTGCCCCGCACATAGAGACCAGTAACGACAATGACAAATAGGGGGGCGAGGCAGGCAGTTTTTGTTGCCGGATAGCGAGCAGGTACCAACGTTAACCGGGGATAGCTGGCGTGCTGGAGGACTCTCTAAGTAATGAAGAGTTGGTTGCGCTCACCGGACGAAAAGATGTGTCAGTTTTCGAAGGCCCGCATCAGCCCCGTCACAACCGACAGCGTGCGCATGTGCCCCGCAGATAGAGACCAGTAACGACAATGACAAATAGAGGGGCGAGGCAGGCAGTTCTCCATTGTTGGTTAGCCAGCAGGTACACGCGCGCGCACTAACGTTAACCGGGGATAGCTGGCGTGCCGGAGGAGTCTCTAAGTAATGAAGAGTTGGTTGCGCTCACCGCACGAAATGATGTGTCAGTTCTCGAAGGCCCACATCAGCCCCCGTCACAACCGGCAGCGTGCGCATGTGCCCCGCAGATAGAGACCAGTAATGACAATGACAAATAGGGGGGCGAGGCAGGCAGTTTTTCGTTGTTGGTTAGCCAGCAGGTACACGCTCGCGCACCAACGTTAACTGGGGATAGCTGGCGTGCTGGAGGATACTCTAAGTAATGAAGAGTTGGTTGCGCTCACCGGGAGAAGAGATGTGTCAGTTTTAGAAGGCTCGCATCAGCCCCCGTCACAATCGGCAGCGTGCGCATGTGCCACGCAGATAGGAACCAGTAACGACAATGACAAATAGGGGGGCGAGGCAGGCAGTTTTTCGTTGTCGGTTAGCCAGCAGGTACACGCACGCGTACCAACGTTTACCTGGGCTAGCTGGCGTGCTGGAGGACTCTCTAAGTAATGAAGAGTTGGTTGCGCTTACCGGACGAAACGATGTGTCAGTTTTCGAAGGCCCGCATCAGCCCCGTCACATCCGGCAGCGTGCGCATGTGCCACGCAGATAGGAACCAGTAACGACAATGACAAATAGGGGGGCGAGGCAGGCAGTTTTTCGTTGTCGGTTAGCCAGCAGGTACACGCACGCGCACCAACGTTAACCGGGGATAGCTGGCGTGCTGGAGGACTCTCTAAGTAATGAAGAGTTGGTTGCGCTCACCGGACGAAAAGATGTGTCAGTTTTCGAAGGCCCGCATCAGCCCCGTCACAACCGGCAGCGTGCGCATGTGCCCCGCAGATAGAGACCAGTAACGACAATGACAAAAAGGGGCCAGGCAGGGCGAGACGTTAACCTGGGATAGCTGGCGTGCTGGAGGACTCTCTAAGTAATGAAGAGTTGGTTGCGCTCACCGGACGAAAAGATGTGTCAGTTTTCGAAGGCCCGCATCAGCCCCGTCACAACCGGCAGCGTGCGCATGTGCCCCGCAGATAGAGTCCAGTAGGCCACGTTGTTGGGCGAGTCGGTCTTACATACTTAACGAAGGGAATTGCGCTAAAAAAGACACGGACGAGAAAAGACAAGGACGGGCGCAAACTCGCGACTGATTTTATTCAGAAAGAACACAAATATATATATACCTAGATTCTTATTCAATCATTGCCTAAGTGCACATGCCAGGAACGTTTTCTCTTTCTTATACAAATTGATACTAGAATCGCTTACGCATTCATTTCTTACGCATTCTTTTCTCGTCCGTGTCTTTTTTAGCGCAATTCCCTTCGTTAAGTATATAGAGACCGGTAACGACAATGATAAAGAGGGGGGCGAGGCAAGCAGTTTTTCGTTGTCGGTTAGCCAGCAGGTACACGCACGCGCACCAACGTTAACCTTGGATAGCTGGATGCCCCGCAGATAGAGACCAGTGACGACAATGACAAATAGGGGGCGAGGCAGGCAGTTTTTCGTTGTCGGTTAGCCAGCAGGTACACGCACGCGCACAAACGTTAACCGGGGATAGCTGGCGTGCTGGAGGACTCTCTAAGTAGTGAAGAATTGGTTGCGCTCACCGGACGAAAAGATGTGTCAGTTTTCGAAGGCCCGCATCAGCCCCCGTCACAATCGGCAGCGTGCGCATGTGCCCCGCAGATAGAGACCAGTAACGACAATGACAAATAGGGGGGCGAGGCAGGCAGTTTTTCGTTGTCGGTTAGCCAGCAGGTACACGCACGCGCACCAAAGTTAACCGGGGATAGCTGGCGTGCTGGAGGACTCTCTAAGTAATGATGAGTTGGTTGCGCTCACCGGACGAAAAGATGTGTCAGTTTTCGAAGGCCCGCATCAGCCCCGTCACAACTGGCAGCGTGCGCCTGTGCCCCGCAGATCGAGACCAGTAACGACAGTGACAAATAGGGGGGCGAGGCAGGCAGTTTTTCGTTGTCGGTTAGCCAGCAGGTACACGCACGCGAACCAACGTTAACCGGGGATAGCTGGCGCGCTGGAGGACTCTCTAAGTAATGAACAGTTGGCTACGCTCACCGGACGAAAAGATGTGTCAGTTTTCGAAGGCCCGCATCAGGTCCGTCACAACCGGCAGCGTGCGCATGTGCCACGCAGATAGAGACCAGTAACGACAATGACAAATAGGGGCGAGGCAGGCAATTTTTCGTTGTCGGTTAGCCAGCAGGTACACGCACGCGCACCAAAGTTAACCGGGGATAGCTGGCGTGCTGGAGGACTCTCTAAGTAAAGATGAGTTGGTTGCGCTCACCGGACGAAAAGATGTGTCAGTTTTCGAAGGCCCGCATCAGCCCCGTCACAACTGGCAGCGTGCGCCTGTGCCCCGCAGATCGAGACCAGTAACGACAGTGACAAATAGGGGGGCGAGGCAGGCAGTTTTTCGTTGTCGGTTAGCCAGCAGGTACACGCACGCGAACCAACGTTAACCGGGGATAGCTGGCGTGCTGGAGGACTCTCTAAGTAGTGAAGAATTGGTTGCGCTCACCGGACGAAAAGATGTGTCAGTTTTCGAAGGCCCGCATCAGCCCCCGTCACAATCGGCAGCGTGCGCATGTGCCCCGCAGATAGAGACCAGTAACGACAAATACAAATAGGGGGGCGAGGCAGCCAGTTTTTCGTTGTTGGTTAGCCAGCAGGTACACGCACGCGCACCAAAGTTAACCTGGGATACCTGGCGTACTGGAGGACTCTATAAGTAATGAAGAGTTGGTTGCGCTCACCGGACGAAAAGATGTGTCAGTTTTCGAAGGCCCGCATCGGCCCCGCCACAACCGGCAGCGTCCGCATGTGCCCCGCAGATAGAGACCAGTAACGACAATGGCAAATAGGGGGCGAGGCAGGGCGAGATGTTAACCTGGGATAGCTGGCGTGCTGGAGGACTCTCTATGTAATGAAGAGTTGGTTGCGCTCACCGGACGAAAAGATGTGTCAGTTTTCGAAGGCCCGCATCAGCCCCGTCAAAACCGGCAGCGTGCGCATGTGGCCCGCAGATAGAGACCAGTAGACCACGTTGTTGGGCGAGTCGGTCGTACATACTTAACGAAGGGAATTGCGCTAAAAAAGACACGGACGAGAAAAGACAAGGACGGGCGCAAACTCGCGACTGATTTTATTCAGAAAGAACACAAATATATATATCTATATTCTTATTCAATCATTGCCTAAGTGCACATGCCAGGAACGTTTTCTCTTTCTTATACAAATTGATACTAGAATCGCTTACGCATTCATTTCTTACGCATTCTTTTCTCGTCCGTGTCTTTTTTAATGCAATTCCCTTCGTTATCGTTAAGTATATAGAGACCAGTAACGACAATGACAAATAGGGGGCGAGGCAAGCAGTTTTTCGTTGTCGGTTAGCCAGCAGGTACACGCACGCGCACCAACGTTAACCTGGGATAGCTGGATGCCCCGCAGATAGAGACCAGTAACGACAATGACAAATAGGGGGGCGAGGCAGGGCGAGACGTTAACCTGGGATAGCTGGCGTACTGGAGGACTCTCTAAGTAAGGAAGAGTTGGTTGCGCTCACCGGACGAAAAGATGTGTCAGTTTTCGAAGGCCCGCATCAGCCCCGTCACAACCGGCAGCGTGCGCATGTGCCCCGCAGATAGAGACCAGTAACGACAATGACAAATAGGGGGGCGAGGCAGGCAGTTTTTCGTTGTCGGTTAGCCAGCAGGTACACGCACGCGAACCAACGATAACCGGGGATAGCTGGCGTGCTGGATGACTCTCTAAGTAATGAAGAGCTGGTTGCGCTCACCGGGCGAAAAGATGTGTCAGTTTTTGAAGGCTCGCATCAGGTCCGTCACAACCCGCAACGTGCGCATGTGCCCCGCAGATAGAGACCAGTAACGACAATAACAAATTGGGGGCGAGGCAGGGCGAGACGTTAACCTGGGATAGCTGGCGTGCTGGAGGACTCTCTAAGTAATGAAGAGTTGGTTGCGCTCACCGGACGAAAAGATGTGTCAATTTTCGAAGGCCCGCATCAGCCCCGTCACAACCGGCAGCGTGCGCATGTGCCCCGAAGATAGAGACCAGTAGACCACGTTGTTGGGCGAGTCGGTCGTACATACTTAACGAAGGGAATTGCGCTAAAAAAGACACGGACGAGAAAAGACAAGGACGGGCGCAAACTCGCGACTGATTTTATTCAGAAAGAACACAAATATATATATATACCTAGATGCTTATTCAATTATTGCCTAAGTGCACATGCCAGGAACGTTTTTTCTTTCTTATACAAATTGATACTAGAATCGCTTACGCATTCATCTCTTACGCATTCTTTTCTCGTCCGTGTCTTTTTTAGCGCAATTCCCTTCGTTAAGTATATAGAGACCAGTAAAGACAATGACAAATAGGGGGCGAGGCAAGCAGTTTTTCGTTGTCGGTTAGCAAGCAGGTACACGCACGCGCTCCAACGTTAACCTGGGATAGCTGGATGCCCCGCAGATAGAGACCAGTAACGACAATGACAAATAGGGGGCGAGGCAGGCAGTTTTTCGTTGTCGGTTAGCCAGCAGGTACACGCACGCGCACCAACATTAACCGGGGATAGGTGGCGTGCTGGAGGACTCTCTAAGTAATGAAGAATTGGTAGCGCTCACCGGACGAAAAGATGTGTTAGTTTTCGAAGGCCCGCATCAGCCCCCGTCACAACTGGCAGCGTGCGCATGTCCCCGCACATAGAGAGCAGTAACGACAATGACAAATAGGGGCGAGGCAGGCAGTTTTTCGTTGTCGGTTAGCCAGCAGTTACGCGCACGCGCACCAACGTTAACCGGTGATAGCTGGCGTGCTGGAGGACTCTCTAAGTAGTGAAGAATTGGTTGCGCTCACCGGACGAAAAATTGTGTCAGTTTTCGAAGGCCCGCATCAGCCCCCGTCACAATCCGCAGCGTGCGCATGTGCCCCGCAGATAGAGACCAGTAACGACAATGACAACTAGGGGGGCGAGGCAGGCAGTTTTTCGTTGTCGGTTAGCCAGCAGGTACACTACCTAGATTCTTATTCAATCATTGCCTAAGTGCACATGCCAGGAACGTTTTCTCTTTCTTATACAAATTGATACTAGAATCGCTTACGCATTCATTTCTTACGCATTCTTTTCTCGTCCGTGTCTTTTTTAGCGCAATTCCCTTCGTTAAGTATATAGAGACCAGTAACGAGAATGACAAATAGGGGGGCGAGGCAGGCAGTTTTTCCTTGTCGGTTAGCCAGCAGGTACACGTACGCGCACCAACGTTATCCGGGGATAGCTGGCGTGCTAAAGGACTCTCTAAGTAATGAAGAGTTGGTTGTGCGCTCACCGCACGAAATGATGTGTCAGTTTTCGAAGGCCCACATCAGCCCCCGTCACAACCGGCAGAGTGCGCATGTGCCCCGCAGATAGAGACCAGTGATGACAATGACAAATAGGGGGGCGAGGCAGGCAGTTTTTCGTTGTTGGTTAGCCAGCAGGTACACGCTCGCGCACCAACGTTAACTGGGGATAGCTGGCGTGCTGGAGGATACTCTAAGTAATGAAGAGTTGGTTGCGCTCACCGGGAGAAGAGATGTGTCAGTTTTAGAAGGCTCGCATCAGCCCCGTCACAATCGGCAGCGTGCGCAAGTGCCCCGCAGATAGAGACCAGTAACGACAACGACAAATAGGGGGGCGAGGCAGGCAGTTTTTCGTTGTCGGTTAGCCAGCAGGTACACGCACGCGTACCAACGTTTACCTGGGCTAGCTGGCGTGCTGGAGGACTCTCTAAGTAATGAAGAGTTGGTTGCGCTCACCGGACGAAAAGATGTGTCAGTTTTCGAAGGCCCGCATCAGCCCCGTCACAACCGGCAGCGTGCGCATGTGCCACGCAGATAGGAACCAGTAACGACAATGACAAATAGGGGGGCGAGGCAGGCAGTTTTTCGTTGTCGGTTAGCCAGCAGGTACACGCACGCGCACCAACGTTAACCGGGGATAGCTGGCGTGCTGGAGGACTCTCTAAGTAATGAAGAGTTGGTTGCGCTCACCGGACGAAAAGATGTGTCAGTTTTCGAAGGCCCGCATCAGCCCCGTCACAACCGGCAGCGTGCGCATGTGCCCCGCAGATAGAGACCAGTAACGACAATGACAAATAGGGGGCGAGGCAGGGCGAGACGTTAACCTGGGTTAGGTGGCGTGCTGGAGGACTCTCTAAGTAATGAAGAGTTGGTTGCGCTCACCGGACGAAAAGATGTGTCAGTTTTCGAAGGCCCGCATCAGCCCCGTCACAACCGGCAGCGTGCGCATGTGCCCCGCAGATAGAGTCCAGTAGGCCACGTTGTTGGGCGAGTCGGTCGTACATACTTAACGAAGGGAATTGCGCTAAAAAAGACACGGACGAGAAAAGACAAGGACGGGCGCAAACTCGCGACTGATTTTATTCAGAAAGAACACAAATATATATATACCTAGATTCTTATTCAATCATTGCCTAAGTGCACATGCCAGGAACGTTTTCTCTTTCTTATACAAATTGATACTAGAATCGCTTACGCATTCATTTCTTACGCATTCTTTTCTCGTCCGTGTCTTTTTTAGCGCAATTCCCTTCGTTAAGTATTAGAGACCGGTAACGACAATGACAAATAGGGGGGCGAGGCAAGCAGTTTTTCGTTGTCGGTTAGCCAGCAGGTACACGCACGCGCACCAACGTTAACCTGGGATAGCTGGATGCCCCGCAGATAGAGACCAGTGACGACAATGACAAATAGGGGGCGAGGCAGGCAGTTTTTCGTTGTCGGTTAGCCAGCAGGTACACGCACGCGCACCAACGTTAACCGGGGATAGCTTGCGTGCTGGAGGACTCTCTAAGTAGTGAAGAATTGGTTGCGCTCACCGGACGAAAAGATGTGTCAGTTTTCGAAGGCCCGCATCAGCCCCCGTCACAATCGGCAGCGTGCGCATGTGCCCCGCAGATCGAGACCAGTAACGACAATGACAAATAGGGGGGCGAGGCAGGCAGTTTTTCGTTGTCGGTTAGCCAGCAGGTACACGCACGCGCACCAACGTTAACCGGGGATAGCTGGCGTGCTGGCGGACTGTCTAAGTAATGAAGAGTTGATTGCGCTCACCGGACGAAAAGATGTGTCAGTTTTCGAAGGCCCGCATAAGCCCCCGTCACAACCGGCAGCGTGCGCATGTGCCCCGCACATAGAGACCAGTAACGACAATGACAAATAGGGGGGCGAGGCAGGCAGTTTTTGTTGCCGGATAGCGAGCAGGTACCAACGTTAACCGGGGATAGCTGGCGTGCTGGAGGACTCTCTAAGTAATGAAGAGTTGGTTGCGCTCACCGGACGAAAAGATGTGTCAGTTTTCGAAGGCCCGCATCAGCCCCGTCACAACCGACAGCGTGCGCATGTGCCCCGCAGATAGAGACCAGTAACGACAATGACAAATAGAGGGGCGAGGCAGGCAGTTCTCCATTGTTGGTTAGCCAGCAGGTACACGCGCGCGCACTAACGTTAACCGGGGATAGCTGGCGTGCCGGAGGAGTCTCTAAGTAATGAAGAGTTGGTTGCGCTCACCGCACGAAATGATGTGTCAGTTCTCGAAGGCCCACATCAGCCCCCGTCACAACCGGCAGCGTGCGCATGTGCCCCGCAGATAGAGACCAGTAATGACAATGACAAATAGGGGGGCGAGGCAGGCAGTTTTTCGTTGTTGGTTAGCCAGCAGGTACACGCTCGCGCACCAACGTTAACTGGGGATAGCTGGCGTGCTGGAGGATACTCTAAGTAATGAAGAGTTGGTTGCGCTCACCGGGAGAAGAGATGTGTCAGTTTTAGAAGGCTCGCATCAGCCCCCGTCACAATCGGCAGCGTGCGCATGTGCCACGCAGATAGGAACCAGTAACGACAATGACAAATAGGGGGGCGAGGCAGGCAGTTTTTCGTTGTCGGTTAGCCAGCAGGTACACGCACGCGTACCAACGTTTACCTGGGCTAGCTGGCGTGCTGGAGGACTCTCTAAGTAATGAAGAGTTGGTTGCGCTTACCGGACGAAACGATGTGTCAGTTTTCGAAGGCCCGCATCAGCCCCGTCACATCCGGCAGCGTGCGCATGTGCCACGCAGATAGGAACCAGTAACGACAATGACAAATAGGGGGGCGAGGCAGGCAGTTTTTCGTTGTCGGTTAGCCAGCAGGTACACGCACGCGCACCAACGTTAACCGGGGATAGCTGGCGTGCTGGAGGACTCTCTAAGTAATGAAGAGTTGGTTGCGCTCACCGGACGAAAAGATGTGTCAGTTTTCGAAGGCCCGCATCAGCCCCGTCACAACCGGCAGCGTGCGCATGTGCCCCGCAGATAGAGACCAGTAACGACAATGACAAAAAGGGGCCAGGCAGGGCGAGACGTTAACCTGGGATAGCTGGCGTGCTGGAGGACTCTCTAAGTAATGAAGAGTTGGTTGCGCTCACCGGACGAAAAGATGTGTCAGTTTTCGAAGGCCCGCATCAGCCCCGTCACAACCGGCAGCGTGCGCATGTGCCCCGCAGATAGAGTCCAGTAGGCCACGTTGTTGGGCGAGTCGGTCTTACATACTTAACGAAGGGAATTGCGCTAAAAAAGACACGGACGAGAAAAGACAAGGACGGGCGCAAACTCGCGACTGATTTTATTCAGAAAGAACACAAATATATATATACCTAGATTCTTATTCAATCATTGCCTAAGTGCACATGCCAGGAACGTTTTCTCTTTCTTATACAAATTGATACTAGAATCGCTTACGCATTCATTTCTTACGCATTCTTTTCTCGTCCGTGTCTTTTTTAGCGCAATTCCCTTCGTTAAGTATATAGAGACCGGTAACGACAATGATAAAGAGGGGGGCGAGGCAAGCAGTTTTTCGTTGTCGGTTAGCCAGCAGGTACACGCACGCGCACCAACGTTAACCTGGGATAGCTGGATGCCCCGCAGATAGAGACCAGTGACGACAATGACAAATAGGGGGCGAGGCAGGCAGTTTTTCGTTGTCGGTTAGCCAGCAGGTACACGCACGCGCACAAACGTTAACCGGGGATAGCTGGCGTGCTGGAGGACTCTCTAAGTAGTGAAGAATTGGTTGCGCTCACCGGACGAAAAGATGTGTCAGTTTTCGAAGGCCCGCATCAGCCCCCGTCACAATCGGCAGCGTGCGCATGTGCCCCGCAGATAGAGACCAGTAACGACAATGACAAATAGGGGGGCGAGGCAGGCAGTTTTTCGTTGTCGGTTAGCCAGCAGGTACACGCACGCGCACCAAAGTTAACCGGGGATAGCTGGCGTGCTGGAGGACTCTCTAAGTAATGATGAGTTGGTTGCGCTCACCGGACGAAAAGATGTGTCAGTTTTCGAAGGCCCGCATCAGCCCCGTCACAACTGGCAGCGTGCGCCTGTGCCCCGCAGATCGAGACCAGTAACGACAGTGACAAATAGGGGGGCGAGGCAGGCAGTTTTTCGTTGTCGGTTAGCCAGCAGGTACACGCACGCGAACCAACGTTAACCGGGGATAGCTGGCGCGCTGGAGGACTCTCTAAGTAATGAACAGTTGGCTACGCTCACCGGACGAAAAGATGTGTCAGTTTTCGAAGGCCCGCATCAGGTCCGTCACAACCGGCAGCGTGCGCATGTGCCACGCAGATAGAGACCAGTAACGACAATGACAAATAGGGGCGAGGCAGGCAATTTTTCGTTGTCGGTTAGCCAGCAGGTACACGCACGCGCACCAAAGTTAACCGGGGATAGCTGGCGTGCTGGAGGACTCTCTAAGTAAAGATGAGTTGGTTGCGCTCACCGGACGAAAAGATGTGTCAGTTTTCGAAGGCCCGCATCAGCCCCGTCACAACTGGCAGCGTGCGCCTGTGCCCCGCAGATCGAGACCAGTAACGACAGTGACAAATAGGGGGGCGAGGCAGGCAGTTTTTCGTTGTCGGTTAGCCAGCAGGTACACGCACGCGAACCAACGTTAACCGGGGATAGCTGGCGCGCTGGAGGACTCTCTAAGTAATGAACAGTTGGCTGCGCTCACCGGACGAAAAGATGTGTCAGTTTTCGAAGGCCCGCATCAGGTCCGTCACAACCGGAAGCGTTCGCATGTGCCCCGCAGATCGAGACCAGTAACGACAATGACAAATAGGGGGGAGAGGCAGGCAGTTTTTCGTTGTCGGTTAGCCAGCAGGTACACGCACGCGCACCAACGTTAACCGGGGATAGCTGGCGTGCTGGAGGACTCCCTAAGTAGTGAGGAATTGGTTGCGCTCACCGGACGAAAACATGTGTCAGTTTTCGAAGGCCCGCATCAGCCCCCGTCACAATCGGCAGCGTGCGCATGTGCCCCGCAGATAGAGACCAGTAACGACAATGACAAATAGGGGGCGAGGCAGGCAGTTTTTCGTTGTCGGTTAGCCAGCAGGTACACGCACGCGCACCAAAGTTAACCGGGGATAGCTGGCGTGCTGGTGGACTCTCTAAGTAATGAAGAGATGGTTGCGCTCACCGGACGAAAAGATGTGTCAGTTTTCGAAGGCCCGCATCAGGTCCGTCACAACCGGCAGCGTGCGCATGTTCCCCGCAGATAGAGACCAGTAACGACAATGACAAATAGGGGGGCGAGGCAGGCAGTTTTTCGTTGTCGGTTAGCAAGCAGGTATACGCACGCGAACCAACGTTAACCGGGGATAGCTGGCGTGCTGGAGGACTCTCTAAGTAATGAACAGTTGGTTGCGCTCACCGGACGAAAAGATGTGTCAGTTTTCTAAGTCCCGCATCAGCCCCCGTCACAACGCAGCGTGCGCATGTGCCCCGCAGATAGAGACCAGTAACGACAATGACAAATAGGGGGGCGAGGCAGGCAGTTTTTCGTTGTCGGTTAGCCAGCAGGTACACGCACGCGCACCAAAGTTAACCGGGGATAGCTGGCGTGCTGGAGGACTCTCTGTGTAATGAAGAGTTGGTTGCGCTCACCGGACGAAAAGATGTGTCAGTTTTCGAAGGCCCGCATCAGCCCCCGTCACAACCGGCTGCGTGCGCATGTGCCCCGCAGATAGAGACCAGTAACGACAATGACAAATAGGGGGGCGAGGCAGGCAGTTTTTCGTTGTCGGTTAGCCAGCAGGTACACGCACGCGAACCAACGATAACCTGGGATAGCTGGCGTGCTGGAGGACTCTCTGTGTAATGAAGAGTTGGTTGCGCTCACCGGACGAAAAGATGTGTCAGTTTTCGAAGGCCCGCATCAGCCCCGTCACAACCGGCAGCGTCCGCATGTGCCCCGCAGATAGAGACCAATAACGACAATGACAAATAGGGGCGAGGCAGGCAGTTTTTCGTTGTCGGTTAGCCAGCAGGTACACGCACGCGCACCAACGTTAACCGAGAATAGCTGGCGTGCTGGAGGACTCTCTAAGTAGTGAAGAATTGGTTGCGCTCACCGGACGAAAAGATGTGTCAATTTTCGAAGGCCCGCATCAGCCCCCGTCACAATCGGCAGCGTGCGCATGTGCCCCGCAGATAGAGACCAGTAACGACAATGACAAATAGGGGGGCGAGGCAGGCAGTTTTTCGTTGTCGGTTAGCCAGCAGGTACACGCACGCGCACCAAAGTTAACCGGGGATAGCTGGCGTGCTGGAGGACTCTCTGTGTAATGAAGAGTTGGTTGCGCTCACCTTACGAAAAGATGTGTCAGTTTTCGAAGACCCGCATCAGCCCCGTCACAACCGGCAGCGTCCGCATGTGCCCCGCAGATAGAGACCAATAACGACAATGACAAATAGGGGCGAGGCAGGCAGTTTTTCGTTGTCGGTTAGCCAGCAGGTACACGCACGCGCACCAACGTTAACCGGGGATAGCTGGCGTGCTGGAGGACTCTCTAAGTAGTGAAGAATTGGTTGCGCTCACCGGACGAAAAGATGTGTCAGTTTTCGAAGGCCCGCATCAGCCCCCGTCACAATCGGCAGCGTGCGCATGTGCCCCGCAGATAGAGACCAGTAACGACAATGACAAATAGGGGGGCGAGGCAGGCAGTTTTTCGTTGTCGGTTAGCCAGCAGGTACACGCACGCGAACCAACGATAACCTGGGATAGCTGGCGTGCTGGAGGACTCTCTAAGTAATGAAGAGTTGGTTGCGCTCACCGGACGAAAAGATGTGTCAATTTTCGAAGGCCCGCATCAGCCCCGTCACAACCGGCAGCGTGCGCATGTGCCCCGAAGATAGAGACCAGTAGACCACGTTGTTGGGCGAGTCGGTCGTACATACTTAACGAAGGGAATTGCGCTAAAAAAGACACGGACGAGAAAAGACAAGGACGGGCGCAAACTCGCGACTGATTTTATTCAGAAAGAACACAAATATATATATATATATACCTAGATGCTTATTCAATCATTGCCTAAGTGCACATGCCAGGAACGTTTTTTCTTTCTTATACAAATTGATACTAGAATCGCTTACGCATTCATTTCTTACGCATTCTTTTCTCGTCCGTGTCTTTTTTAGCGCAATTCCCTTCGTTAAGTATATAGAGACCAGTAACGACAATGACAAATAGGGGGCGAGGCAAGCAGTTTTTCGTTGTCGGTTAGCAAGCAGGTACACGCACGCGCACCAACGTTAACCTGGGATAGCTGGATGCCCCGCAGATAGAGACCAGTAACGACAATGACAAATAGGGGGCGAGGCAGGCAGTTTTTCGTTGTCGGTTAGCCAGCAGGTACACGCACGCGCACCAACGTTAACCGGGGATAGCTGGCGTGCTGGAGGACTCTCTAAGTAATGAAGGGTTGGTTGCACTCACCGGACGAAAAGATGTGTCAGTTTTCGAAGGCCCGCATCAGCCCCCGTCACAACCGGCAGCGTGCGCATGTGCCCCGCAGATAGAGACCAGTAACGACAATGACAAATAGGGGGCCGTGCAGGCAGTTTATCGTTGTCGGTTAGCCAGCAGGTACACGCACGCGCACCAACGTTAACCGGGGATAGCTGGCGTGCTGAAGGACTCTCTAAGTAATGAAGAATTGGTTGCGCTCACCGGACGAAGAGATGTGTCAGTTTTCGGAGGCCCGCATCAGCCCCCGTCACAACCGGCAGCGTGCGCATGTGCCCCGCAGATAGAGACCAGAAACGACAATGACAAATAGATGGGCGAGGCAGGCAGTTTTCCGTTGTTGGTTAGCCAGCAGGTACACGCGCGCGCACCAACGTTATCCGGGGATTGCTGGCGTGCTGGAGGACTCTCTAAGTAATGAAGAGTTGGTTGCGCTCACCGGACGAAAAGATGTGTCAGTTTTCGAAGGCCCGCATCAGCCCCGTCACAACCGGCAGCGTGCGCATGTGCCCCGCAGATAGAGACCAGTAACGACAATGACAAATAGGGGGGCGAGGTAGGCAGTTTTTCGTTGTCGGTTAGCCAGCAGGTACACGCACGCGCACCAACGTTAACCGGGGATAGCTGGAGTGCTGGAGGACTCTAGGTAACGAAGAATTGGTTGCGCTCACCGGACGAAAAGATGTGTTAGTTTTCGAAGGCCCGCATCAGCCCCCGTCACAACCGGCAGCGTGCGCATGTGCACCGCAGATAGAGACCAGTAACGACAATGACAAATAGGGGGGCGAGGCAGGCAGTTTTTCGTTGTCGGTTAGCCAGCAGGTACACGCACGCGCACCAAAGTTAACCGGGGATAGCTGGCGTGCTGGAGGACTCTCTAAGTAATGAAGGGTTGGTTGCACTCACCGGACGAAAAGATGTGTCAGTTTTCGAAGGCCCGCATCAGCCCCCGTCACAACCGGCAGCGTGCGCATGTCCCCGCACATAGAGAGCAGTAACGACAATGACAAATAGGGGCGAGGCAGGCAGTTTTTCGTTGTCGGTTAGCCAGCAGTTACGCGCACGCGCACCAACGTTAACCGGGGATAGCTGGCGTGCTGGAGGACTCTCTAAGTAATGAAGGGTTGGTTGCGCTCACCGGACGAAAAAATGTGTCAGTTTTCGAAGGCCCGCATCAGCCCCCGTCACAATCCGAAGCGTGCGCATGTGCACCGCAGATAGAGACCAGTAACGACAATGACAAATAGGGGGGCGAGGCAGGCAGTTTTTCGTTGTCGGTTAGCCAGCAGGTACACGCACGCGCACCAAAGTTAACCGGGGATAGCTGGCGTGCTGGAGGACTCTCTAAGTAATGAAGGGTTGGTTGCACTCACCGGACGAAAAGATGTGTCAGTTTTCGAAGGCCCGCATCAGCCCCCGTCACAACCGGCAGCGTGCGCATGTCCCCGCACATAGAGAGCAGTAACGACAATGACAAATAGGGGCGAGGCAGGCAGTTTTTCGTTGTTGGTTAGCCAGCAGGTACACGCACGCGCACCAACGTTAACCGGGGATAGCTGGCGTGCTGGAGGACTCTCTAAGTAATGAAGAATTGGTAGCGCTCACCGGACGAAAAGATGTGTTAGTTTTCGAAGGCCCGCATCAGCCCCCGTCACAACCGGCAGCGTGCGCATGTCCCCGCACATAGAGAGCAGTAACGACAATGACAAATAGGGGGGCGAGGCAGGCAGTTTTTCGTTGTCGGTTAGCCAGCAGGTACACGCACGCGCACCAACGTTAACCCGGGATAGCTGGCGTGCTGGAGGACTCTCTAAGTAATGAAGAGTTGGTTGCGCTCACCGGACGAAAAGATGTGTCAGTTTTCGAAGGCCCGCATCAGCCCCGTCACAACCGGCAGCGTGCGCATGTGCCCCGCAGATAGAGACCAGTAACGACAATGACAAATAGGGGGCGAGGCAGGGCGAGACGTTAACCTGGGATAGCTGGCGTGCTGGAGGACTCTCTAAGTAATGAAGAGTTGGTTGCGCTCACCGGACGAAAAGATGTGTCAGTTTTCGAAGGCCCGCATCAGCCCCGTCACAACCGGCAGCGTGCGCATGTGCCCCGCAGATAGAGTCCAGCAGGCCACGTTGTTGGGCGAGTCGGTCGTACATACTTAACGAAGGGAATTGCGCTAAAAAAGACACGGACGAGAAAAGACAAGGACGGGCGCAAACTCGCGACTGATTTTATTCAGAAAGAACACAAATATATATATACCTAGATTCTTATTCAATCATTGCCTAAGTGCACATGCCAGGAACGTTTTCTCTTTCTTATACAAATTGATACTAGAATCGCTTACGCATTCATTTCTTACGCATTCTTTTCTCGTCCGTGTCTTTTTTAGCGCAATTCCCTTCGTTAAGTATATAGAGACCGGTAACGACAATGACAAATAGGGGGGCGAGGCAAGCAGTTTTTCGTTGTCGGTTAGCCAGCAGGTACACGCACGCGCACAAACGTTAACCTGGGATAGCTGGATGCCCCGCAGATAGAGACCAGTAACGACAATGACAAATAGGGCGGCGAGGCAGGCAGTTTTTCGTTGTCGGTTAGCCAGCAGGTACACGCACGCGCACCAAAGTTAACCGGGGATAGCTGGCGTGCTGGAGGACTCTCTAAGTAATGATGAGTTGGTTGCGCTCACCGGACGAAAAGATGTGTCAGTTATCGAAGGCCCGCATCAGCCCCGTCACAAATGGCAGCGTCCGCATGTGCCCCGCAAATAGAGACCAATAACGACAATGACAAATAGGGGGGCGAGGCAGGCAGTTTTTCGCTGTCGGTTAGCCAGCAGGTACACGCACGCGCACCAAATTTAACCGGGAATTGTTGGCGTGCTGGAGGACTGTCTAAGTAATGAAGAGTTGATTGCGCTCACCGGACGAAAAGATGTGTCAGTTTTCGAAGGCCCGCATCAGCCCCCGTCACAACCGGCAGCGTGCGCCTGTGCCCCGCAGATCGAGACCAGTAACGACAATGACAAATAGGGGGGCGAGGCAGGCAGTTTTTTGTTGTCGGTTAGCCAGCAGGTACACGCACGCGAACCAACGTTAACCGGGGATAGCTGGCGTGCTGGAGGACTCTCTAAGTAATGAACATTTGGCTGCGCTCACCGGACGAAAAGATGTGTCAGTTTTCGAAGGCCCGCATCAGGTCCGTCACAACCGGCAGCGTGCGCATGTGCCACGCAGATAGAGACCAGTAACGACAATGACAAATAGGGGCGAGGCAGGCAATTTTTCGTTGTCGGTTAGCCAGCAGGTACACGCACGCGCACCAAAGTTAACCGGGGATAGCTGGCGTGCTGGAGGATTCTCTAAGTAATGATGAGTTGGTAGCGCTCACCGCACGAAAAGATGTGTCAGTTTTCGAAGGCCCGCATCAGGTCCGTCACAACTGGCAGCGTCCGCATGTGCCCCGCAGATAGAGACCAGTAACGACAATGACAAATAGGGGGGCGAGGCAGGCAGTTTTTCGTTGTCGGTTAGCCAGCAGGTACACGCACGCGCACCAAATTTAACCGGGAATAGTTGGCGTGCTGGAGGACTCTCTAAGTAATGAAGAGTTGGTTGCGCTCACCGGACGAAAAGATGTGTCAGTTTTCGAAGGCCCGCATCAGCCCCGTCACAACCGGCAGCGTGCGCATGTGCCCCGCAGATAGAGTCCAGTAGGCCACGTTGTTGGGCGAGTCGGTCTTACATACTTAACGAAGGGAATTGCGCTAAAAAAGACACGGACGAGAAAAGACAAGGACGGGCGCAAACTCGCGACTGATTTTATTCAGAAAGAACACAAATATATATATACCTAGATTCTTATTCAATCATTGCCTAAGTGCACATGCCAGGAACGTTTTCTCTTTCTTATACAAATTGATACTAGAATCGCTTACGCATTCATTTCTTACGCATTCTTTTCTCGTCCGTGTCTTTTTTAGCGCAATTCCCTTCGTTAAGTATATAGAGACCGGTAACGACAATGATAAAGAGGGGGGCGAGGCAAGCAGTTTTTCGTTGTCGGTTAGCCAGCAGGTACACGCACGCGCACCAACGTTAACCTGGGATAGCTGGATGCCCCGCAGATAGAGACCAGTGACGACAATGACAAATAGGGGGCGAGGCAGGCAGTTTTTCGTTGTCGGTTAGCCAGCAGGTACACGCACGCGCACAAACGTTAACCGGGGATAGCTGGCGTGCTGGAGGACTCTCTAAGTAGTGAAGAATTGGTTGCGCTTACCGGACGAAAAGATGTGTCAGTTTTCGAAGGCCCGCATCAGCCCCCGTCACAATCGGCAGCGTGCGCATGTGCCCCGCAGATAGAGACCAGTAACGACAATGACAAATAGGGGGGCGAGGCAGGCAGTTTTTCGTTGTCGGTTAGCCAGCAGGTACACGCACGCGCACCAAAGTTAACCGGGGATAGCTGGCGTGCTGGAGGACTCTCTAAGTAATGATGAGTTGGTTGCGCTCACCGGACGAAAAGATGTGTCAGTTTTCGAAGGCCCGCATCAGCCCCGTCACAACTGGCAGCGTGCGCCTGTGCCCCGCAGATCGAGAACAGTAACGACAGTGACAAATAGGGGGGCGAGGCAGGCAGTTTTTCGTTGTCGGTTAGCCAGCAGGTACACGCACGCGAACCAACGTTAACCGGGGATAGCTGGCGCGCTGGAGGACTCTCTAAGTAATGAACAGTTGGCTGCGCTCACCGGACGAAAAGATGTGTCAGTTTTCGAAGGCCCGCATCAGGTCCGTCACAACCGGCAGCGTGCGCATGTGCCACGCAGATAGAGACCAGTAACGACAATGACAAATAGGGGCGAGGCAGGCAATTTTTCGTTGTCGGTTAGCCAGCAGGTACACGCACGCGCACCAAAGTTAACCGGGGATAGCTGGCGTGCTGGAGGACTCTCTAAGTAAAGATGAGTTGGTTGCGCTCACCGGACGAAAAGATGTGTCAGTTTTCGAAGGCCCGCATCAGCCCCGTCACAACTGGCAGCGTCCGCATGTGCCCCGCAGATAGAGACAAATAACGACAATGACAAATAGGGGGCGAGGCAGGCAGTTTTTCGCTGTCGGTTAGCAAGCAGGTACACGCACGCGCACCAAATTTAACCGGGAATATTTGGCGTGCTGGAGGACTCTCTAAGAACTGAAGAGTTGGTTGCGCTCACCGGATAAAAAGATGTGTCAGTTTTCGAAGGGCCGCATCAGGTCCGTCACAACCGGAAGCGTTCGCATGTGCCCCGCAGATCGAGACCAGTAACGACAATGACAAATAGGGGGGAGAGGTAGGCAGTTTTTCGTTGTCGGTTAGCCAGCAGGTACACGCACGCGCACCAACGTTAACCGGGGATAGCTGGCGTGCTGGAGGACTCCCTAAGTAGTGAGGAATTGGTTGCGCTCACCGGACGAAAACATGTGTCAGTTTTCGAAGGCCCGCATCAGCCCCCGTCACAATCGGCAGCGTGCGCATGTGCCCCGCAGATAGAGACCAGTAACGACAATGACAAATAGGGGGCGAGGCAGGCAGTTTTTCGTTGTCGGTTAGCCAGCAGGTACACGCACGCGCACCAAAGTTAACCGGGGATAGCTGGCGTGCTGGTGGACTCTCTAAGTAATGAAGAGATCGTTGCGCTCACCGGACGAAAAGATGTGTCAGTTTTCGAAGGCCCGCATCAGGTCCGTCACAACCGGCAGCGTGCGCATGTGCCCCGCAGATAGAGACCAGTAACGACAATGACAAATAGGGGGGCGAGGCAGGCAGTTTTTCGTTGTCGGTTAGCAAGCAGGTATACGCACGCGAACCAACGTTAACCGGGGATAGCTGGCGTGCTGGAGGACTCTCTAAGTAATGAACAGTTGGTTGCGCTCACCGGACGAAAAGATGTGTCAGTTTTCTAAGTCCCGCATCAGCCCCCGTCACAATCGGCAGCGTGCGCATGTGCCCCGCAGATAGAGACCAGTAACGACAATGACAAATAGGGGGGCGAGGCAGGCAGTTTTTCGTTGTCGGTTAGCCAGCAGGTACACGCACGCGCACCAAATTTAACCGGGAATAGTTGGCGTGCTGGAGGACTCTCTAAGTACTGAAGAGTTGGCTGCGCTCACCGGACGAAAAGATATGTCAGTTTTCGAAGGGCCGCATCAGGTCCGTCACAACCGGCAGCGTGCGCATGTGCCCCGCAGATCGAGACCAGTAACGACAATGACAAATAGGGGGGCGAGGCAGGCAGTTTTTCGTTGTCGGTTAGCCAGCAGGTACACGCACGCGCACCAAAGTTAACCGGGGATAGCTGGCGTGCTGGAGGACTCTCTAAGTAATGAAGAGTTGGTTGCGCTGACCGGACGAAAAGATGTGTCAGTTTTCGAAGGCCCGCATCAGGTCCGTCACAACCGGCAGCGTGCGCATGTGCCCCGCAGATAGAGACCAGTACCGACAATGACAAATAGGGGGGCGAGGCAGGCAGTTTTTCGTTGTCGGTAAGCAAGCAGGTATACGCACGCGAACCAACGTTCACCGGGGATAGCTGGCGTGCTGGAGGACTCTCTAAGTAATGAACAGTTGGTTGCGCTCACCGGACGAAAAGATGTGTCAGTTTTCGAAGGCCCGCATCAGCCCCCGTCACAACGCAGCGTGCGCATGTGCCCCGCAGATAGAGACCAGTAACGACAATGACAAATAGGGGGGCGAGGCAGGCAGTTTTTCGTTGTCGGTTAGCCAGCAGGTACACGCACGCGCACCAAAGTTAACCGGGGATAGCTGGCGTGCTGGAGGACTCTCTGTGTAATGAAGAGTTGGTTGCGCTCACCGGACGAAAAGATGTGTCAGTTTTCGAAGGCCCGCATCAGCCCCGTCACAACCGGCAGCGTCCGCATGTGCCCCGCAGATAGAGACCAATAACGACAATGACAAATAGGGGCGAGGCAGGCAGTTTTTCGTTGTCGGTTAGCCAGCAGGTACACGCACGCGCACCAACGTTAACCGAGAATAGCTGGCGTGCTGGAGGACTCTCTAAGTAGTGAAGAATTGGTTGCGCTCACCGGACGAAAAGATGTGTCAATTTTCGAAGGCCCGCATCAGCCCCCGTCACAATCGGCAGCGTGCGCATGTGCCCCGCAGATAGAGACCAGTAACGACAATGACAAATAGGGGGGCGAGGCAGGCAGTTTTTCGTTGTCGGTTAGCCAGCAGGTACACGCACGCGCACCAAAGTTAACCGGGGATAGCTGGCGTGCTGGAGGACTCTCTGTGTAATGAAGAGTTGGTTGCGCTCACCTTACGAAAAGATGTGTCAGTTTTCGAAGACCCGCATCAGCCCCGTCACAACCGGCAGCGTCCGCATGTGCCCCGCAGATAGAGACCAATAACGACAATGACAAATAGGGGCGAGGCAGGCAGTTTTTCGTTGTCGGTTAGCCAGCAGGTACACGCACGCGCACCAACGTTAACCGGGGATAGCTGGCGTGCTGGAGGACTCTCTAAGTAGTGAAGAATTGGTTGCGCTCACCGGACGAAAAGATGTGTCAGTTTTCGAAGGCCCGCATCAGCCCCCGTCACAATCGGCAGCGTGCGCATGTGCCCCGCAGATAGAGACCAGTAACGACAATGACAAATAGGGGGGCGAGGCAGGCAGTTTTTCGTTGTCGGTTAGCCAGCAGGTACACGCACGCGAACCAACGATAACCTGGGATAGCTGGCGTGCTGGAGGACTCTCTAAGTAATGAAGAGTTGGTTGCGCTCACCGGACGAAAAGATGTGTCAATTTTCGAAGGCCCGCATCAGCCCCGTCACAACCGGCAGCGTGCGCATGTGCCCCGAAGATAGAGACCAGTAGACCACGTTGTTGGGCGAGTCGGTCGTACATACTTAACGAAGGGAATTGCGCTAAAAAAGACACGGACGAGAAAAGACAAGGACGGGCGCAAACTCGCGACTGATTTTATTCAGAAAGAACACAAATATATATATATATATACCTAGATGCTTATTCAATCATTGCCTAAGTGCACATGCCAGGAACGTTTTTTCTTTCTTATACAAATTGATACTAGAATCGCTTACGCATTCATTTCTTACGCATTCTTTTCTCGTCCGTGTCTTTTTTAGCGCAATTCCCTTCGTTAAGTATATAGAGACCAGTAACGACAATGACAAATAGGGGGCGAGGCAAGCAGTTTTTCGTTGTCGGTTAGCAAGCAGGTACACGCACGCGCACCAACGTTAACCTGGGATAGCTGGATGCCCCGCAGATAGAGACCAGTAACGACAATGACAAATAGGGGGCGAGGCAGGCAGTTTTTCGTTGTCGGTTAGCCAGCAGGTACACGCACGCGCACCAACGTTAACCGGGGATAGCTGGCGTGCTGGAGGACTCTCTAAGTAATGAAGGGTTGGTTGCACTCACCGGACGAAAAGATGTGTCAGTTTTCGAAGGCCCGCATCAGCCCCCGTCACAACCGGCAGCGTGCGCATGTGCCCCGCAGATAGAGACCAGTAACGACAATGACAAATAGGGGGCCGTGCAGGCAGTTTATCGTTGTCGGTTAGCCAGCAGGTACACGCACGCGCACCAACGTTAACCGGGGATAGCTGGCGTGCTGAAGGACTCTCTAAGTAATGAAGAATTGGTTGCGCTCACCGGACGAAGAGATGTGTCAGTTTTCGGAGGCCCGCATCAGCCCCCGTCACAACCGGCAGCGTGCGCATGTGCCCCGCAGATAGAGACCAGAAACGACAATGACAAATAGATGGGCGAGGCAGGCAGTTTTCCGTTGTTGGTTAGCCAGCAGGTACACGCGCGCGCACCAACGTTATCCGGGGATTGCTGGCGTGCTGGAGGACTCTCTAAGTAATGAAGAGTTGGTTGCGCTCACCGGACGAAAAGATGTGTCAGTTTTCGAAGGCCCGCATCAGCCCCGTCACAACCGGCAGCGTGCGCATGTGCCCCGCAGATAGAGACCAGTAACGACAATGACAAATAGGGGGGCGAGGTAGGCAGTTTTTCGTTGTCGGTTAGCCAGCAGGTACACGCACGCGCACCAACGTTAACCGGGGATAGCTGGAGTGCTGGAGGACTCTAGGTAACGAAGAATTGGTTGCGCTTACCGGACGAAAAGATGTGTTAGTTTTCGAAGGCCCGCATCAGCCCCCGTCACAACCGGCAGCGTGCGCATGTGCACCGCAGATAGAGACCAGTAACGACAATGACAAATAGGGGGGCGAGGCAGGCAGTTTTTCGTTGTCGGTTAGCCAGCAGGTACACGCACGCGCACCAAAGTTAACCGGGGATAGCTGGCGTGCTGGAGGACTCTCTAAGTAATGAAGGGTTGGTTGCACTCACCGGACGAAAAGATGTGTCAGTTTTCGAAGGCCCGCATCAGCCCCCGTCACAACCGGCAGCGTGCGCATGTCCCCGCACATAGAGAGCAGTAACGACAATGACAAATAGGGGCGAGGCAGGCAGTTTTTCGTTGTCGGTTAGCCAGCAGTTACGCGCACGCGCACCAACGTTAACCGGGGATAGCTGGCGTGCTGGAGGACTCTCTAAGTAATGAAGGGTTGGTTGCGCTCACCGGACGAAAAAATGTGTCAGTTTTCGAAGGCCCGCATCAGCCCCCGTCACAATCCGCAGCGTGCGCATGTGCACCGCAGATAGAGACCAGTAACGACAATGACAAATAGGGGGGCGAGGCAGGCAGTTTTTCGTTGTCGGTTAGCCAGCAGGTACACGCACGCGCACCAAAGTTAACCGGGGATAGCTGGCGTGCTGGAGGACTCTCTAAGTAATGAAGGGTTGGTTGCACTCACCGGACGAAAAGATGTGTCAGTTTTCGAAGGCCCGCATCAGCCCCCGTCACAACCGGCAGCGTGCGCATGTCCCCGCACATAGAGAGCAGTAACGACAATGACAAATAGGGGCGAGGCAGGCAGTTTTTTGTTGTTGGTTAGCCAGCAGGTACACGCACGCGCACCAACGTTAACCGGGGATAGCTGGCGTGCTGGAGGACTCTCTAAGTAATGAAGAATTGGTAGCGCTCACCGGACGAAAAGATGTGTTAGTTTTCGAAGGCCCGCATCAGCCCCCGTCACAACCGGCAGCGTGCGCATGTCCCCGCACATAGAGAGCAGTAACGACAATGACAAATAGGGGCGAGGCAGGCAGTTTTTCGTTGTCGGTTAGCCAGCAGTTACGCGCACGCGCACCAACGTTAACCGGGGATAGCTGGCGTGCTGGAGGACTCTCTAAGTAATGAAGGGTTGGTTGCGCTCACCGGACGAAAAAATGTGTCAGTTTTCGAAGGCCCGCATCAGCCCCCGTCACAATCCGCAGCGTGCGCATGTGCACCGCAGATAGAGACCAGTAACGACAATGACAAATAGGGGGGCGAGGCAGGCAGTTTTTCGTTGTCGGTTAGCCAGCAGGTACACGCACGCGCACCAAAGTTAACCGGGGATAGCTGGCGTGCTGGAGGACTCTCTAAGTAATGAAGGGTTGGTTGCACTCACCGGACGAAAAGATGTGTCAGTTTTCGAAGGCCCGCATCAGCCCCCGTCACAACCGGCAGCGTGCGCATGTGCCCCGCAGATAGAGACCAGAAACGACAATGACAAATAGATGGGCGAGGCAGGCAGTTTTCCGTTGTTGGTTAGCCAGCAGGTACACGCGCGCGCACCAACGTTATCCGGGGATTGCTGGCGTGCTGGAGGACTCTCTATGTAATGAAGAGTTGGTTGCGCTCACCGGACGAAAAGATGTGTCAGTTTTCGAAGGCCCGCATCAGCCCCGTCACAACCGGCAGCGTGCGCATGTGCCCCGCAGATAGAGACCAGTAACGACAATGACAAATAGGGGGGCGAGGTAGGCAGTTTTTCGTTGTCGGTTAGCCAGCAGGTACACGCACGCGCACGAACGTTAACCGGGGATAGCTGGAGTGCTGGAGGACTCTAGGTAACGAAGAATTGGTTGCGCTCACCGGACGAAAAGATGTGCTAGATTTCGAAGGCCCGCATCAGCCCCCGTCACAACCGGCAGCGTGCGCATGTGCCCCGCAGATAGAGACCAGTAACGACAATGACAAATAGGGGGCCGTGCAGGCAGTTTATCGTTGTCGGTTAGCCAGCAGGTACACGCACGCGCACCAACGTTAACCGGGGATAGCTGGCGTGCTGAAGGACTCTCTAAGTAATGAAGAATTGGTTGCGCTCACCGGACGAAGAGATGTGTCAGTTTTCGGAGGCCCGCATCAGCCCCCGTCACAACCGGCAGCGTGCGCATGTGCCCCGCAGATAGAGACCAGTAACGACAATGACAAATAGGGGGGCGAGGCAGGCAGTTTTTCGTTGTTGGTTAGCCAGCAGGTACACGCTCGCGCACCAACGTTAACTGGGGATAGCTGGCGTGCTGGAGGATACTCTAAGTAATGAAGAGTTGGTTGCGCTCACCGGGAGAAGAGATGTGTCAGTTTTAGAAGGCTCGCATCAGCCCCCGTCACAATCGGCAGCGTGCGCAAGTGCCCCGCAGATAGAGACCAGTAACGACAACGACAAATAGGGGGGCGAGGCAGGCAGTTTTTCGTTGTCGGTTAGCCAGCAGGTACACGCACGCGTACCAACGTTTACCTGGGCTAGCTGGCGTGCTGGAGGACTCTCTAAGTAATGAAGAGTTGGTTGCGCTCACCGGACGAAAAGATGTGTCAGTTTTCGAAGGCCCGCATTAGCCCCGTCACAACCGGAAGCGTGCGCATGTGCCACGCAGATAGGAACCAGTAACGACAATGACAAATAGGGGGGCGAGGCAGGCAGTTTTTCGTTGTCGGTTAGCCAGCAGGTACACGCACGCGCACCAACGTTAACCCGGGATAGCTGGCGTGCTGGAGGACTCTCTAAGTAATGAAGAGTTGGTTGCGCTCACAGGACGAAAAGATGTGTCAGTTTTCGAAGGCCCGCATCAGCCCCGTCACAACCGGCAGCGTGCGCATGTGCCCCGCAGATAGAGACCAGTAACGACAATGACAAATAGGGGGCGAGGCAGGGCGAGACGTTAACCTGGGATAGCTGGCGTGCTGGAGGACTCTCTAAGTAATGAAGAGTTGGTTGCGCTCACCGGACGAAAAGATGTGTCAGTTTTCGAAGGCCCGCATCAGCCCCGTCACAACCGGCAGCGTGCGCATGTGCCCCGCAGATAAAGTCCAGTAGGCCACGTTGTTGGGCGAGTCGGTCGTACATACTTAACGAAGGGAATTGCGCTAAAAAAGACACGGACGAGAAAAGACAAGGACGGGCGCAATCTCGCGACTGATTTTGTTCAGAAAGAACACAAATATATATATACCTAGATTCTTATTCAATCATTGCCTAAGTGCACATGCCAGGAACGTTTTCTCTTTCTTATACAAATTGATACTAGAATCGCTTACGCATTCATTTCTTACGCATTCTTTTCTCGTCCGTGTCTTTTTTAGCGCAATTCCCTTCGTTAAGTATATAGAGACCGGTAACGACAATGACAAATAGGGGGGCGAGGCAAGCAGTTTTTCGTTGTCGGTTAGCCAGCAGGTACACGCACGCGCACAAACGTTAACCTGGGATAGCTGGATGCCCCGCAGATAGAGACCAGTGACGACAATGACAAATAGGGGGCGAGGCAGGCAGTTTTTCGTTGTCGGTTAGCCAGCAGGTACACGCACACGCACCAACGTTAACCGGGGATAGCTGGCGTGCTGGAGGACCTCTAAGTAGTGAAGAATTGGTTGTGCTCACCGGACGAAAAGATGTGTCAGTTTTCGAAGGCCCGCATCAGCCCCCGTCACAATCGGCAGCGTGCGCATGTGCCCCGCAGATAGAGACCAGTAACGACAATGACAAATAGGGCGGCGAGGCAGGCAGTTTTTCGTTGTCGGTTAGCCAGCAGGTACACGCACGCGCACCAAAGTTAACCGGGGATAGCTGGCGTGCTGGAGGACTCTCTAAGTAATGATGAGTTGGTTGCGCTCACCGGACGAAAAGATGTGTCAGTTATCGAAGGCCCGCATCAGCCCCGTCACAACTGGCAGCGTCCGCATGTGCCCCGCAAATAGAGACCAATAACGACAATGACAAATAGGGGGGCGAGGCAGGCAGTTTTTCGCTGTCGGTTAGCCAGCAGGTACACGCACGCGCACCAAATTTAACCGGGAATTGTTGGCGTGCTGGAGGACTGTCTAAGTAATGAAGAGTTGATTGCGCTCACCGGACGAAAAGATGTGTCAGTTTTCGAAGGCCCGCATCAGCCCCCGTCACAACCGGCAGCGTGCGCCTGTGCCCCGCAGATCGAGACCAGTAACGACAATGACAAATAGGGGGGGCGAGGCAGGCAGTTTTTTGTTGTCGGTTAGCCAGCAGGTACACGCACGCGAACCAACGTTAACCGGGGATAGCTGGCGTGCTGGAGGACTCTCTAAGTAATGAACATTTGGCTGCGCTCACCGGACGAAAAGATGTGTCAGTTTTCGAAGGCCCGCATCAGGTCCGTCACAACCGGCAGCGTGCGCATGTGCCACGCAGATAGAGACCAGTAACGACAATGACAAATAGGGGCGAGGCAGGCAATTTTTCGTTGTCGGTTAGCCAGCAGGTACACGCACGCGCACCAAAGTTAACCGGGGATAGCTGGCGTGCTGGAGGATTCTCTAAGTAATGATGAGTTGGTAGCGCTCACCGCACGAAAAGATGTGTCAGTTTTCGAAGGCCCGCATCAGGTCCGTCACAACCGGCAGCGTGCGCATGTGCCACGCAGATAGAGACCAATAACGACAATGACAAATAGGGGGGCGAGGCAGGCAGTTTTTCGTTGTCGGTTAGCCAGCAGGTACACGCACGCGCACCAAATTTAACCGGGAATTGTTGGCGTGCTGGAGGACTCTCTAAGTACTGAAGAGTTGGTTGCGCTCACCGGACGAAAAGATGTGTCAGTTTTCGAAGGGCCGCATCAGGTCCGTCACAACCGGCAGCGTGCGCATGTGCCCCGCAGATCGAGACCAGTAACGACAATGACAAATAGGGGGGCGAGGCAGGCAGTTTTTCGTTGTCGGTTAGCCAGCAGGTACACGCACGCGCACCAACGTTAACCAGGGATAGCTGGCGTGCTGGAGGACTCCCTAAGTAGTGAGGAATTGGTTGCGCTCACCGGACGAAAACATGTGTCAGCTTTCGAAGGCCCGCATCTACCCCCGTCACAATCGGCAGCGTGCGCATGTGCCCCGCAGATAGAGACCAGTAACGACAATGACAATTAGGGGGGCGAGGCAGGCAGTTTTTCGTTGTCGGTTAGCCAGCAGGTACACGCACGCGCACCAAAGTTAACCGGGGATAGCTGGCGTGCTGGAGGACTCTCTAAGTAATGAAGAGTTGGTTGCGCTCACCGGACGAAAAGATGTGTCAGTTTTCGAAGGCCCGCATCAGGTCCGTCACAACCGGCAGCGTGCGCATGTGCCCCGCAGATAGAGACCAGTAACGACAATGACAAATAGGCGGGCGAGGCAGGCAGTTTTTCGTTGTCGGTTAGCAAGCAGGTATACGCACGCGAACCAACGTTCACCGGGGATAGCTGGCGTGCTGGAGGACTCTCTAAGTAATGAACAGTTGCTTGCGCTCACCGGACGAAAAGATGTGTCAGTTTTCGAAGGCCCGCATCCGCCCCCGTCACAACACAGCGTGCGCATGTGCCCCGCAGATAGAGACCAGTAACGACAATGACAAATAGGGGGGCGAGGCAGGCAGTTTTTCGTTGTCGGTTAGCCAGCAGGTACACGCACGCGCACCAAAGTTCACCGGGGATAGCTGGCGTGCTGGAGGACTCTCTAAGTAATGAAGAGTTGGTTGCGCTCACCGGACGAAAAGATGTGTCAGTTTTCGAAGGCCCGCATCAGCCCCGTCACAACCGGCAGCGTCCGCATGTGCCCCGCAGATAGAGACCAATAACGACAATCACAAATAGGGGGCGAGGCAGGCAGTTTTTCGCTGTCGGTTAGGCAGCACGTACACGCACGCGCACCAAATTTAACCGGGGATAGCTGGCGTGCTGGAGGACTCTCTAAGTAATGAAGAGTTGGTTGCGCTCACCGGACGAAAAGATGTGTCAGTTTTCGAGGGGCCGCATCAGGTCCGTCACAACCGGCAGCGTGCGCATGTGCCCCGCAGATCGAGACCAGTATCGACAATGACAAATAGGGGGGGCGAGGCAGGCAGTTTTTCGTTGTCGGTTAGCCAGCAGGTACACGCACGCGAACCAACGTTATCCGGGGATAGCTGGCGTGCTGGAGGACTCTCTTAGTAATGAACAGTTGGTTGCGCTCACCGGACGAAAAGATGTGTCAGTTTTCGAAGGCCCGCATCAGGTCCGTCACAACCGGCAGCGTGCGCATGTGCCCCGCAGATAGAGACCAGTAACGACAATGACAAATAGGGGCGAGGCAGGCAGTTTTTCGTTGTCGGTTAGCCAGCAGGTACACGCACGCGCACCAACGTTAACCGGGGATAGCTGGCGTGCTGAAGGACTCTCTAAGTAATGAAGAATTGGTTGCGCTCACCGGACGAAGAGATGTGTCAGTTTTCGGAGGCCCGCATCAGCCCCCGTCACAACCGGCAGGGTGCGCATGTGCCCCGCAGATAGAGACCAGTAACGACAAAGACCAATAGGGGGGCGAGGCAGGCAGTTTTTCGTTGTCGGTTAGCCAGCAGGTACACGCACGCGTACCAACGTTTACCTGGGCTAGCTGGCGTGCTGGAGGACTCTCTAAGTAATGAAGAGTTGGTTGCGCTCACCGGACGAAAAGATGTGTCAGTTTTCGAAGGCCCGCATCAGCCCCGTCACAACCGGCAGCGTGCGCATGTGCCACGCAGATAGGAACCAGTAACGACAATGACAAATAGGGGGGCGAGGCAGGCAGTTTTTCGTTGTCGGTTAGCCAGCAGGTACACGCACGCGCACCAACGTTAACCGGGGATAGCTGGCGTGCTGGAGGACTCTCTAAGTAATGAAGAGTTGGTTGCGCTCACCGGACGAAAAGATGTGTCAGTTTTCGAAGGCCCGCATCAGCCCCGTCACAACCGGCAGCGTGCGCATGTGCCCCGCAGATAGAGACCAGTAACGACAATGACAAATAGGGGGCGAGGCAGGGCGAGACGTTAACCTGGGATAGCTGGCGTGCTGGAGGACTCTCTAAGTAATGAAGAGTTGGTTGCGCTCACCGGACGAAAAGATGTGTCAGTTTTCGAAGGCCCGCATCAGCCCCGTCACAACCGGCAGCGTGCGCATGTGCCCCGCAGATAGAGTCCAGTAGGCCACGTTGTTGGGCGAGTCGGTCGTACATACTTAACGAAGGGAATTGCGCTAAAAAAGACACGGACGAGAAAAGACAAGGACGGGCGCAAACTCGCGACTGATTTTATTCAGAAAGAACACAAATATATATATACCTAGATTCTTATTCAATCATTACCTAAGTGCACATGCCAGGAACGTTTTCTCTTTCTTATACAAATTGATACTAGAATCGCTTACGCATTCATTTCTTACGCATTCTTTTCTCGTCCGTGTCTTTTTTAGCGCAATTCCATTCGTTAAGTATATAGAGACCGGTAACGACAATGACAAATAGGGGGGCGAGGCAAGCAGTTTTTCGTTGTCGGTTAGCCAGCAGGTACACGCACGCACACCAACGTTAACCTGGGATAGCTGGATGCCCTGCAGATAGAGACCAGTGACGACAATGACAAATAGGGGGCGAGGCAGGCAGTTTTTCGTTGTCGGTTAGCCAGCAGGTACACGCACGCGCACCAACGTTAACCGGGGATAGCTGGCGTGCTGGAGGACCTCTAAGTAGTGAAGAATTGGTTGCGCTCACCGGACGAAAAGATGTGTCAGTTATCGAAGGCCCGCATCAGCCCCGTCACAACTGGCAGCGTCCGCATGTGCCCCGCAAATAGAGACCAATAACGACAATGACAAATAGGGGGGCGAGGCAGGCAGTTTTTCGCTGTCGGTTAGCCAGCAGGTACACGCACGCGCACCAAATTTAACCGGGAATTGTTGGCGTGCTGGAGGACCGTCTAAGTAATGATGAGTTGGTTGCGCTCACCGGACGAAAAGATGTGTCAGTTATCGAAGGCCCGCATCAGACCCGTCACAACTGGCAGCGTCCGCATGTGCCCCGCAAATAGAGACCAATAACGACAATGACAAATAGGGGGGCGAGGCAGGCAGTTTTTCGCTGTCGGTTAGCCAGCAGGTACACGCACGCGCACCAAATTTAACCGGGAATTGTTGGCGTGCTGGAGGACTGTCTAAGTAATGAAGAGTTGATTGCGCTCACCGGACGAAAAGATGTGTCAGTTTTCGAAGGCCCGCATCAGCCCCCGTCACAACCGGCAGCGTGCGCCTGTGCCCCGCAGATCGAGACCAGTAACGACAATGACAAATAGGGGGGCGAGGCAGGCAGTTTTTTGTTGTCGGTTAGCCAGCAGGTACACGCACGCGAACCAACGTTAACCGGGGATAGGTGGCGTGCTGGAGGACTCTCTAAGTAATGAACAGTTGGCTGCGCTCACCGGACGAAAAGATGTGTCAGTTTTCGAAGGCCCGCATCAGGTCCGTCACAACCGGCAGCGTGCGCATGTGCCACGCAGATAGAGACCAGTAACGACAATGACAAATAGGGGCGAGGCAGGCAATTTTTCGTTGTCGGTTAGCCAGCAGGTACACGCACGCGCACCAAAGTTAACCGGGGATAGCTGGCGTGCTGGAGGACTCTCTAAGTAATGATGAGTTGGTTGCGCTCACCGGACGAAAAGATGTGTCAGTTTTCGAAGGCGCGCATCAGCCCCGTCACAACTGGCAGCGTCCGCATGTGCCCCGCAGATAGAGACAAATAACGACAATGACAAATAGGGGGCGAGGCAGGCAGTTTTTCGCTGTCGGTTAGCAAGCAGGTACACGCACGCGCACCAAATTTAACCGGGAATAGTTGGCGTGCTGGAGGACTCCCTAAGTAGTGAGGAATTGGTTGCGCTCACCGGACGAAAACATGTGTCAGTTATCGAAGGCCCGCATCAGCCCCCGTCACAATCGGCAGCGTGCGCATGTGCCCCGCAGATAGAAACCAGTAACGACAATGACAAATAGGGGGGCGAGGCAGGCAATTTTTCGTTGTCGGTTAGCCAGCAGGTACACGCACGCGCACCAAAGTTAACCGGGGATAGCTGGCGTGCTGGAGGACTCTCTAAGTAGTGAAGAATTGGTTGCGCTCACCGGACGAAAAGATGTGTCAGTTTTCGAAGGCTCGCATCAGCCCCCGTCACAATCGGCAGCGTGCGCATGTGCCCCGCAGATAGAGACCAGTAACGACAATGACAAACAGGGGGGCGAGGCAGGCAGTTTTTCGTTGTCGGTTAGCCAGCAGGTACACGCACGCGAACCAACGATAACCTGGGATAGCTGGCGTGCTGGAGGACTCTCTAAGTAGTGAAGAATTGGTTGCGCTCACCGGACGAAAAGATGTGTCAGTTTTCGAAGGCCCGCATCAGCCCCCGTCACAATCGGCAGCGTGCGCATGTGCCCCGCAGATAGAGACCAGTAACGACAATGACAAATAGGGGGGCGAGGCAGGCAGTTTTTCGTTGTCGGTTAGCCAGCAGGTACACGCACGCGAACCAACGATAACCTGGGATAGATGGCGTGCTGGAGGACTCTCTAAGTAATGAAGAGTTGGTTGCGCTCACCGGACGAAAAGATGTGTCAATTTTCGAAGGCCCGCATCAGCCCCGTCACAACCGGCAGCGTGCGCATGTGCCCCGAAGATAGAGACCAGTAGACCACGTTGTTGGGCGAGTCGGTCGTACATACTTAACGAAGGGAATTGCGCTAAAAAAGACACGGACGAGAAAAGACAAGGACGGGCGCAAACTCGCGACTGATTTTATTCAGAAAGAACACAAATATATATATATATACCCAGATGCTTATTCAATCATTGCCTAAGTGCACATGCCAGGAACGTTTTTTCTTTCTTATACAAATTGATACTAGAATCGCTTACGCATTCATTTCTTACGCATTCTCTTCTCGTCCGTGTCTTTTTTAGCGCAATTCCCTTCGTTAAGTATATAGAGACCAGTAACGACAATGACAAATAGGGGGCGAGGCAAGCAGTTTTTCGTTGTCGGTTAGCAAGCAGGTACACGCACGCCCACCAACGTTAACCTGGGATAGCTGGATGCCCCGCAGATAGAGACCAGTAACGACAATGACAAATAGGGGGCGAGGCAGGCAGTTTTTCGTTGTCGGTTAGCCAGCAGGTACACGCACGCGCACCAACGTTAACCGGGGATAGCTGGCGTGCTGGAGGACTCTCTAAGTAATGAAGAATTGGTAGCGCTCACCGGACGAAAAGATGTGTTAGTTTTCGAAGGCCCGCATCAGCCCCCGTCACAACCGGCAGCGTGCGCATGTCCCCGCACATAGAGAGCAGTAACGACAATGACAAATAGGGACGAGGCAGGCAGTTTTTCGTTGTCGGTTAGCCAGCAGTTACGCGCACGCGCACCAACGTTAACCGGGGATAGCTGGCGTGCTGGAGGACTCTCTAAGTAGTGAAGAATTGGTTGCGCTCACCGGACGAAAAAATGTGTCAGTTTTCGAAGGCCCGCATCAGCCCCGTCACAACCGGCAGCGTGCGCATGTGCCCCGCAGATAGAGACCAGTAACGACAATGACAAATAGGGGGGCGATGTAGGCAGTTTTTCGTTGTCGGTTAGCCAGCAGGTACACGCACGCGCACCAACGTTAACCGGGGATAGCTGGAGTGCTGCAGGACTCTAGGTAACGAAGAATTGGTTGCGCTCACCGGACGAAAAGATGTGCTAGATTTCGAAGGCCCGCATCAGCCCCCGTCACAACCGGCAGCGTGCGCATGTGCCCCGCAGATAGAGACCAGTAACGACAATGACAAATAGGGGGCCGAGGCAGGCAGTTTATCGTTGTCGGTTAGCCAGCAGGTACACGCACGCGCACCAACGTTAACCGGGGATAGCTGGCGTGCTGAAGGACTCTCTAAGTAATGAAGAATTGGTTGCGCTCACCGGACGAAGAGATGTGTCAGTTTTCGGAGGCCCGCATCAGCCCCCGTCACAACCGGCAGCGTGCGCATGTGCCCCGCAGATAGAGACCAGTAACGACAATGACAAATAGGGGGGCGAGGCAGGCAGTTTTTCGTTGTTGGTTAGCCAGCAGGTACACGCTCGCGCACCAACGTTAACTGGGGATAGCTGGCGTGCTGGAGGATACTCTAAGTAATGAAGAGTTGGTTGCGCTCACCGGGAGAAGAGATGTGTCAGTTTTCGGAGGCCCGCATCAGCCCCCGTCACAACCGGCAGCGTGCGCATGTGCCACGCAGATAGGAACCAGTAACGACAAAGACCAATAGGGGGGCGAGGCAGGCAGTTTTTCGTTGTCGGTTAGCCAGCAGGTACACGCACGCGTACAAACGTTTACCTGGGCTAGCTGGCGTGCTGGAGGACTCTCTAAGTAATGAAGAGTTGGTTGCGCTCACCGGACGAAAAGATGTGTCAGTTTTCGAAGGCCCGCATCAGCCCCGTCACAACCGGCAGCGTGCGCATGTGCCACGCAGATAGGAACCAGTAACGACAATGACAAATAGGGGGGCGAGGCAGGCAGTTTTTCGTTGTCGGTTAGCCAGCAGGTACACGCACGCGCACCAACGTTAACCGGGGATAGCTGGCGTGCTGGAGGACTCTCTAAGTAATGAAGAGTTGGTTGCGCTCACCGGACAAAAAGATGTGTCAGTTTTCGAAGGCCCGCATCAGCCCCGTCACAACCGGCAGCGTGCGCATGTGCCCCGCAGATAGAGACCAGTAACGACAATGACAAATAGGGGGCGAGGCAGGGCGAGACGTTAACCTGGGATAGCTGGCGTGCTGGAGGACTCTCTAAGTAATGAAGAGTTGGTTGCGCTCACCGGACGAAAAGATGTGTCAGTTTTCGAAGGCCCGCATCAGCCCCGTCACAACCGGCAGCGTGCGCATGTGCCCCGCAGATAGAGTCCAGTAGGCCACGTTGTTGGGCGAGTCGGTCGTACATACTTAACGAAGGGAATTGCGCTAAAAAAGACACGGACGAGAAAAGACAAGGACGGGCGCAAACTCGCGACTGATTTTATTCAGAAAGAACACAAATATATATATACCTAGATTCTTATTCAATCATTGCCTAAGTGCACATGCCAGGAACGTTTTCTCTTTCTTATACAAATTGATACTAGAATCGCTTACGCATTCATTTCTTACGCATTCTTTTCTCGTCCGTGTCTTTTTTAGCGCAATTCCATTCGTTAAGTATATAGAGACCGGTAACGACAATGACAAATAGGGGGGCGAGGCAAGCAGTTTTTCGTTGTCGGTTAGCCAGCAGGTACACGCACGCACACCAACGTTAACCTGGGATAGCTGGATGCCCTGCAGATAGAGACCAGTGACGACAATGACAAATAGGGGGCGAGGCAGGCAGTTTTTCGTTGTCGGTTAGCCAGCAGGTACACGCACGCGCACCAACGTTAACCGGGGATAGCTGGCGTGCTGGAGGACCTCTAAGTAGTGAAGAATTGGTTGCGCTCACCGGACGAAAAGATGTGTCAGTTATCGAAGGCCCGCATCAGCCCCGTCACAACTGGCAGCGTCCGCATGTGCCCCGCAAATAGAGACCAATAACGACAATGACAAATAGGGGGGCGAGGCAGGCAGTTTTTCGCTGTCGGTTAGCCAGCAGGTACACGCACGCGCACCAAATTTAACCGGGAATTGTTGGCGTGCTGGAGGACTGTCTAAGTAATGAAGAGTTGATTGCGCTCACCGGACGAAAAGATGTGTCAGTTTTCGAAGGCCCGCATCAGCCCCCGTCACAACCGGCAGCGTGCGCCTGTGCCCCGCAGATCGAGACCAGTAACGACAATGACAAATAGGGGCGAGGCAGGCAATTTTTCGTTGTCGGTTAGCCAGCAGGTACACGCACGCGCACCAAAGTTAACCGGGGATAGCTGGCGTGCTGGAGGACTCTCTAAGTAATGATGAGTTGGTTGCGCTCACCGGACGAAAAGGTGTGTCAGTTTTCGAAGGCGCGCATCAGCCCCGTCACAACTGGCAGCGTCCGCATGTGCCCCGCAGATAGAGACCAGTAACGACAATGACAAATAGGGGGCGAGGCAGGCAGTTTTTCGCTGTCAGTTAGCAAGCAGGTACACGCACGCGCACCAAATTTAACCGGGAATAGTTGGCGTGCTGGAGGACTCCCTAAGTAGTGAGGAATTGGTTGCGCTCACCGGACGAAAACATGTGTCAGTTATCGAAGGCCCGCATCAGCCCCCGTCACAATCGGCAGCGTGCGCATGTGCCCCGCAGATAGAAACCAGTAACGACAATGACAAATAGGGGGGCGAGGCAGGTAATTTTTCGTTGTCGGTTAGCCAGCAGGTACACGCACGCGCACCAAAGTTAACCGGGGATAGCTGGCGTGCTGGAGGACTCTCTAAGAACTGAAGACATGGTTGCGCTCACCGGACGAAAAGATGTGTCAGTTTTCGAAGGGCCGCATCAGGTCCGTCACAACCGGAAGCGTTCGCATGTGCCCCGCAGATCGAGACCAGTAACGACAATGACAAATAGGGGGGCGAGGCAGGCAGTTTTTCGTTGTCGGTTAGCCAGCAGGTACACGCACGCGCACCAACGTTAACCGGGGATAGCTGGCGTGCTGGAGGACTCCCTAAGTAGTGAGGAATTGGTTGCGCTCACCGGACGAAAACATGTGTCAGTTATCGAAGGCCCGCATCAGCCCCCGTCACAATCGGCAGCGTGCGCATGTGCCCCGCAGATAGAAACCAGTAACGACAATGACAAATAGGGGGCGAGGCAGGCAGTTTTTCGTTGTCGGTTAGCCAGCAGGTACACACACGCGCACCAAAGTTAACCGGGGATAGCTGGCGTGCTGGTGGACTCTCTAAGTAATGAAGAGATGGTTGCGCTCACCGGACGAAAAGATGTGTCAGTTTTCGAAGGCCCGCATCAGGTCCGTCACAACCGGCAGCGTGCGCATGTGCCCCGCAGATAGAGACCAGTAACGACAATGACAAATAGGGGGGCGAGGCAGGCAGGTTTTCGTTGTCGGTTAGCAAGCAGGTATACGCACGCGAACCAACGTTAACCGGGGATAGCTGGCGTGCTGGAGGACTCTCTAAGTAATGAACAGTTGGTTGCGCTCACCGGACGAAAAGATGTGTCAGTTTTCGAAGTCCCGCATCAGCCCCCGTCACAACGCAGCGTGCGCATGTGCCCCGCAGATAGAGACCAGTAACGACAATGACAAATAGGGGGGCCAGGCAGGCAGTTTTTCGTTGTCGGTTAGCCAGCAGGTACACGCACGCGCACCAAATTTAACCGGGAATAGTTGGCGTGCTGGAGGACTCTCTAAGTACTGAAGAGTTGGTTGCGCTCACCGGACGAAAAGATGTGTCAGTTTTCGAAGGGCCGCATCAGGTCCGTCACAACCGGCAGCGTGCGCATGTGCCCCGCAGATCGAGACCAGTAACGACAATGACAAATAGGGGGGCGAGGCAGGCAGTTTTTCGTTGTCGGTTAGCCAGCAGGTACACGCACGCGCACCAACGTTAACCGGGGATAGCTGGCGTGCTGGAGGACTCCCTAAGTAGTGAGGAATTGGTTGCGCTCACCGGACGAAAACATGTGTCAGTTTTCGAAGGCCCGCATCAGCCCCCGTCACAATCGGCAGCGTGCGCATGTGCCCCGCAGATAGAGACCAGTAACGACAATGACAATTAGGGGGGCGAGGCAGGCAGTTTTTCGTTGTCGGTTAGCCAGCAGGTACACGCACGCGCACCAAAGTTAACCGGGGATAGCTGGCGTGCTGGAGGACTCTCTAAGTAATGAAGAGTTGGTTGCGCTCACCGGACGAAAAGATGTGTCAGTTTTCGAAGGCCCGCATCAGGTCCGTCACAACCGGCAGCGTGCGCATGTGCCCCGCAGATAGAGACCAGTAACGACAGTGACAAATAGGGGGGCGAGGCAGGCAGTTTTTCGTTGTCGGTTAGCAAGCAGGTATACGCACGCGAACCAACGTTCACCGGGGATAGCTGGCGTGCTGGAGGACTCTCTAAGTAATGAACAGTTGGTTGCGCTCACCGGACGAAAAGATGTGTCAGTTTTCGAAGGCCCGCATCAGGTCCGTCACAACCGGCAGCGTGCGCATGTGCCCCGCAGATAGAGACCAGTAACGACAATGACAAATAGGGGGCGAGGCAGGCAGTTTTTCGCTGTCGGTTAGCCAGCAGGTACACGCACGCGTACCAACGTTTACCTGGGCTAGCTGGCGTGCTGGAGGACTCTCTAAGTTGTGAAGAGTTGGTTGCGCCCACCGGACGAAAAGATGTGTCAGTTTTCGAAGGCCCGCATCTGCCCCGTCACAACCGGCAGCGTGCGCTTGTGCCACGCAGATAGGAACCAGTAACGACAATGACAAATAGGGGGGCGAGGCAGGCAGTTTTTCGTTGTCGGTTAGCCAGCAGGTACACGCACGCGCACCAAAGTTAACCGGGGATAGCTGGCGTGCTGGAGGACTCTCTAAGTAATGAAGAGTTGGTTGCGCTCACCGGACGAAAAGATGTGTCAGTTTTCGAAGGCCCGCATCAGGTCCGTCACAACCGGCAGCGTGCGCATGTGCCCCGCAGATAGAGACCAGTAACAACAATGACAAATAGGGGGGCGAGGCAGGCAGTTTTTCGTTGTCGGTTAGCAATCAGGTATACGCACGCGAACCAACGTTCACCGGGGATAGCTGGCGTGCTGGAGGACTCTCTAAGTAATGAACAGTTGGTTGCGCTCACCGGACGAAAAGATGTGTCAGTTTTCGAAGGCCCGAATCAGCCCCCGTCACAACGCAGCGTGCGCATGTGCCCCGCAGATAGAGACCAGTAACGACAATGACAAATAGGGGGGCGAGGCAGGCAGTTTTTCGTTGTCGGTTAGCCAGCAGGTACACGCACGCGCACCAAAGTTAACCGGGGATAGCTGGCGTGCTGGAGGACTCTCTAAGTAATGAAGAGTTGGTTGCGCTCACCGGACGAAAAGATGTGTCAGTTTTCGAAGGCCCGCATCAGCCCCGTCACAACCGGCAGCGTGCGCTTGTGCCACGCAGATAAGAACCAGTAACGACAATGACAAATAGGGGGGCGAGGCAGGCAGTTTTTCGTTGTCGGTTAGCCAGCAGGTACACGCACGCGCACCAAAGTTAACCGGGGATAGCTGGCGTGCTGGAGGACTCTCTAAGTAATGAAGAGTTGGTTGCGCTCACCGGACGAAAAGATGTGTCAGTTTTCGAAGGCCCGCATCAGGTCCGTCACAACCGGCAGCGTGCGCATGTGCCCCGCAGATAGAGACCAGTACCGACAATGACAAATAGGGGGGCGAGGCAGGCAGTTTTTCGTTGTCGGTTAGCAATCAGGTATACGCACGCGAACCAACGTTCACCGGGGATAGCTGGCGTGCTGGAGGACTCTCTAAGTAATGAACAGTTGGTTGCGCTCACCGGACGAAAAGATGTGTCAGTTTTCGAAGGCCCGAATCAGCCCCCGTCACAACGCAGCGTGCGCATGTGCCCCGCAGATAGAGACCAGTAACGACAATGACAAATAGGGGGGCGAGGCAGGCAGTTTTTCGTTGTCGGTTAGCCAGCAGGTACACGCACGCGCACCAAAGTTAACCGGGGATAGCTGGCGTGCTGGAGGACTCTCTAAGTAATGAAGAGTTGGTTGCGCTCACCGGACGAAAAGATGTGTCAGTTTTCGAAGGCCCGCATCAGCCCCGTCACAACCGGCAGCGTCCGCATGTGCCCCGCAGATAGAGACCAATAACGACAATCACAAATAGGGGGCGAGGCAGGCAGTTTTTCGCTGTCGGTTAGCCAGCAGGTACACGCACGCGCACCATATTTAACCGGGGATAGGTGGCGTGCTGGAGGACTGTCTAAGTAATGAAGAGTTGGTTGCGCTCACCGGACGAAAAGATGTGTCAGTTTTCGAGGGGCCGCATCAGGTCCGTCACAACCGGCAGCGTGCGCATGTGCCCCGCAGATCGAGACCAGTATCGACAATGACAAATACGGGGGCGAGGCAGGCAGTTTTTCGTTGTCGGTTAGCCAGCAGGTACACGCACGCGAACCAACGTTATCCGGGGATAGCTGGCGTGCTGGAGGACTCTCTAAGTAATGAACAGTTGGTTGCGCTCACCGGACGAAAAGATGTGTCAGTTTTCGAGGGCCCGCATCAGGTCCGTCACAACCGCCAGCGTGCGCATGTGCCCCGCAGATAGAGACCAGTAACGACAATGACAAATAGGGGCGAGGCAGGCAGTTTTTCGTTGTCGGTTAGCCAGCAGGTACACGCACGCGCACCAACGTTAACCGGGGATAGCTGGCGTGCTGAAGGACTCTCTAAGTAATGAAGAATTGGTTGCGCTCACCGGACGAAGAGATGTGTCAGTTTTCGGAGGCCCGCATCAGCCCCCGTCACAACCGGCAGCGTGCGCATGTGCCCCGCAGATAGAGACCAGTAACGACAACGACAAATAGGGGGGCGAGGCAGGCAGTTTTTCGTTGTCGGTTAGCCAGCAGGTACACGCACGCGTACCAACGTTTACCTGGGCTAGCTGGCGTGCTGGAGGACTCTCTAAGTAATGAAGAGTTGGTTGCGCTCACCGGACGAAAAGATGTGTGAGTTTTCGAAGGCCCGCATCAGCCCCGTCACAACCGGCAGCGTGCGCATGTGCCACGCAGATAGGAACCAGTAACGACAATGACAAATAGGGGGGCGAGGCAGGCAGTTTTTCGTTGTCGGTTAGCCAGCAGGTACACGCACGCGCACCAACGTTAACCGGGGATAGCTGGCGTGCTGGAGGACTCTCTAAGTAATGAAGAGTTGGTTGCGCTCACCGGACGAAAAGATGTGTCAGTTTTCGAAGGCCCGCATCAGCCCCGTCACAACCGGCAGCGTGCGCATGTGCCCCGCAGATAGAGACCAGTAACGACAATGACAAATAGGGGGCGAGGCAGGGCGAGACGTTAACCTGGGATAGCTGGCTCGCTGGAGGACTCTCTAAGTAATGAAGAGTTGGTTGCGCTCACCGGACGAAAAGATGTGTCAGTTTTCGAAGGCCCGCATCGAGCCCCGTCACAACCGGCAGCGTGCGCATGTGCCCCGCAGATAGAGTCCAGTAGGCCACGTTGTTGGGCGAGTCGGTCGTACATACTTAACGAAGGGAATTGCGCTAAAAAAGACACGGACGAGAAAAGACAAGGACGGGCGCAAACTCGCGACTGATTTTATTCAGAAAGAACACAAATATATATATATACCTAGATTCTTATTCAATCATTGCCTAAGTGCACATGCCAGGAACGTTTTCTCTTTCTTATACAAATTGATACTAGAATCGCTTACGCATTCATTTCTTACGCATTCTTTTCTCGTCCGTGTCTTTTTTAGCGCAATTCCCTTCGTTAAGTATATAGAGACCAGTAACGACAATGACAAATAGGGGCGAGGCAGGCAATTTTTCGTTGTCGGTTAGCCAGCAGGTACACGCACGCGCACCAAAGTTAACCGGGGATAGCTGGCGTGCTGGAGGACTCTCTAAGTAATGATGAGTTGGTTGCGCTCACCGGACGAAAAGATGTGTCAGTTTTCGAAGGCGCGCATCAGGTCCGTCACAACCGGAAGCGTCCGCATGTGCCCCGCAGATAGAGACCAATAACGACAATCACAAATAGGGGGCGAGGCAGGCAGTTTTTCGCTGTCGGTTAGCAAGCAGGTACACGCACGCGCACCAAATTTAACCGGGAATAGTTGGCGTGCTGGAGGACTCTCTAAGAACTGAAGAGTTGGTTGCGCTCACCGGACGAAAAGATGTGTCAGTTTTCGAAGGGCCGCATCAGGTCCGTCACAACCGGAAGCGTGCGCATGTGCCCCGCAGATCGAGACCAGTAACGACAATGACAAATAGGGGGGCGAGGCAGGCAGTTTTTCGTTGTCGGTTAGCAAGCAGGTATACGCACGCGAACCAACGTTAACCGGGGATAGCTAGCGTGCTGGAGGACTCTCTAAGTAATGAACAGTTGGTTGCGCTCACCGGACGAAAAGATGTGTCAGTTTTCGAAGTCCCGCATCAGCCCCCGTCACAACGCAGCGTGCGCATGTGCCCCGCAGATAGAGACCAGTAACGACAATGACAAATAGGGGGGCGAGGCAGGCAGTTTTTCGTTGTCGGTTAGCCAGCAGGTACACGCACGCGCACCAAATATAACCGGGAATAGTTGGCGTGCTGGAGGACTCTCTAAGTACTGAAGAGTTGGTTGCGCTCACCGGACGAAAAGATGTGTCAGTTTTCGAAGGGCCGCATCAGGTCCGTCACAACCGGCAGCGTGCGCATGTGCCCCGCAGATCGAGACCAGTAACGACAATGACAAATAGGGGGGCGAGGCAGGCAGTTTTTCGTTGTCGGTTAGCCAGCAGGTACACGCACGCGCACCAACGTTAACCGGGGATAGCTGGCGTGCTGGAGGACTCCATAAGTAGTGAGGAATTGGTTGCGCTCACCGGACGAAAACATGTGTCAGTTTTTTAAGGCCCGCATCAGCCCCCGTCACAATCGGCAGCGTGCGCATCTGCCCCGCAGATAGAGACCAGTAACGACAATGACAATTAGGGGGGCGAGGCAGGCAGTTTTTCGTTGTCGGTTAGCCAGCAGGTACACGCACGCGCACCAAAGTTAACCGGGGATAGCTGGCGTGCTGGAGGACTCTCTAAGTAATGAAGAGTTGGTTGCGCTCACCGGAAGAAAAGATGTGTCAGTTTTCGAAGGCCCGCATCAGGTCCGTCACAACCGGCAGCGTGCGCATGTGCCCCGCAGATAGAGACCAGTAACGACAATGACAAATAGGGGGGCGAGGCAGGCAGTTTTTCGTTGTCGGTTAGCAAGCAGGTATACCCACGCGAACCAACGTTCACCGGGGATAGCTGGCGTGCTGGAGGACTCTCTAAGTAATGAACAGTTGGTTGCGCTCACCGGACGAAAAGATGTGTCAGTTTTCGAAGGCCCGCATCAGCCCCGTCACAACCGGCAGCGTCCGCATGTGCCCCGCAGATAGAGACCAATAACGACAATCACAAATAGGGGGCGAGGCAGGCAGTTTTTCGCTGTCGGTTAGCCAGCAGGTACACGAACGCGCACCAAATTTAACCGGGGATAGTTGGCGTGCTGGAGGACTCTCTAAGTAATGAAGAGTTGGTTGCGCTCGCCGGACGAAAAGATGTGTCAGTTTTCGAAGGCCCGCATCGGCCCCGGTCACAACGCAGCGTGCGCATGTGCCCCGCAGATAGAGACCAATAACGACAATCACAAATAGGGGGCGAGGCAGGCAGTTTTTCGCTGTCGGTTAGCCAGCAGGTACACGCACGCGCACCAAATTTAACCGGGGATAGCTGGCGTGCTGGAGGACTCTCTAAGTAATGAAGAGTTGGTTGCGCTCACCGGACGAAAAGATGTGTCAGTTTTCGAGGGGCCGCATCAGGTCCGTCACAACCGGCAGCATGCGCATGTGCCCCGCAGATCGAGACCAGTATCGACAATGACAAATAAGGGGGCGAGGCAGGCAGTTTTTCGTTGTCGGTTAGCCAGCAGGTACACGCACGCGAACCAACGTTATCCGGGGATAGCTGGCGTGCTGGAGGACTCTCTAAGTAATGAACAGTTGGTTGCGCTCACCGGACGAAAAGATGTGTCAGTTTTCGAAGGCCCGCATCAGGTCCGTCACAACCGGCAGCGTGCGCATGTGCCCCGCAGATAGAGCCCAGTAACGACAATGACAAATAGGGGCGAGGCAGGCAGTTTTTCGTTGTCGTTTAGCCAGCAGGTACACGCACGCGCACCAACGTTAACCGGGGATAGCTGGCGTGCTGAAGGACTCTCTAAGTAATGAAGAATTGGTTGCGCTCACCGGACGAAACGATGTGTCAGTTTTCGAAGGCCCGCATCAGCCCCGTCACAACCGGCAGCATGCGCATGATCCACGCAGATAGGAACCAGTAACGACAATGACAAATAGGGGGGCGAGGCAGGCAGTTTTTCGTTGTCGGTTAGCCAGCAGGTACACGCACGCGCACCAACGTTAACCGGGGATAGCTGGCGTGCTGGAGGACTCTCTAAGTATTGAAGAGTTGGTTGCGCTCACCGGACGAAAAGATGTGTCAGTTTTCGAAGGCCCGCATCAGCCCCGTCACAACCGGCAGCGTGCGCATGTGCCCCGCAGATAGAGACCAGTAACGACAATGACAAATAGGGGGCGAGGCAGGGCGAGACGTTAACCTGGGATAGCTGGCGTGCTGGAGGACTCTCTAAGTAATAAAGAGTTGGTTGCGCTCACCGGACGAAAAGATGTGTCAGTTTTCGAAGGCCCGCATCAGCCCCGTCACAACCGGCAGCGTGCGCATGTGCCCCGCAGATAGAGTCCAGTAGGCCACGTTGTTGGGCGAGTCGGTCGTACATACTTAACGAAGGGAATTGCGCTAAAAAAGACACGGACGAGAAAAGACAAGGACGGGCGCAAACTCGCGACTGATTTTATTCAGAAAGAACACAAATATATATATACCTAGATTCTTATTCAATCATTGCCTAAGTGCACATGCCAGGAACGTTTTCTCTTTCTTATACAAATTGATACTAGAATCGCTTACGCATTCATTTCTTACGCATTCTTTTCTCGTCCGTGTCTTTTTTAGCGCAATTCCCTTCGTTAAGTATATAGAGACCGGTAACGACAATGACAAATAGGGGGGCGAGGCAAGCAGTTTTTCGTTGTCGGTTAGCCAGCAGGTACACGCACGCGCACCAACGTTAACCTGGGATAGCTGGATGCCCCGCAGATAGAGACCAGTGACGACAATGACAAATAGGGGGCGAGGCAGGCAGTTTTTCGTTGTCGGTTAGCCAGCAGGTACACGCACACGCACCAACGTTAACCGGGGATAGCTGGCGTGCTGGAGGACCTCTAAGTAGTGAAGAATTGGTTGCGCTCACCGGACGAAAAGATGTGTCAGTTTTCGAAGGCCCGCATCAGCCCCCGTCACAATCGGCAGCGTGCGCATGTGCCCCGCAGATAGAGACCAGTAACGACAATGACAAATAGGGCGGCGAGGCAGGCAATTTTTCGTTGTCGGTTAGCCAGCAGGTACACGCACGCACACCAAATTTAACCGGGAATTGTTGGCGTGCTGGAGGACTGTCTAAGTAATGAAGAGTTGATTGCGCTCACCGGACGAAAAGATGTGTCAGTTTTCGAAGGCCCGCATTAGCCCCCGTCACAACCGGCAGCGTGCGCCTGTGCCCCGCAGATCGAGACCAGTAACGACAATGACAAATAGGGGGGCGAGGCAGGCAGTTTTTTGTTGTCGGTTAGCCAGCAGGTACACGCACGCGAACCAACGTTAACCGGGGATAGCTGGCGTGCTGGAGGACTCTCTAAGTAATGAACAGTTGGCTGCGCTCACCGGACGAAAAGATGTGTCAGTTTTCGAAGGCCCGCATCAGGTCCGTCACAACCGGCAGCGTGCGCATGTGCCACGCAGATAGAGACCAGTAACGACAATGACAAATAGGGGCGAGGCAGGCAATTTTTCGATGTCGGTTAGCCAGCAGGTACACGCACGCGCACCAAAGTTAACCGGGGATAGCTGGCGTGCTGGAGGACTCTCTAAGAACTGAAGAGTTGGTTGCGCTCACCGGACGAAAAGATGTGTCAGTTTTCGAAGGGCCGCATCAGGTCCGTCACAACCGGAAGCGTGCGCATGTGCCACGCAGATAGAGACCAGTAACGACAATAACAAATAGGGGCGAGGCAGGCAATTTTTCGTTGTCGGTTAGCCAGCAGGTACACGCACGCGCACCAAAGTTAACCGGGGATAGCTGGCGTGCTGGAGGACTCTCTAAGAACTGAAGAGTTGGTTGCGCTCACCGGACGAAAAGATGTGTCAGTTTTCGAAGGCCCGCATCAGGTCCGTCACAACCGGAAGCGTGCGCATGTGCCACGCAGATAGAGACCAGTAACGACAATGACAAATATGGGGGCGAGGCAGGCAGTTTTTCGTTGTCGGTTACCCAGCAGGTACACGCACGCGCACCAACGTTAACCGGGGATAGCTGGCGTGCTGGAGGACTCTCTAAGTAATTAAGAGTTGGTTGCGCTCACCGGACAAAAGATGTGTTAGTTTTCGATGTCCCGCAGCGGGCGCCGTCACAACTGCCAGCGTGCGCATGTGCCCCGCAGATAGAGGCCAGTAACGACAAAGACAAGTAGGGGGGCGAGGCAGGCACTTTTCTGTTGACGGTTAGCCAGCAGGTACACGCAGGCGCACCAACGTTAACTGGAATAGCCGGTTAGTGAACTACGGAGTTAACTACAGAAAAGACACAACAAAAAGCACATCATGTCAAATAAGAAGAGTGTGAAAAATCTGACGCCCGAGGAACAATAATAATCAATCCTTATTCTCCCTGCGCAGGAACAACCAGGCTTAACGATGATATAAATAAAAATATTATAGGTACACGACAGTTTGGAAACTTTTTCAACGTCAATCACCTCGATAAAAAAAGGGGAAGAACGTTGAGCTACCCCATCAGTGAAGTCTGTGGAATCTTTAGTTGTGTGGGAGTAAGGAATGCAGAAATACTCGCGAGCCCGCGTGCCGCCAGCTTTTGGCCACCTTTTAAGGCCCGAAGGTCGCAGTAGTCTCTAGTGAAAACGGCTCCCTGGAGAGTCCAAAATCGCCCAATAAGCGGCGGCAGCGTCTTCTCATCTTCCCGCTTGTTGGCCCCTGCTTTGTTTTCGCGGGGTGGCGTAGAAGGAAGTCGGGCGCTTCCTGAGCGCCACCGCTACGCGGCCGCTTATTTTCTCGGCGCGCGCACGGAGTATAATCGAATGAAAGAAGTCTGCTTTCAAATGCAATTCGATTTGCGGCGGTCGCTGGGAGCCCCGGGGCGAAACGGGCTCTCATTATGCTGTGAAAACTGTTCTCGGGCGCTTCGTCAACACAGTTCAGTTGTTGGCGGTGAGGGCTCTTCGATCCGATTATAGACCAAGGAGCGCTGTCGAGCTGCGCGCTGGATTTCGAGAGAAAACTGCTGACCCGTGCGGTTATACGGGCAGCAGAGCGATTCTCCCAAGGTCGCTGAAGATTGCGTCTCCGAGTGGCGATAAGCCGCAACAACACTCGTGCTGCCCCCTTTGTATCTGTAATGCAGGTATAAGCTTTGCAGAAAACTTAAAAGATTGCTTACGGAGTCTTAAAAACACTGAAATCATTTTATTTTCCCGTTTTACTTGAACATCCACTTCGTGCTGATGAACAGTGTGGGGCTGAAACGCCGATTATAACCATGAGCCGAACTACGTAAGAGCATTGGCCTCTGCATTTAACCCTGCCAGCTGTAGTCGCTTATCCAGCTAAACTTCATCTCATTTGCCCACATGACTCTCTGCGGTGCCTGATGCGCTTGCCTTCCCTTGGAGTCGCATTGAATGCACTGCCTGTATCGCAAGCTCGATGGATAGCATGCACCGGTCCGGATCAGTGCTGTATCTTATAGGCACTAAAACCTAACGGACTGCCCTTTCTCACTCTTGCTACTATCGGCAAAAATACCCGCTGCTCAGTAAAGCTGCGCTCATGCACCTTGGTGCTCGGAGAACAATGTCCGCGATAAACAGCGTCACAAATGGCCAACGCTAACGCCCACTCCTCGCAACGTCGGCAAGGGCCAAAGGAAGGAGCAGCTCAAGCAATTTTCTACGGCCGCTGGCTGCACTTGGACTCAAGGGGGACATCGGGAAGAATTGGCTGCTGTCCACGCTAAAGTTCCAACTGTTTCTGACGGCGACAGAGCCCACAGGACTACCTCGGCCAGAGTCAAGGAAGACTGCGCTACACTGTAAAAAAAAAAAATTCTGTACCTATAACGTAGACTATGTACGTTTTAAAAATGGAACCACTTCTGCTTCGAATGAAACGTAGAGAATGGCCGTACTTCAGTCCAGTATTGAAGGAAACGTCCGTGTTCCTCCGTAGTCGTTGCGGGGGAAAAAACCTAAACATTCAATTTTAGGGATCAAAACTTAACACAACACGACGGTTGACCCCATGGACGTTGTGTGCCACCAAACGCACTAATAACTTGCTTAAAGGCAGCAAAAACAGAAGATGCTTATGATGTGACGCCACTTTTACACGATGAACCGTTGGCTTGCGGACTATAGGCGTCACATGACGTCCTATTTTTTATCTGTCTGGTTTACTCTTGGCCAACAATATCCGCAAACTAGCATGGTGAATGACCGTGAGCATGTCTAATGAGATTAACACCATGTGCAAAGGTGAAGATCCCAGGAAGAGTGACAACGCATTATATTGCTTCAAGGTGGAGTTATTGGCACACATTGTGAGCAACGTTAAATAACAAAGGCCTTAATTTGCTGTAATGTTAAAAATTGACTCGACAAAAAATTTTTCGCTACGTTGCTAGCCACATGACAGAGTAACGTTTAATAAAAATGTTACTGCAACATTTGCTTTCTGTGAGAAATGCTGCGTAATGAGGTCAACTGTTAGAAAACATTTAGACACACACAATGCTTACAACTTCTCCAAAGTGAAATTGAACATCAGATGAAAGTACATTGCAAACATGATGAAAGTGCACAAGTTGAAAGCCGAGTTTCCATCTGCCGTTTGGTAAGGAAACGAACCACAGAGAAAGCCAAAAGCATGGGCAAACAAATCTGCTATTGCAGTGCAATGTGGCAGTGACATCTTTGCTACACAACCATCAATCAAAAACGCTAAATCCTTCATGGATAATAAAAGAACAGACGCAAGAAAATATTGCTCATTGCAATGTTTAATTTCGTAGTTACCTATTGCCGCCCATTCATGCCTGCTCTTCCCGCAGATAAATGAAACGCCGCCAAAAAGCAGCGAGCAGCCACAACTGCTGCAGTGACAACGAGGATGTGCACCATCGATGCTGTTCCCCCATCCTGAGTAGGAAATAATAGCATTTTTTTGGAAATACTCTGAAAACATGAATTTTCTATCCATCGTTTACTTAGCTTGTACTGACACAACACATTGTGTACTCGGCAGCTTTGACAAACAAGTGGGCCAGCCGATAGGCACTGAAGAGTGTAGAACCTTGCTAACTTGCTAAAGATTAATGCTCAGAAAGAAAAAGCTGACAAAAAATGAGGAGTTCCTTATTTGCACTATATTTTATATGTTACTAAGAATGTGGCTAAGATATGACACGAACATTCTTTTTTTCTGTTCAGTTACAAACTTTCTAGCCTGTTCTAGCATATTACTGCGATCTAAATAATGAAACATGCCAGCACTGTACAATATGCTGTAACACGAAATTCTCCTCCTACAAGGCTACCGCACCCCTCTTACATGCGGTAAAGTTTATATCTGCCAAACTAGCTAGTCTGCAAGATGAGACGCCAAGCCTCTGACATCTGGCGATGTGTACCTCCCATGTAATTAGAGTGATTGGAGATGCTCCTTTTTGATGGCATTTCAGTTGCTGGGTGTGGAAGGACCAGATATGAAGGGCAACAACTAGACACCAACTTTTTAAGCAACATCACAATAAGCAATGTGCCTTAGCTTTCCTTCTGTCCAAAAAGGAGTTTCATTTTCTATGTTCTGTGTACACACAACTGCTTGCATGTGGACATTTTGGCTTGCTGGGAGGTGCTTTTCTCTGTTAAACTACAGTTTTAACTCTGGCCTCAGTCTTCTGCGCCTTCTTAATTTTTTGCTAGCGTTCACCTTAAATCGCGTACAAACTCACGCAGATCTCCACTTTTCTACGTTTCCAGCTGTCACATCTTCTCTGCCTTCGTCATGTCCACCACTGCATCCAATGCCTTCAAGTCTGCTGTGTATAATCATTTTAATTAATCTGCCTACACATGTATTTATGTTAGTTGCTCTCCTCTCTTCGATGCCAATTGGCCCTGAGAGTAAATAAGTGAAATGGTAGTCTAATCTAGGTCTGAGCAATCACGCATTATGTTGAGTTTATTTTACCACGTTGGCCAGTAGAGAGTGGAAGGGAAAAAAGCTGCTAAGTGGAGCTCGACATGCCTCTCGACCCCTACACTGGAAAGCAGCAGACACCAAGGCATACGTAATCACTAACGACAACAGAACATGACAAGTGTGAAGTAATTCAGTAACGTTCGTCGCATTTACCACAGTGCATACTCGCTGCTCAGTAATTTGTTACCTCATTAGACATTCTGCAAGGAGAGTGTATAAAGATGAGTTTTGTTTGAACATGGCACCACAGTACAATGGCAATCATTAACCTTGTGCCAACACAACAGCAAATAAACTTCTGCCCAATAAATGCATTGCTTACAGTGCAACCAAGAGGCAAGGATGTGCCACCCGGCAGATATTTAGAAAATAAGCTCAAAATAATTGTGACATTAAATAAATTTGAGCAGACGGTAATTTACCCCACCCCCTTCCTAAAAAAATGAAAAAGGGTGCTCTTCAGACGGTACGTTTGAACGATGCGGCTGTAATATTTGCGACAGTTCAACTACATGTGAAATTCAGATATAAATAATTAACGCCAAACCTTCCGTTTAATGCGAGGCGCCAGGGCGCGGGCAAACAGTAATTGTCTTCAGGTATCCACTGGTGCCACGCCCTAGGGCCGCTGCTCGACGAATACCACTCATGGCCACGTTCACAGCCAACAAGCTTGTAACAAACATCACACAGGTGTTTATCATGATGCAGCAGCCGCTCATCAGTGTTGTTGGCCAGTGCTGAATTTTTTTGGCGTGATAAATGGAATCATCCACCGAAACGCGCGTCGACTGTTACTCGCCAGATTCTTGCAGTCCCACGAGGGAGAGCAGCTTCAATTCTCCTCTTTCGTGCAGGGCCACTGGCATTGTAACGCACATCCTGCATGATCGTTTTACTACGCACCGACGCCGCACGGGACAGCAAGCTGTTGTACACTTCAATACAGCGTTCGGCCAGCCAGCCAGCCAGCCAGCCAGCCAGCCAGCCAGCACGCACGCACGCACGCACACACACACGCACACACACACACACACACACACACACACACACACACACACACACACACACACACACACACACACACACACACACACACACACACACACACACACACACACACACACACACACACACACACACACACACACACACACACACACACACACACACACACACACACACACACACACACACACACACACACACACACACACACACACACACACACACACACACACACACACACACACACGAACGCACACACACGCAAGCACGCACACGCACACACACACGCACGGACGCACACACACACTCTAACGACACACAACGCGCCGTACGCACGCAGCGAAAACGGAAGAACAAAAACCATTCCAAAGCACCTGTTCATTCAACTCCACACTGCGCTAACTGCGCGCATGGTTCCGACTGCGGGCTTGGCTAGCGCTTCGACTTCGTCATGGCTAGCCAAGGCGAAGCTGCGCTGCAGCTGGTGGTAATAACGTTCATGCAACGAAAAGAAGAAAAAAATTAATATATCAAACCATTCAGGTTGTCAGCTTAAAAAGCTACCGTAAAATTAATTACACCTTATATGTTTTTGCCGTTGTGCGCCTTTGCGACGTGAGCATAAACGCGAATACGCGAATGGCGCTATGAATTTCCCGTGCAGCTCTGTAAATTGCAAATAGCGTGGCTGCGCGCCTAACTTGTAGACGTGTTTGCAGAGGTGAATTGTGTAGTCGGTGCGAACAGTTGGAAGTTTAATCGACTGAAATCACTCAAGGAAAGTCAGTGGCACTGCATTTTCATTGTTTCCGTGCATTGCGAGTGATTTTGGCGGCAGCCACTCGGCAACGTCTCCGGCTTGGCGAACTTGTGAGAAGGTGAGCCTTTTGTTCTCAAATTTTTAAAGTGGTTTTGTGTTTCTATTGTAACCCTGCGTCTCGTCGCATGTTATGTTCATGATAACATCAGTACAACGTGCATGCGCTTTCTGTCTCTATTTGAAGTTACATTGGTCGACCAGCGTAAACTTTGTGATTCAATTAAGCACAAACTGTCTATGTTGGTGCTGCGTGTCGAATGTGTTTCGAGATGATTCTGCGCAAGAGATGGTCTTCTGATAATTTGTTTACTACCAGATGTAGTCCAGAGATTTGAAACCATTCATCTCACTGAAACAACGCTGGAAAACTGTTTTGTGTTCATGCATCTGCGGTCCTTAAACTTAACTTTTCGCTAATCATTAGCATAGTTCCTTTGGATCTGGACAATTGGCTACTGTTGCTAGGGGCGCCTGGTAGCAGAACCTCTGGGGACGCCCAGTGGGTCAGTTGTTTGTCCAGGTGCCGAGTACCAAAGGCACCATTCCTGACTTTTTTTCCCAGTCCATCAACCTCATATTTCTTGCAAAGATTACAGTATGTAATCAGTTAGCAAAAAAAATGTGTAACTTCTGCATATTTCAGAACAGTTCAGAGAAATGCACATGCAGCATCAGTATTCTCTCGGTAGACTTTCTGAGACCTGGATTCATTTCTTCAAGGGCAGTGGCAAGCAGTAGGTCAACTGTACACAAATTTATTATCCTCTGGTGCAAAGTAAGGAGCCCAAACATCATAAGACAAGTCTCTAGTCTGGTTCATTCTCACTGCATTTGGCCAAAGCATAATATGAAATGCTGTATGTTTTATGCCCTAGTTTCCTTTACTTTGAGCAGTAGATATTGACAGTGAATAGCAAGGCAACTCCACTCGCTGACGGTTTTGCCTTCGGCAGCAAAACAGGGAATACCTTACCCCATGTGTTATCTCGACAGACTCAAAACTGCGATGGACAGCTGCGTCCACAGCTGCTATCACCTCTCAAGTGCATGCACTTGTAAGACACATAAGTGTCATTTAGTCTATAAATTCCTATTCTTTTTCTAGTGAATCCTCTTACGTAATTTTCAAGCCATTGAGTCATGGCTCCTTTCACTCGGCCGCCCCGGACCAATACTACAGTGTTTGTCATCATCGTCAGCAGCAGCAGCCTGACTACATTCACTGCGGGACAAAGGCATCTCCCATACCTCTCCAGTTAAACATGTCACGTGCCAGCTGTGGAGACTTTATCCTCACACTCTTCTTTATCTTATCCACTTAGTTATCATGCGTTCTGTGAAGATGCACCACGCCATGAGAAACTTAATGGACAGTGCAGATATTGACTGATATTTATGTGTTCAGGAACCTGGAAGTGTCAGGGGCTAGATTGATGGCAAACAAATGCAACATCATGCTGGATGCTGTTAGTTGCTTCTTAGTACTTTGACATGGAAGTGCGTCGAGGGCTGATCAAGTGAAGCCACCAGTCAGTCCCATGCCAGGGAGAAGGGAGCTAGAATAACTTCCTCCCTTTCAGTTACTGAAAGTATAGACAAACAACCTTTAAGGGATAGCTAATTTAAGCAGGACTAACTGTAGTTGCCCGTTCTTTTCATCGAAAAATGAAAAATAGTGCTTTTTTCTGTGGCCGCACATGATACTCTTCACGATGATATTTCGAGCATTCATCTCAGCGTGAAAGGAATTCTGTAGAGCCGCTGCGGTGGCTCAGTGGTTATGGCGCTTGGCTGCTGACCCGAAAGACTTGGGCTCAATCCCGGCTGTGGCGGTCGAATTTCGATAGAGGCGATATTCTAGAGGCCCGTGTACTGCGAGATGTCAGTGCACGTTAACGAACCCCAGGTGGTCGAAATTTCTGGAGCCCTTCACTACGGCGTCTCTCATAGCCTGAGTCGCTTTGGGATGTTAAACACCCATAAACCATAAACGAATTCTGCAGTCTTCTGACAACAAAAGTCTTGTGTTTTAAAATTTTTCATTCTGTTCTCAATCAGTTTTTAACACCCATCTTTGTTGGTGACTGATGCCTTGATGTTTGTGCACAGGCAGTGGCCAGAAAAGGTCACTGCACAAAATTAATATCGGGTGAATGGAATGAGCAAGAAGCAAGAACTGTCAGGAATTGTGAAAATCACTCAACTGACCCAGTATCACAGCATGACAAATAAAATTTGAATGATAACCTGATGCCTTCTCATAGGGTGCTGAAAGGACTATATACACCTTATTTTATTTAGCATTTTCTTCTGTCAAATTATGTGTTAGACATTAGAATACCTGGATTACTGGGTGGTAGTTGCTTACAATTGCTAAATAATTTATAATTGAATTTCTTCTATTATGCTGTTTCGGTTTCGTCAACTGAAGGACGACTGTGACGTCAAGTTGATATTTTAGTCACGTGATGCACTAGAAAACTAATATAATCGCTAATATGTAGTTTTAATTCACTACGACATTTAAAACAGCCTCTTCCAATACCTGGAATGGCAAAAACTGATGTGTCAACAATTATGTAACCCATTTTTTATGCCCCATGTGACCAAACACCAACTACGCGTCACAGTCATTGTTCGACTGATTAAACCGAAACAGCGTTCAGAAGAAACTCAATTATAAATTATTTAGTAGTGGTACACGAATACCACAGGGTACTCCATGTATACGAATGTCTAACGCATCGTTTGAAAGAAGCAAACACACAGGGAAAAATTTGGTGTCTATAGTTCCTTAAGAAGTGAAACAATGTAACCATCAAACCTGTCCTATTTTACTTCACATGCTTACTGTTGGCTGAAAGATTCAGGCTACATTTAGGACTACCTTGCTACTGGGTATAGTGCGGGACTTGCAAGGGGTAAAGCTATTCTGCTTGAGGTATTATTGGTACAGTATCATTTTGTTGCTAAAGTAATGGCGGCCATTCCACTCAGATACCTGACTTGGTCTCAATTGAATTGTGCTTATTTCTGATTCCATACCTCTCCAGTTAATCATATTTTGTGCCAGCTGTGGCCACCTTATCCTCACAAACTTCTTTATCTTATCCACTTAGTTATCATGCTTTCTGTCAAGATGCACCATGCCATGAGAAACTTAATGGACAGTGCAGATATTGACTTATATTTAATGTGTTCAGGAACCTGGAAGCGTCAGGGGATAGACTGATGGCAAACAAGTGCCACATCATGCTGGATGCTGTGAGTTACTTCTTAGTACTCACAGCATCCATATAGCACTCAATTATAAATTATTTAGTGGTCGTACACGAATACCACAGGGTACTCCATGTAAAAGAATGCCTAACGCATCATTTGAAAGAAGCAAACACACAAGGAAAAATTTTGTGTCTATAGTCCCTTAAGAAGTGAAACAATGTAACCATCAAACCTGTCCTATTTTACTTCACATGCTTACTGTTGGTTGAAAGATTCAGGCTACTTTTAGCACTACCTTGGTACTGGGTATAGTGCGGGACTTGCAAGGGGTAAAGCTATTCTGCTTCAGGTATAATTAGTACAGTATCATTTTGTTGCTAAAGTAATGGCGGCCAATACACTCAGATCCCAGACTAGCTCTCAATTGAACTGCGCTTATTTCTGATTTTCTGCAACTCTTTATTGCCATTTACACAGCCTTGCTCATTGCAGTCGCCGATAAACACCTCATAAGTGGTACTATTATGCGCTATTTTCTTTGGCACTATGTATGAGCTTCTGTTCTCGCGCTTTCTAGAAATAATGCATGCAGTTTTGAAGTGCGAAAATGGAATTTACGTTTATCTAGATTGTCACGTTAGGGCCGTATGTTACAGCCAAATTGTACATTGATGTCAGGGCTGGTGGTTTCTTTTCATTATTTTAGGAGAATGTTGCAATTTCACCTATAGCAAATAATAGCCCTCACTAATTAGCTATTTTTGTCATGTCCAGTATTTTGATATTCTAAGCCACCAAATCATGATTCATAATGTGGTCAGAACTAAAGGCATTGAATCTTTCGTGTCACTAAAAAATGTGCTTTATACACCTGTCACACGGCATTCCTCGAAGGCCTTTCCAGCAAAGGCACCATTTTTCACCAAAGGAGCGAAAGCTTAAAGGAGCACCGACGCAGCTACACGGTGCAGCCCAAAGGTGAAACAGTCGTTCAGGCTCAGCACCCGCTGCTGTGCTCGAGGTGGCTGAAGTGAGTGTTTTAAAATAAAGTGGCGTATTCTCTTCATTCGTAGAGCTTAGACAATTTTTTCATTCTGATTTCTTCCTTAAAAGTACTGCAACAGCTACTCTCATCAGCAGCAGCAGGTTTTGTACGTGTATTGCATTGGCCACCAAGGGCGCTCGGTGTTGCTGCAGCACTTTCACTGTCTTGAAATCTGAACATAAACATAAACACCCGTACAAAAACCAAAGCCAGACACACCTTTCCTATTTAAAAACAAGTGTTTTCAAACATTATTAGCTGTATCTATTTTTTATTGCTTTTAGTTTTTGATGTTGCATCGCACTGCGATCACAGGTTCTCGAAGGCCGCGCCTTTGCGCTCCAAAGGTCTCTGACGAGCGCCTTCGCCTCCAAGGCCATTAGCGGCAAAGGCCCAGCATTTGTGCCGTGTAGCTGCACTCCTTACGCCTTTGGATATAAGGACCTGATTCTCAACGGCCTTTGCGGTGTCCCTGTGACAGGGGCATTAGTGTGGTACGGTTGCTTGAACACCTATTTTTGGTATCTCACCAACAGAATAAGGGAGGGAAAAGCTTCAGGGTGCTTGCCGACGTTTCGACAAGAAGACTTGTCTTTGTCTGGCAAAGCGTTCATCATTGGTGGGGTTTAAATAAGGTTTTCACTTCGAGGAGAAAGGCCTGCTGTCTGGGACAAGGGTACGATATGGGAAGGGCGTTAGGATGGGGAGCGTGAACCTTGTCCAGGCTGATGGCTTCTAAAGAAGATTAACCGGTTGACCTGAAAAACTGTGAATATAAAAGGCCAGCTCAGTAGACAGGAATCCCGGGGTGTGGAGCGTGGAGAGATAGTGGTTTTGAGAGGCTTTGTTTCCAGCCTCAACAGGTGGCTTGGTATGGCTGGCTGCCTTAACCTGAAAAACTAGGATAAAGGAATTAAGCAGCGTGGCAGAATAAAACACCAGAAGGGGGTGCGAAATAATTTGTAGGAAAAAAAGAAAATGAGGGCAGGTTCGGAGAAAAGGCAAAAAGAAGGGGTGGGGGGAGGAGTGTTAAAGCCAAGTTTCCAAGAAGGACGTCAGGAGGTGCAGGGCGTAAGGTTAAAGCATAACGATGAATTAAAGAAAGCAGGAAAGCAGAAGGAAATTATGGGTTGGGAAACCTCTGACCATGGGTAAGGCCTTTTTAAATAATTACGCCAATTCCGGAATGTACAAAGCTGGCCACCTTTAGTGCAAACATGTGAGCGCGTGGCCGCATTCTTTAGAGGTCCACTGCGTGCGACACAGCCACTCATCGCTGCAAAATGGCGCAGGAGGAGATGCACCTGGATGTGGTGCTTCGTGTCATCTGTTACTTCACTTCGATGTGTGGCAATGTCAGACGCAGTGGCCCTCCAAAGAGCACAGCCTTGTGCTTTCGCACTAAGAGTGGACAACCCTGTACTTGAGAGATTCTAAGTTTCCTCTGGATATGTTGACCTCAGACGAAAACAAGTCGTCTTGTCGAAACGTTGGCAAGCACCCTGAGATTTTTCCTTCCCTTGCTCACTTCGTGAGTGTCAAGAAACCATCTTTATACTCTCTCTCTACCATGCACTCCACATCTTGTACGGTTATCTTTTTATGTATACACCAGTGATAAATCATGAGGGAAATCAAGGGATTTGTATTTGTATTGCTTAACACTTACTTTAAAGCTACACCTTGAAGGTATAGTTGGAAATGTGCTACGTGTTTTGGTTGTGTGTCGTGACTGGCTTTTCGTTATCAGGGCTACTTGACAGCCGCCATGAAACGCAGGATTTTGAAAAGTCGTTCCTCAAATAAGAGAGCGTTTCCGCTGTTACAATGGAAATGTTATTTGCTGAAACTTCAAGCATTGCAGGTCAAGGATTGATATTTTTTAAATAACTAGCCTGAAGTTCAAAATCTGCAGAAGGAACTTTGTAACTTCTTTCCTGCCTTAAAAACCCAGTATTTGTTTGTCGGTTACAGCAAGCAGAGGGCTGCATTATGACACATACTTTTCACTATCTTGCGTGAAAATTGTGCAGTACAGACCCACCAGAAAACTAGGGGTATAGTATACAAATTGCTTGTATGCAACTACTTTGGCGTTACAGCATGCAAAGAGTGGTATTAAAGTCAGATTATTTGCATTTGCAACAGGTTCATAAAAGGCCTATTCTGGCAAATGGCATTTAGCAAAATTGTCTTCCTCTGAATACTCCTAAGGATAACTTGGGACCAATGCTAAGGATAACTTAGGAAAACTGACTAACAGGGGTCAGTTTTGGGCCCTCTGCTTTTCTTGATTTATATCAATGACCTTACTGACCGTGCCACCAGCCGTGTTCGATTGTACGCGGATGATTGCTGTATCTACCGCGAAATCACCAGTGCGGCAGACTGTCAACAGTTACAGAATGACCTGGGCTCCGTTTTCTTGTGGTGTCAGTCCTAGAAGATGTCCCTTAATTTATCCGAATGCAATCTCGTAAGGTGTAGAACTAAAAAACAACCAATGCTTACCAATTATGTCATGGATCCAACGTGCCTGTCGGTTTCAAGTGAATATAAATATATGGGGGTTGTATTCTCTTCCAATTTATCATGGAATGCTCATATACATAACATGACTCTGAAAGCCAGTCAAATGTTTATTTCATTTATTTTTTCTAAAGGACCTTTTCTCTTAATGTTAAGTTTTCTCTGACTAAACTTAAATCAGGCACCAAATAAGCTAAAGGAAATATTATATCTGTCAAATGTACGTCCCATTCTTGAGTTCGCTTGCAGTACTTGGGACCCGTCAACCCAGTGCAACATTGCAAAACTTGAACGCGTACAGGCACGTGCTGCTCGCTTTGTGTCAGGTAATTATTGACTTTTCGAAAATATCTCGCGATATTTCCAAAAACCTGGGGTGTCCGCTGCTTGAAACCAGAAGAAAATACCTGCGCTTGTCGCTATTTTACAGTATATTTTAATCTAGAACACACTCGATAAAGATAGATATCTAAAGAAACCAACATATGTATCTGCAGGAACGGACCAATCCCGAAAAGTGTGTGAATATGCTTGCCGGATAAATTTATTTAAGAACAGCTTCTTCCCTAAGACAATACATGAGTTGAATGGTTTGCCTGGAGAAATTGTTTCCGGGACTCCTTCGTCTTTTATCCAGGATCCGAAAAATATTCTTTTTTAATGGCTTTCGTCATTTCTTTTAACTTCTCATGCTTGTTTTTCCACTTTCCATGATACAGTGTGATTAAGTGACGCAAATATTAAGACGCCTACGTGTATACGTATCGTTTTATTTCTCACTGGCGATATTCACCAAGGAGTGTTAAGCAGCTACTTGACTGTTGGTTGAACCATTCTATGCTAGTGAAAGATAGCATTGCGTCTTCAAGTCTAGGCTCGGCATTGGTGAAGCCATGCTTTCACATCATGTGCAACTGGTTTCCAAGATAAGATTTAAGGCTAACGAAAGCATGATTTCCCAACCATGCTATTGCAGGAGCGTGCGATAAATTGTTAATGCTGAGCGTAAAAGATTGGGCAAGTTGGTCAGACATGCTAAAGGTAAAAATGGCACAGCATCAAGTAGCGAGGAAAACAGAAGAGCACACCCACGCACAAGCGCCAACCATGGAGCGGATACAGAATCCAAGAGCGCGTGCTTGACATTCAGCGTTCGCAGCCAAGGATCGGGCTCGTTCAATCTTGAGTGTTCAAATCCGTGTTTCCTCGTTTCCTTGAGTGTCAACGCTGAATGTCAAGCACGCGCTCTTGGATTCTGTATCTGCATGAGGGTTGGCACTTGTGCATGGGTGGGCTGTCCTGCTGTCTTCGTTACTTGATGCGGCGCCATTCTTACCTTTAGCATGTTAAAACTGAAACCCCTTCGCAGGGACAGGCAGTATCAGGCCGGGGCCAGCCAGTGAGATGCCAAAATACTGACTGCGTTACTGTACATACATAGATTGTCGCAAAATTTGAAAAAATGTGGCCAGAAGGTATGACGTAAAAATGGTGTTCTCGGCCCACAGTAAGTTGTCTACAATCTGTAAAAATTGTTAATAATTTTGTTAATTTCGTTCGGGAAAAGCACATGTGTCGAGTGAAACATGGCAACATATATGTGCCTTGCAAAATGTATGTGGTGTGTCGGATACCATTATCATGTGGTTGGGTTAATGTTGGTGGAACTGGAAGGTGTATCAATGTGAGACTACAGGAGCACAACAGGTATTTTGATATTGGTAGGGGTTCTAACTTATCTGTACACTGCAAGAGCTGCGAAGGCTGCTAGCCATTCCTTTCGGCAACTCGCATTTTGGCGATACGTTCAGAGCATATTAACCGGAAAATTATCGAGGCTAGACACATCTTTTGACTCGGTGACGAATGTGTGAGTGTGCTGTCCATAGCTTTAACACTCTGCGAGTTGGACAATCTAGATGAGAGGAATGTTAAGGGCGATATTTTACTTATGTCGTTATGTAGCTTATGTGTAATTGTGTGGTTTGCGGTGTTGTTTGGCTTTTGTATATACTCCCTGTTCACTTGAATAAACTTCAGTTGCGAGTCAGCGCCTGTTTTGTTTCCTTTCTCGTCCCTGTCTCGTGCTGATAGATTCACGTACTTGTAGAGTAGATTCACTGATTTGTGTACTTGCAGAGGCTTGTGAAAAAAAAGCAGGAATTTTCTTTGCTTCAAGCAGAATGGAAGGTTGAAATTTTTTTCACACAGATATTTGCAGCATGAGATTTCATTCGGAAAGGTGAAACCCGCTAAATTGTACATTTTGTGCAACTGAAAATATTCTTCCAGGTTATCTGGCTAGCCTCCTTCTTCCTTGCGGCAGATTTTCTGAAATAATATTTTGTCAGAATTAATGCGATCAGAATTTCTAAGAAAATATTAATTAGATAAAATTTGGTGATCATATATGACAAAATTCAAAGCGTGATGATCATTGGTATTGTTTAGTCTGGGGCAGTACAATGAGAAGTACATAGTATATATTAAAATTAAATATGACCAGTCTAACATAAACAAAACTACTCTTTTTAGAGGAAAATTTTGCTACCGAAGTGCTGAAGTGGCATGGCATGATGAAGACCCATGGACAGTGTGCTCTATCATGATGGCACGAGAACTTGCGCACAGTGCTTCAGGCAATTGGTGAGTACCTTGGTGCTGTGCTTCTGCTTATGTAGCCAAATTATGTTTTTAATCTAAGAGTGTATCTGAAAATCTAAGCAAAAATTGAGTAGCATTTAGATATTCTTGCACGAGATACCACTGTGAGAATAGGTTATTAATGATGTGTGTCACGTGTACACTTGTCTACTGAATATAGTAAGCGTGGCTTTCGAGCTCAGTGCCTCCGATGTATGAAAAAAATGGCCAGATTACTGCACGCCGCGTGGAGCAGCCCAGTGCAGCCCATTCAGGCTTCATGAAGTGGAGAATGAAGGCAGTAAATAATTTAAGAGCAGAAAACACAGCACAAACCACAGGACCAGGAAGCTGACAGAACACACTGACCCTGATGACACTCTGTGCATGAAGGGCGTTATAAAGTTGCCTGTCATGTAATGCAAGACGGAGGTCGCACAGGATTGGTGTTAAATAAGAGTTGATGCAGACACCTTCTGTCATTACGTAGTACTCACTGTAGAACTCGAGCAAGAAGCGAAGGTAACAGCTGAACATGGCCACACTCTTGTGCTTTCCTCCGCAAGCAATCTGGAAGTGCACTTCTTAGAAATCTTTTATGCTTTCGCTTAACATATACATCATTGCTGCATGTGGCAATTAAAAGTACATACCCTAGATGTCAAGTGACAGTGCACTCACAGGGCCGGTAACAGCTCACTGATATGCTGTGATATATCTACAGGGCACCTCATGAGAAATTCTTAGGCTTCAAAACCCGGAGCCCTTGCAGAAATTCTCTCAAAGTTTGTTGCCACATGAGGCTCTCCTTAATCGATGACCGTAAAAGGCGAGCCTTTCTTTAGTGCCACAAAAAAGGTCTAGGGTATGGATCTTTTTGCTCCTCCTTTAGTGCCAAAATGTTTGATAGCGAGATCTTTTGAAGATATGGAATTATTTCACAAAATGTCAAGAAGGACAATGAAGCTGCGCCAAGCAGTACCAGTAAAAAACGTATCACAGCTGTTCAAGAAGCAGAAAGACTCATACCTTCGTCCTTCTTTTGCATCAGACACATGAGGACACTTCGTCTTTCTGGGTCATCATTTTGAAAAGGTTCACATGGCAACGGCCTTCGGTTCAATTTCTGCAAAGAGCCCTTTCTGGAAACTTGAGCAACCGTTCGTCGTGAGGCACACTGCAGAGATATTGGAATGCCTAAGTGAGCTGCAACCGGCACGTGGGACTGCATTTTCACTGACATCAGATATTAGTATATTTTCTTGCACGTGTTGAGATAATAGAAACAATGAGTGAAAACATAAGGTTTGGGGGAAGTGTGCTTCCTGGGGCCGTATTCCGAGTTTGTGTCATAATAAAAAGCGTCATAATCTGCCGCAGCGGCCACACCTGATTAGTCAGAAAACCTGAAGCGGATATTGGTTCGGTTGTGACTGAGCAGTGGCAGGATGTCACTGCGTTGCGATTGCCGCAGCGAAACGTCCAGCGGCGTTTTTGCTCTTTGCCGAGAAAAAGAATGCGACAGAAGAAACATTAAGCCACAAGCTTGGTTGCGCATCGGATTCCATTGTAAAGGAGTAATAGCAAAGCTGCTTTATTTACCCCATTAAGTTCAGCAAATACAAACAATATAGTTCAGGCACTCTTTTCTGTACCGTAAGGGCCAGAGGTGTACGTAAAGAAGAAAATATTGTACGCTACCACGCATGGCTTTTCAGTGACAGAAGGCGGTCTCTACAGCCGTCGATCGCCGATGGTAAATAAAAGGCAGCTAGCTTGTTCGCACAACACCGCATTTTACATTTATCTTGAGGAAAAGGAAACGGAGCGCAAAATTTGTAGCATGCTCTTACTCGCTGCACAATGCGCGCTCGTGCTGGGCTGAACCAAGACGCCGTGACGACTTTCCGTCTGCAACATCGCTGAATGTAAATTGGTGCTGTGATCGGACGGTTGTGCAGACGGTAATTAATGTTTTTTCATTAATTTTATGCAGGCACTGCAAATAAATAAAAGGTATGAGCTAAAAAAAATTGTGTTTCTCTTGATATATGCGTTGGGAGACTTCGGAGACGAAGTTCACATATGTTTCATAGTTTTCATGGTACGAAGCGCACACACGCCCATTGACGTCTTAAAACTAACTGGCAAGATAACTCGCGAGCTCCATGATGCAGAGCCACACCACCGAGGCTACCGAGAACGGTAAGGGACACTGAAAAACCACACCTGGCATGTCCAACGCTTCGGTGGAGCAGCGCGTCGCTGGCGACTGACCATCCGTGCACGTAAGTGGTTTCACGCTGGCAGACATTACACACGATCATGATGCAGGAAGCTTCAACAGCTAATAGAGAGCTCTAGAATAGGAAATGCACGTTTGTGCGCATTAAACGCGGGTATTCTGAGGGTCATTCTGCTTTATGTTACATCATTCAACATACGCAGACGAGATAACTCAGTGATAGTGGGGACATCCAATTTGAATGAAGAGAACAATTTCTGCAACAAACCAGTGCTCGTTAGGCCTAGGAGCTACAGAATCTTCCAACGAAATAAAAAACAGGCCGAATTTATCGTCCATACAATTTGTTATACGCAAGACAAGACGAAGCGAAAGTTCCGCATCCAGTTTATATCCAGTTCACGGGCAGAAAAACGCAGTAACATCGATGAGTTCACTTCAAAGCGAGAGGATCCACTTTAGAGCTCGCCGCCATGTTCGCTGTCGAGCATGTGCTGCGTACGCTATGTGTTTGACGTAACCGTCCGGTTTCTTCGACCCTTTTCGCTGCATCCGAACTACCACTTCCACTTCCGGTATTTCGACCAATCAGGTCTGCCCGTTGCGGCAGATTATGACGCTTTTTATTATGACACAGACTTAGAATACGGACCCTGATTGCTTGTGGGCAAGTGCCGGGTACCCACCGCTGATACAATGGGTACCAGCTTTCCCCTGTCCTCGTTCTCAGCTTCTTTAGGGTGAAATGCTTAGTAAATGGGTCTTTGTCTCCACCTTGAGATGAAGAAAATACCTTGTGCCATGGCGCTCTTTGGCCTCAGATGCCCTAGCGCCAAAAAAAATCACAATAATCATCATGATTGTGGGCAAGTGTCCGGCTTTTTAAGATGTTACCAATGTTCCCTGCTCGCTAAGTGGGGCATTGAGTACTATGTACTGAAAGGCATCTGCATTCAATTGTATTTGGCACCCATCCTGAGCTACTTTCTATTTGCACAAAATGATAGACAACCGTAAAGACTTTCATGCACACAGTGCCGCCCGGGTAAGCGCATTTTGTCTGCTTCTTTCTGGACCTGTGGTTTTTACTGTTTGCTGTAGTGAGAAATAAATTTTGGGCAATGAATCGTAACGGTTTGGTTCTCAGTGAATGGCTTTTGCAAGCTTCTACGAAAGCCGATTTTTCAATAGCTGATGGTTCAAATGTATTTGTGAAATTTATAACTGGTGTAGTGTGAGTACTAAATGAGGATTTTTTATGCTTTTCAGATGGATCTGACAGCAATGTGCAGAGTACGATGTGTGTAATTTATCATGAAAATAAAACGTATATACTTGCACTCACCCAAACACTTACCCCTCTTTCATTATAAGCTACACATATGTATGTATGCAATACATACAAGGAATGTTTCGATGCTTCGATGCTTATAGATAGCGGCTGGCAGGCATTTAGGAATGTATAGGACCTTAAAGGCTCCTTCCTTCGCAGATATAGGAATGTGCAGGTACAGTACATATAGGCGCCGTCTGGCAGGCATATAGGTATGCCCTGCTCACGGAGCAATACTATATAGGATTTGAAACTCCCGTCAGCGCGAGCGAGTCCAGGCGACCAGATAAAGTCGCAATTGTATGCGGCGCGTCGTAGAAGCCGCAGCGAGAAAAAAAAATGCAGCGCCCGGACAGGCGGCTCCGGCGGGCTCTCCGGCGGCGCGCGCTCAAAGCAGACGACAAGCAGACGACACGGGTGTTTGCTTCAGCGGGCACGCCGTGACGTTGTATTTCTGCGCCCTTAAGTCAAACAGCAACATTTCGTGTCGGTGTCTGTTCGAGGGCCGTAATACTAACAGCGCTGCCACGCGCGGTGTGGCCTCCTTCGGAATTTGCTTGACCAAGATGGGACGCAGGTGTTTTGTTCGAAATTGCAAAAGCGGTTACAAGTGTTGCAGAGAGAAGGTGAGAAGTTGTAGCCGCTTGTTGCCTTTTCGGCTGACGTGTAGATCGAACTGCTTAATTTGTAAACAGCCCGAAACAATAGACCATGTTTTTTTGCATTGCTGGGAAGGGGCTTATTTTTGGGATGTGTTACAAAGGACAATAAAGAAAGAGCTACCACTTGACGCGCAGGGAATTCGTTATTTAATAAGCACAGACAATGAGGATGGGGTACCATTTGATCTCATAATGCTCTTGGGCCTCCACTGTATATGGCGCTCCAGAATGGCAGGCTATTATTGTGACAAAGACGCACGACCTACCCGAATTTATTTTCGGGAAAGAATGGACTGCTTTCTGGCCATCCAGAAAGCAGCTGCGGAGCTCCCGAGTGGCTCTCGAGGCTAGAGCCACTCTGTATGCTTCGTGAATTTTAGAATGACGAAGCCAGACTCATGCTGGCTGACCACGACAGTGTCTTATGTACAGTACTCACGGATTGAAATAGGACATTCGGAGCGCGTGGCCGTCGCTTCATGGAGCGCCGCCCGTAGACGCTCATGGAACCAAGGTGGTGCATTGTGGTATGGCGCGAGAGGGAGAACATCTATAAAGCAGAATTGTTCCTTCCAGTAGCCAATGAGCCGGCCTGTGGTTTACCACATGCCTGCGTGGCACTGCAAGGCTAGCGCTCCGAATGTCCTATTTCAATCCGTGAGTACTGTACATAGTGTTTTGTGTGTTTTTTGTTGAATGTGTTTTTGGTTCAATGTTATGAGCCAAAGCCAGGCAATAAAAAAAAAGTCATAAACGCTGCGCCGTACGACGCGCGCGTTCTCCTCCAGCAGATGAAACAGCGTGGTCACATTCTCGGCGAACGTGAAGGCATGTTTGCCTTCGACGAATGCCAGCAGCGCTTATACCCGTCCAATCGAAGTCATCGCGCGGGTGTCACACAAAAGCCCTGCGTACAACCAGATCATCTACATGCTACAGATCATCTTATAGCGGTCATGGAAAAGAACGCGTTTTATTTTTGACTGTGCTCAAATGGTTGAAGCGTAGCACCAGTTGCTCTTCGGGCTACCAGCGGTAAAGAAGCGCGCGAGAGTGCCCTCAATAGAAGTTAGGCGCGCGCAGCCGACCTGGAGCAACACGCTCGAACGGTTGCCTTGGCAACCGAAACGGCAGTAGTTTTTTTGCAGGCCGCAAGGCGCCGCCAGCATGATAGTGGCGCCGCGGGCTTAGGACCTTTTCTGGTCGCCGCAGGCAGCGGAGTTTCCACTCCTAAATAGTCTTCCTCCGTGGTCCTGATCGTTTTAGGAGCCACCTATCAGGAATATAGGTATGTCCTGATCGTTATAAGAGCCGCCTGTCAGGCATACAGGTATGTCCTGACCGTTATAGGAGCCGCCTGTCAGGCATATAGGTATGTCCTGATCGTTATAGGAGCCGCCTGTCAGGCATACAGGTATGTGCAGGGTCGTTCAAAATATGTGCGAACACGGCGCAGCGTGGCCGCGCTCCGCCGAGCGTCAGCGCATCCGGCGCGGTCGCGCATCGAAACAATGTGGCGCAGGCGCACAGGAGACAGGAGGCGGTGCTTCGTCTCGTCTGCTACAGTGCGGAAGCGCAACGTGCTTGCTTTGCTGGGAAGCGCACCTAACTGTGTGCTGGCAGCACCCAGGCGCGCCGAGTGGCATTGTCGCATTTTACTGACTGCAGCGTGTTGTTCATGTAAGGGTGTCAACTGGCAGAGGGAGCTAGCTTGGGCACGACAATCACTTATCCTCTGGAGCGGCTGATAAGCTGCTGCAAAAACGTGCCAAGCTAAGCGCCTGCTCTGGACTAGTGAATGATTCTCAGATTACTTGTGAAAGCGCGATCCACTGCACATTCTTTACTTTCATCGGCTGACAAACGTCAAGCTATCAGGTTTAAAAGTAGTGATGTCACTTTTTTTCTTTCCATGCTTATTTCTTATGCTGCCCCAGTAATAAAAGCGGTGTAACAGTCGAGGGGTGTGTCATTTTTCGCCGAACCTTGGGAGAGCAAGCGATGTCTCGTGTTCCGGAGAGCGAAAGGTAGAAAATTGTAGCGCTAAGCCTACAAGCATACTCTCAGAGGAGGATATCAATGTTAACAAATCGGCTACTTTCGACCGTGAGCCGGATTGTTCAGGCATACCGAAAGGAGCGAAGGATCAAGGATCATCAACGGACAGGCCGCCCAAAGTCACCAATGAAGACGACGACATGAACATTGTTGCGGCCGCTGTGGACAAGCCCACTGCCAGTGCGACTGAAATTAAGAATACTGTCGGGTTTCCAGGTGTGTCGAACGCAACAGTGACGCGTCGCCTGCGCGCGGCTGGCCTCAAGTGAAGAGCAGATGTACAGAAGCCACTTGTGATAGAGAAGAACAAGGAGAAGTGCCTGGCATTTGTCCGAGATCATGAGCAATGGATAGAGGAGCACTGGGGGAAGGTCGTATTTACTGACGAATCTGCTTTCACGACCAGGTGGGACCAGCGTCAGCGAGTCTGGCGGCCTGAAAACTGCCGGTAAGTGTAATCATTTAAGCAATTGTATCCTAAAATGAAGGATCATTTTGGGCACTAGTATTTACTGTTATTAAGCTTTAAACGTTAATATGGTTGTTCTAACAAGTATCAAGAATAATTGTTGCAGTGGCCTAACAGCTGTAGTTCTGTAAAGCGCGTACATTAAGCAAAATATCATATTAAACTTCGACAAAAATAAAGAAATTCTCTAAAATAACAGCATAGCTACGATCAGTGACGAACGCTACAACCATAATAGCTGGAGTATCAGAGTTTGTGTCAGTTAGGGCTGAAATCTATTAATATCGAATGTTATAAGCTGGCGAGTACATTTAAATCGCGCAGAATATCTTGTTCATCAAGAAATAGGGGAATTGTGATAAAGTGACTGTAGGATCGGTTAATATTTTAGGAATTCGTTAGTGGCAAAGGAGGCTGCTATTGCCCTAGCGTGCGTCAGTACCATAGCCAAGATCATCTTGTCTGACAGTAATGCAGCTTTTCACAACTTTTGTAAGGGGGTGGTCCTATGTCAAGCCACCAGATTACCCCTCAAGCAGAGAGGTCTCCCTCATAAGGGTTCCTGCTCATGAGAGCATTCCGGGGTATGAGGCTGCTCACAGTCTCGCACCAGAGTTATACATCCGAGCTTCTCTGGAACTGCCCCTGAGGGGGAATAAAGACCCTCTCATGAGGTATAAAGAAATAGCCGAAACACCTAGGCTGGACAGGACAAGACTCTCACTGCCAGATAGGTCGCTCAATCCAAAGGAATGCAGGGCCTAAAGGAGGCTTCAGGTCAGCATATTCTTTCCGTACTGTATACTACACGATGAAGACACTGGGGAGCCTGAGGTGGGCACTAGCTGCCACAAAATGAGTTCGCAAAATCACTTAATTTGGAAGTGTCCGGATTCTCCTGGGGCCAAAAAGTATCTTAGACCTTGCCACCAGGAAAGAGCTGATCCGGAGCCACGACCCAGATCAGCAAAGTCTCATCATCCGTCAGGTGGAGACAGCTTACTACAAGATTCTCTCCGCGGTCTCCGATACTGAGAGCCGGCTGGGAGGCATGCACCCCCTCCTAATTGCTGCGCCCCGACCGTGAGGCCCCGTGATGACGGGAATGAAGTTCATTCATTCATTCATCAAGAAATAGGTGCCGATAGACAGCCAATTTTTACACTGTGGCATAGTCTCGGAGTATTTTATGATCTCTCAAAACAATTAAATTCATAAAAGAATGGCCTCGTTCAAAATTTTTTGTATGATTTTGTTAGCTGGCCCGGTAATGACCACTAGAGAATTCTAGAAGATAGTAATTAATATTTCTGTTCCTTCTAGCTTGCCGGTCGCACCTGCATTTTTTACCAACACTAAGTAATTTTTTTCGTTTTCTGCAGGTATATGCCTGAGTACATGCAGCAAGTCGCTGCAAGCGGCCGGCCCGCTGTGAATGTTTGGGACGCTGTGACCGCCGAACTCCTGGGACCCCTGGTTCTCATAGAGAGCCGCTTCAATGGAGAGGCCTACAGCTCAATCCTGGACGATGGGCTCTTCCCGTACCTTCTAGGAGGACCATTTCCGGAGAGCGAGTTCATTCTGCAGAATGATAACTCGCCAATACACAAATCGAAAAGAGTTGTTGCATTTCTTGAGCTCCGCGACATCGCAGTGCTGGAATGGCCTGCTCAGTCCCCTGACCTAAATGTTATTGCGAATGCCTGGGGCATCATGAAGAGCGCTATGACCGGCCGACAGCTGCTCGCCCTCTCAGCGGATGTTGTGTGGACGCTTGTTTAAGAGGAGTGGTAGCGGCTGAGGTCCAATGCGAGCCTTTGTAGGTCCCTATACAGGTCCCTCCAGGACAGGATGAAAGCCGTCATAAGCGCAGAAGGCGAACCGACCCGCTACTGACCGTGGTCATGGAGCTCGTTGAAGAGCAGCACACGGGAGAAAATAAAACTCCGCGCATGAGCAAACGCTGAATAGACTCGGTGGATAATGAGCTTTATTTCCTACAATCAATTTTGCGTTCTCAATTAGATGCTTTATCATGATGTCAAACTTTTGTGTCCATGAAAGGATACCTGATGTGCGGGGTTGTAATTTTCCCGCCAGTTGTCGATTCTGATAGATAGTTACTTGTCTCGTCATGTTGGCGATTTTTAAACGTGTACTGTATTCCTACCATGTGCGAAATGTCCGTAGAGGAGCACCGACACCTTCAGCGTCTATAACAGGATACAATCTAAACTTTTGACGCGCTATGAACGCAAGTGTGTAAAAACTGAATGCGCACATTTTTCTGGGAGTGTGTGGCACGTAGGAGCTTTTTTTTATGCCTCATGACGAAAGTAGTAAATAATTTTCGGGACACACTGCGCAGGGTTCAGGGTGAACTAAGGGAAAAAGAAAGATGGCAGCAGAAAGTCAAAAAGAACCGGTGCAATGCGGTAGCAGGAGTCTTAGTTCGCTATGCAGAGTAGGGTTGTGAGTAGGGTTTTTCATCGTTTTCCTTTTTATGCATCAATATTCTGCCAAATAAGAGAGAGGATCGTTTTTGTAATACGATGCGTAATGGGCTTGTTTGGAATTGCAATTCATTTCATGCTGTTTCGATGTTTATTAATTCTTGGCATTTGGTAGTTTTACTTCTATGTGTTCTGGCATTTGGAACGCTTTCACGTCCACACAAAATATTAGCAGCTGGTATTTTAATCCGAAAAAGAAAGCAATTTCGTCGTTGAGAACTAAAAAAAAAACTTCTTTTCGACGCGATGAACTTGACTGCGAAAGGGTGCAGAAAGAAAACAGCTAACAGTATACAGCAGTGGTCCGTGTGCCATGAGCAATCACAACAGTAAATGAAATAAGCTTTTTATGTTGGACAACAATGAGCGCAGAGGCATTGAAATTTTAAAGCTAATTATATAGTCTCAGATTTTTCTCTTGTAAATGAATTCTGTGTGCCGATCTTGAATGTGATTGCAGCTAAAGCCTTCGATCAACCTAGGCGCAAACGCTTCTTTTGTGGCTTTCATTCCTATAGCCATTTATTATGAGGTCTCTGGCCCCAAGTATCCTGCTGCAAGGAGAGTTTAACTTGCATAGAGACCAAGCTCCGCGTTCTTTTTATTGTCACCGTCACCACCTGAGACTTTTCGACTGGAAGACTATAGCAAAAGTGCTTCCTGCAATAAATATCTCTTCCGGATTAGGCTCTTTCCTCGCGGTTACATACGGCTGTTTCCTTGGTGTTACGCCACGGTACACCACGTTGGAAGAAAGCGATGCCGGCAGAAAGCGTAAGCGGAGGAAGGAAAATCACGTGAGTGGCGCGGCAATAGAGGAGAAATAATTCTAATAAGGCATTTCAGTGCTACGATCAGGGTCATTTGACTTATGGCATGAGCTTCCAACCAAATGCATTGTTGTTCAGCCTTCTTAATGGTGCAAGTAAGGATATCCTGAGTTAAGAAAATGTCACACGATCGTACATATTTACATTCATACTTTTTTTTAAAAAATCGTAGAAGGTTCGGTGCTTTCTTTCATTTCTATAGTAAGTTTCGAAGTACTATCAAGCAATCTGCGGGCTATTTCGTCCTAGGCTGATCATGGACCCAGGAGAGCAAAGCTGAAGCCAACTCCGAGCACACGGTTTAGCAGCTCCTGCCGTAAAACATCTCATTCGACTTAGGAAGAACGGACAGAAAACAAAGCTGTGCTGCAGAGTGCGGTCAAGTGCTGAGAATGTCTCGCTGCGCCTGCACTCTGGGGAGCACCTGACTGCTGAGTCGGGGGAACCAAGTTCGATCTCGGCCGCTGCGGCCCTGTTTTGATGGAGGCGAAAGGAAAGGCGATCATTTAATGCGCTATATCCGTGCATGGTAAGAATCGCCGAGGGTCGAAATGATCCAGATCCCTCTACTACGTCGACGTCTCGCATAGCGTAAGTAGCTTTTGGGCACTTCACAGCATAAACCAATCCAGACTAGAACTGAGAATTCTGAAACAACACCTGCATTTAACCGAATACGCTCCACGGGGACACATGCTGCGGAGCTGATGTGTGCGGGACCAACAACAACGCGCTGCAGTCAGTAAAAAGCGACAATGCCATCTCGGCGCGTCTGGGCGCTGCCAGCACACAGTCATGTGCGCTTCCGCACTGTAGCAAACGACACGAAGCACCGCCTCCTGTCTCCTGTGCGCCTGCGCCACATTGTTTCGATGCGCGACCGCGCCGGATGCGCTGACGCTCCGCGGAGCGCGGCCACGCTGCGCCGTGTTCGCACATATTTTGAACGACCCTGTACATCTTCTTCTAGGAGCGCTCTCGAGGTAGACAGGTTTGAATAGGTCTGGCGTGAACCTCCTGCTCCATATAGGTTTGCACAGGACTAGCTTGGGCTACTTGTGAAGGTTCAAATTGGACCGTTCAAAATGAACTCTGGCGCGCGTCGACCATCGTTTTAGCCCGCTGTACGGTGACTGCGAAAGCAAAATTCTAAAACTTCCGCGCTTTTTTTTAACATGTGGCGCCATATTGCCTTGAAGCTGAAGACTTACGGCCATTTTTTCTTCAGTTTGTCTTTAGAGTATTTTTGAACCGCTTGTGAGAGCAGCTAGCGGAGCGTAGAAGTTTAAAATGGCCGCCTCCGCCAGAGTGCGCGCACCCTGAAACGTGGAAAATGTCTTCACTCAATCAGCTGCACCCACAGTTTATTTGGTCGACGATCTAGGTAGCAGTGATTCTGATAATGCTGCCTCTTCATCCGATTTTTGTTCAGCGCCTTTATTTGGCCCCGTCTTGTTCGGCTCAGCGGCCGTTTTGAAAGGGATATATGTATATATATATATATTCACATTACGGATGCGGTTTTTCTCATTTGTATGGTTTCCATATCAATTAGGCCGGATTTAATCCCGCCTGCATTGCGAAGGAACGTTCAGCTGACTGTTTCGCCCAACGGCGTGCCCACGTATACAACTAAGGGAGCGACGTACTGTTACATAGGCGCAGGATGAGATCGGTGACCTGTAAGCTGCCCGCCGCAAGAAACATGCTGAAGAATGCAGTACATTCACGCGCGCAGAAACTGCAGCACACAAAGAAGATCAAATTCCGGATTTATTTCAACGCTGTCACATCGTCCGTCTGGTATGCCGAACAAGACATTAAATGCACAGCAGTCCCTACAACGTCGCTAAGTTTTCGCAATAACCTACGCAGTATGGCCACTATGCTGTGAACGTCGTTAATCTTCTTGATCCTATAGTAGCTGAAAATAAAGAAAACATGCATGAGGACTTATACAAACTAATATCAACCAATATTCATGCGAATGAGTACCGCAGTATTGGGACTACTCTCAGAACTCGCGCATTTTGAACCGGAATCCAAGCAACAGATCGTCAATCAACGCACGTCGTCCACGAGAGACAAGTGCTCGCGATCGCTTGGAGTTCTGTGGACACCGATGCGGCCACGTCGTAAAAAAAATAATCTACGATTCTTTTTTTCCCTGGAGAAACTGAAACAAAAACTAATATCTGCCGCCAGGCGGCCACCCGTATTGGTTTTTGCATTTTCCGGTTCCATCTTTTCGGGTCTATTTCGAAGTGCGCCAAAGGTTCTTGCAATGAGCTTCACGGACTTTGCGATTGTGCCGGTTATGTTTCATAGAGTACCTTCATGAAACATGCTATGTTCTGTGTCGGGTATGCAATTGTAGAAGTGAGCACGCTCGCGTGCTGTTCTCGGCGGGTCGCATCTGACGCAAAGGACCATTTCCGCTCTCGGTGGCTTTCCAGTGTGCGTTTATTGTGTGCTATGGCCAGCTCCTCCTGTATTTAGGAAGCTTGGAGAAGGCACTGTTTTCTTCGTCGCTCTCTGTCACCTCTGGAAGGGTTGAAATCCTGGACGATTTTATTGTGCGTGGCTATGCGGTTGATGTGCCCAGATGCAGCATTACTTGTGCTGGTCGGACTTGCTGCGGGGCCGATGATGCGAAGGCGAAGAGCGGTTTGCATGACTACGCAGTTATCTCTGAAGGTAAGCAATACTCTGATTTTATACCAGTTGTGCATATTCCAAAAAAATCTCTTACGGGAATGATGATCATGCAGGGATAATGCAGTGCATGCGATTGCAGTTCCAAAAAAGGAGTGAAGGCAACTTTCTGCTACTTCTTGCGCGAACGCAAATAGGTCGGAACAAGAGCGTAGGACTCGCAGCTGCTCACATTTTTTTTTTGAGTAAACGAATGCTAGAAAGTACTTGTGTGAGGTACGCTTTTCGTGACTTTAACGTGTGCAGGAACTTCCTGGCTCGCTTTTCTAGTTTCTGTTAAGTGCTAATTTGTATGCCCTGTCTCGTTCTGTGCATTTTCCTCTTGTCATAGTTCTCATCATTTTGCACGTTTAGAGCAAGTGCATTTTGGCTGTGAATAAATGTGTCGTTGATGTTCGATATAGAGCTTGCAGTTTGTGTCCTCGGGGAATCAAACCTCCACGCGTCACTTATGGCGCGTGCACTTTAGTCAAATTGGTATGAGCTGGAACGCACCCGGGGTGAGTCGACTGAAGTCGCCGCTGTGTAGTCCATAAAAAGCCTCTTTACTGACCGCAAAACGAGCTCAAATGCCCAGTGCACTGTGTTTTTTTTTATCAGCCGCTAATTGCAAAACTTTCGAGCACCGCTTTGCTCGCGCAGTTTCGGGAGTTGAAGTAATACAAAATCCTATGCGTTTTAGCTCATATTGTGCATTATAGTACATTTCTCTGCGTCGTGTTTTTGGATTATGCTTTGTTCATATGAGCATATTTTTATTTTTTTATGATGTAACTCTTGTGCCCGGTTACCAGCAGTGCCGCATTTTGATCATGCTGCTTTTGTTATTTTGGTCTACTATGCCTTTGAACAATTCTTGGCAGATTTATTGTCATAATGGGATGGTCGCACCACGTATCCAACCGTTTTTTACAGGAGCAGACGCGTTTTAAACAACTTCGTTTGCAATATTTTTTACATGCCAAAACCAGTGTTGGGCCGCATTTCTCAATTTCCCTGCTGTTTATTGTCATATTGGTAATTGTTGTGGTAAATGAATGTTTGCAGGCGATACGTCAGCCTTCACTTGGAAGCCAAGAGAATGGGTTTTATCGCCACCATATAAAATCAGCAGGTGCGTTGTATGTTGCTACTACAGCTTCTGTTTTTCTGTTTTTACAGTCCCAATAAAATGTTAAATTATTCTGTGGGCATCCTTTCTTTGCCCATTTTTTTGAAAGTTTTTCAAATGAAGTCAGATTTATATGTTTACCTACTATTTTTGATTGTCAGAGTGGACATGTTGCAAGCCAGTTTCAGTTTTACGTTGAATGTTTTTGTGCTTTGAATCATTGCATTTAATGACTGAAGTGCTAGACATGCATTGTTTTGTTTGCATTGTTTTATACCATTCGACAAAGATATGACAGCTGTCACGCCGCATGACAGCTGGCATATGCAGCTCACAGTGGTGGGAATACATACTGTGCAGTGGTGGGAATGCTGCGCCGATTGCGCCGACCTGCACCATTGAACCTGATACATGCTGGTACAATACCATGACTTTTGATGAAATTGCACCAATGCTGTGCCAAAATGCCATTTCAGCAACCAATAACTGTGGTGAATCCGAGGTGGCACAATTAACCCCGGACCGGGACGAGTTTTTCTTCGAATGCAATTTTTCTGTGAAATCTGTTTGGCTTTCCTTCGTATCTGTACGGCTGTGCTTGGGTGGATGCTAATGAGTGATTACTTTTCTCTTTTTGCACAGTAGAACCACATAATTCAAAGTTTCAGGGTAGGAAGTTGGTTCGTATAAATAAATAGTTCATATTGTAGCACTTACACTGATGGGGCGCTGGCATATCGGGCCCACATTGTACACTCATGATCTCGAGCTTGTGTTCTCAACCGGATGTCCTCTGCCATGTGAGCTTGTGATTTGTAAACCCACCACGGGAGTTCAGTGGTTAGCATGCCTGGCTACTCAGTCGGGGTACCCGGGTGCAATCCTGGCCGCGGCCACCACATTTCAGTTGATGCGAAACGCAAAGATACCCGTGTGTTGTGCAATATCAGTGCACGTTAAAGAACAATAGGTTGTCTAGATTGTCCTGGAGCCCTGCACTGGAGCGTCCTTCATGGCCTATGTGTCTTTGGGATGTTAAGCCCAGCAATGGACAACTTGAAATATCGTCTCAGTGCAAGAAAATTATCCAAACTAAGTCTGTTCGTCAGAAACACGATATTGTTTTTATTCTCAGTAAAGCTTAAATATTTTTCTGGGTGTGTTGATGCTCGTCTAGCAGCATAGCATGTGTTTATTGATTGAGAAGTTGCATTTAAATGTTTTTTCCCCCACTCAATTCAAACTTGTCCTGTATACTCCGAAATAACGCTGTTGTGACTGTTTTGAAAGGCATGGTGTTGTAGACTAAGCTATGGTACCTGTGCCAAAAAAAATGGCGATGCAATGATGAGTTTCGACATCATCTGGTGGTGACTGCACTTGTTTTTCAGTTTTTTTGCCTTTTCTAGCTTATAAGAGCTTCATTCTCAGTGAAAGCCTTTGTCGTTATAACAAGGTTACCTATCGATAGAATCCAACTTCTCAGGCCTCATTGTGCCTTTAATTAAACATTTTGGGAAGCAGCGAAGCGCGTGATATACGCCTCGCGAGTCATACTATGAGCGGAGGAATACGGCGCTGTTCTTTGAGTCGAAGGCCATGCATATGCGCAACAAAATTCTTCGTCGTGAGAGGCACGTTCATATTAGAATGCAGGAAATTATCTGTGCTTTAAGCCACGGTTAGGGTGGCTTTGGTGGCTACTGTAGCGCGAGCACCCTCTGCAGCATCGCGATGCTGCCAAAGCATAGTACTCGCGCTCATCCCGGAACGATCACTGTGTCCCATGCTGTGACTGGGCCTGCTTATTATTTGTGGCTTTCTGTAAGTGATGTCCCTTAATCAGAGCAGGTTTGAGGGTGCCAGTTAAAAATTCGACATGGGAATCAAAGGTCACGGGATACTTTTCAAATCTGGAAGGCTTTTTACGCTTAAATAAAGAAAACGCTGAATTTAGACTCCAGAAACGGGTATTTCTCAACTATATCTACAGCTTTCACAAATAATTTTTCACCAGGGTTAACGATACAAAGGTCAGATAATTTATCTTTGTTGAACAATTGGCTTGTCAAGTGCATTGAAAGATATGCTGACGCGTGGTCAAGACGACTGCATGTAACCCTCTGCTACTGATTTGGATCTGCAGACAGCGCGTGTAATTTTTAATCACTGGCGCCAATTAGGTAAAACATCCTATCTAATCACATTTCTGCCTTATTTCTCAGCTTCTGGCTCCTGCTACAAAACACTACGAAGCTCCTACAAATCGAAATTACAGCAGCTACAGAGGCTGCTTCAAAATTCTCTTGGCTATTCGCACCACTTAATACATCATGGAATCCACAGCGCTTGTAGATGACGTCAAAAAATGCAGAACGACGCACGCGCTGAACTATAAACTTTACTTTTGAAGTAATCGTTCTGCATATTTCAGTGTGGCAGGGAGGCGATGACGCACTCCCATGGCCAAGGATATCGGTACGAAAATTCCATAACAGCAACTCGTGAAATGACTAGCCCGGAAGGCTAAATTCCGAACAACAAAAAAATGCAGCGAGAGAGAATGAGAAAATATGGCCAAAGCCGAGACAACAAATTCCAACACCTAATATGGCTACGACAATACCAATGTTGAAAGCAGAATTTATGAAGCAGGCTCTGTCTTATCACCATTTCTGTTTAATGCGGCCATGTCGGTGGTGCCGGCCTCCCTCCCCACGAGTGGCGGACACCATGTGTACATGTCCATATACGCAGACGAAATTGCTATGTGGTTCCGGGGACCACCGGGCGAGGCGCTCCGCGTGCGGGAGTGCCTTCAGAGAGCGCTGACAGCAATTGACGCCTGCTTGCACGGCCTAGGTCTGTTGCTGAGCGCGGACAAATAAGTGTCAATGGCCTGCGTTTCGCGCTCGCGCGCGTGCCTTGCGCCACTGTCGCTAAACGGGACTCCGATTCTTTGGCGTGAATCGGTGCGGTACCTTGGCCTGTACATCGATCGGCACCTTTCCTTCCACCCCGCTGCGACGAAGGCCTGTCTGCAGATGAAGAGGATCACCGCCGCACAAGCTCACCGCTCGAGGCCAGGGCATCTCCCAGCAAGCCGCACTGCGACTGTACGACGCCGCAGCGTTGGGGGCGGCACTCTACGCGTTGCCGCTCGTCTCGGTGCGCAAACCGTGCTGGAAAAAACTGGAGCTTCAGCACCGCAAGTCCCTGCGCGTGTGTCTCGGCCTGCCAAAGAACTCCCAGTGCGCCGCAACACTGGCCGAGGCAGGAGCGTGGCCGCTTCAGCTCCAAGCAGCGCGCAGGGCATTGCATCACATAGACCGGCTCCATCGCGCTCCAGACAGCGGCTCGTTACTGCAGCGGATGCGCGCGCACTCGCGCTCTCGAATGGGCGCGGCGTTGCTCGAATATGAGCGCCTAACTGAAGCCGTCCCCCCCCTCCCCTCCTCCCTCCCCTCCCCCCCTACGACCCCTGCCCGTCCTGGCCTGCTGCCTCGGAGATACAGCGAGATCGTCGGCATCGCGGGAAAGCGGAGCACACGCCTCTGTGCTGTGCAGCAACTGGCCAGAGCCGTCATACACGAGGAGCTCCAGGACCATCTCCCCGTGTACACCGACGGCTCAGTGGTCCGCGACAGCCGCTCCCTCGCAGCGGCGGCAACCATCCCCGCCCTGCGACTGCACAGCCAGCAACACGCAACCTTCCGGGCTCCTCCACCACGGCGGAGTTGATGGGGATCCAGCTTGGATTGGACCTGCTGCTCTCCATCCTCCCTCAGCCACCATGGAGTGCTCTGCAGGAGTACTCTCGCACCGCCCTCAGCCGCCTGCAGTGCTGCGGCCGCGGTACCCCACTAGTGCGCGACATTCGCTCTCGCATCGAGTGCCTCGCGCAGAAAGGATGCGCTGTGCGTGAACATAGGGTGTCCGGTCACTGCGGCATCGCTGGCAACGAGGAGTCCGATGAACTCGCGACCGACGCACACCAGCTTCCTTCTAGCGATCTCCCCTTGCGCTGGAGGACGTGCGTGCGGTCATCCAGGAACATCTCCGACGGCAGCACCCCGACCCTCGCATTGCCGGAGGTGAGCGCATCGCCAGCATCAACGACTGCCGCGCTCTTTCGCGGCCGCAACGCGCAATGATCCTCCGCGCGCGCATCGGCTGCGTGTGGCCTGGGGAACGACGGGTGCGTCACTGAATCGCGACGAGTGATGTGTGTGACGGATGCAGTGCAGTGGAAACACTAGAACACCTGCTCCTTCACTGTGCCGCGTTCGCCGATGCACGTCGCGATAGCCTCGCGGCCTATAGGGCGCTGGGCATACTACAAGACTCCCTCAAGACGCTATTGTAGCCGCAGGGCAGTGCGCGCACGCGTGAGCGAACCTTGGTGAGCCCCTGTGCATTTCTGGAACAGACGTACTTGACCTCCCATCTGTTTCGCGCCAGGTAGTGACGCGCAGTGACCGAAGGCTCCGCGTGCGCTGCCTCGGACGATTAACAGCTGGGCGCCCCACCCCTGCTTTTGGGTGCAAAATGTTGTGCGCGTGTGTTTTTTTATTTTCTTTCTTGACTACACATGCGCGCATCTTGGACAGTTGTATTGTTATCTTATGTAAATAGTGTATATATCACCTCTCCCCCTATTCTTTCTTACTGTCCCCTCACCTCTTTTATTTCACTTCTTCAAACTGCCTGCTATCCTTTATTTCCGCCGCCCAGCTCAGGTGCCGCCGCCGCAGTGATGGCAGATGCCGCGGGGTTAGCAAGAATCTTTTACCTTCCTTCTGTTATTATTTTTGAATTAAACACTTACTACTTGCCTGTTTGTCTGGTTGTGTATTTGTATGAAGCCGGTTTCCTGGCAGGCTGCTCGGTGGGCAGGTGAGCATGAGCAGCCTGGCCCACCGTGACAGGCGCCAGTTCAAACAATCGTGAGAGGCTGCTCGCGCAGAGCAACCTAGATCGCAACCCAACCCAAGCAGCCCTGGAACCCCGATGTCAGCAACCGGCATAGAAGGGCAGTGGTGCATCTCTTGACCGCTGCACTACAGTGACAGGAGTGCAAGAAAGACTCCCAGGGATCTATGAATGTAGAGAATGACGACTCCCACATATATAGACATTTCTTCATTATGTCTATCCCAACAACTGACATCGGTAAACTCTGGATCTGGACATCGAAAGCGAAGGTAAAACCGAACTGCTCGCGCGCCGAATTCGCATTTGGCCTAACTACGCAAATCGACCATCCCCCCCCTTTTTTTTGTTGGATGCTTGCCATCCACTCATCCGAGTGAGTAATTACAGGGACAGCGAGGGCATGAGGGAATAGCGACGCTCGAAAGATTGACTGAAATGGAATTCGGAAGGTATTCCTGTCACTCTGCTCTCCGTGACAACAAAACGCCATATCACAATGAAAGGATGGGTAGCTGACCTTGTTATTTCATTGTTACTGTAATACTGCAGCAGAGAAAAAAGAATAGTATAGAAGGACCGCACCGACGAGTACCATGCTGCACCATGCACGAATGCCGCAATAAGGCCTCGCATTGCAGGACGGTCATGCGTTAATCTCCGCGCTTGAAACGAGTCATATGTGCTGAGCATTTTTTCTTAACAAATAGCGCCTCGCATTTATATACGTTTTTAACGTGATATCGTTATGCTTCCGTTCTGCACAAAACCCGGCGTCGTCATCGCCGAAAAATGCCCAGAGAAGCCCCCGGGGTGGGCCACCTAGGCCACATGACCTTGTGGAATCAACGCAACCTGCCCACCGGATAGTCTGCAAACAAACCACCGTAGCAGGTGGCATTTAAATTATTGATTGGTTGCGATATGTTGCTCGGGAAGAGCAACCTGGGTCGCACAAGCCCCAACAGATGGCAGCACCTGCCATTTCAGGGCAGTCGCGTTTCACGCAACCGCTGCACCACTGTGCCGGGTTTGGTATGAGTTGTGTTGTGTTGGGTTTTTTGGAACATAGGCAGCTAAGGCCATCATGCGCCAAATGCAAGTTTTAATATGTCTTTTTGGTGTCAGGAAGTTTAAAGATTATTTTGCAACACTACAGGAGGTTTTGGGCTGACAGGGGTTTACAGCGCAGACAGACAAACACAGGAAGAAATGAAGAGACAAAACAGAGCGCGAACAGAGAACAGCGCTCTGTTCTGTCTCTTCATTTCTTCCTGTGTTTGTCTGTCTGCGCTGTAAACCCCTGTCAATATGACCTTATATTGCCTTTCATCGCCAGCTTTTTAATGCGGTGCGTAAGCTGGTGAACATAGGGCAGTGCAACGCATCTAGCCCGTTCATGAGCTTGTCGCTGGTCTGCGTATGGTCCCCAGCTTTTATCTTGCATATAATGCTCTCAGCGACCGTTTCCACCAGTTCCATAGAAAAACCTGCCTAAGTCATGCGACCAGCCGGCTTTTGCACACCTTCAGGCATCTTATGCGCGCAGGACTCTTCGATAGCAGCGAGAAGGCTTGTCTTAGCAATGCCTCTTTTAACCAATTTCAAGTGCGCCGAATCAAATTTCAAAATTCCTTTTTTGGACCTTGGCTGGTACATGGGGCAAACGTGTGGTTGACCAAAGACAAAAAAGAACATCAAGAAACTCTAGGCGACCGTTATTTTCAAGTTCATAGGTGAAACTCAGGACCCGGCCACAGGCCTTAAAAATATCTAAAGTATGATGGACTAGATCCTCATTTTTGTGGTCTTCAGCTTTTACTACTACAATAAAATCGTCTACATATCTAAAAATTCTTAAAATCTTGTTTTCATTGAGGTGCGCTTCGATGCGTTTGTCCAAACTCGATAAAAACAGTTCACTATGCTATGGGCCGATGTACGAGCCTATGCTGACGCCCTCGCGGTGAACAAATTTCCCGCCCTCAAAATTAACAAAAGTGCCAAAAAGATAAATTTCTAAAAGCAATAAAATATTTCCAAGAGAAATTCCTGCATCATTTTGAAACCCTACAGTGCGTTTTGTTTTTATGCTTTCTTTCACTGTCATTAAAACATCTTTCTGCGGAATGGAGTAGACAAGATTTTCAGCGTCAATCGAGAAGGCCTGCTTAGATCCCAAGGACATGCCTTCTTGCGAGAAAAATTCAATTACTTGCTTAGAATTAGCCACCCTAAATGCGTCCGTAACTGGAACGAGAGTGAAACTTTTTTGGAGCAACCTGGAAAGGGCACGTTGCCAAGACCCTACTTCTGTGACAGTCGCGCGGAGGGGAACATCCGGCTTCTGTGTCTTTGCTGGAAAGAATACCGTCAGCCCATCTTTTCCGCCTTCTTTAACCTTTTTTTTAGATTTGTTAGGTTAATCTTATCACAGAGCGCAAGTGCACTTTTCTTGACCCCCGCACCTATTGACTGCGTTTCGACAAAATTCTTCGTAATTACCTGATTCGCATTGGGTGTGTAGAATTTTTTTGGCATAACCACAAGACTGCATTCCTTGTCCGATACTAGTGACCATCTCTCCTGAGTGTGCGCATGTAGACTGGTCTTTTTTTGCAAGAATAAATTTATGTGTTAAGTGCGTGTGTCCAACACGTAAGCGACAAAAAATTACTGGAATGAAACGCTCTTGATGACTGCATGTCTTCCATTCTTCTATAACAGGCTCTGCTAGGTGTAACGTGTTATTTACTTAATTATTCCATGCTCTCTGCCATTTTTATCTTAGTTTTGTTTGTACAAATTTCATAGTATCATTATGCGGAATTTTCACTTTCTGTATTTTAGCATTACTGGCGGCTGCGGCACATACATCAGCGCTCACGTTACCGCAGATTCCTATGTGACTTTGTACCTAGAATTTAATTTTAAGCCCTAGTGTTTTGGTCGCTACCACGTTGTGGACTACGTCTCCTATTAAATGTTTTGATACATTTTTGCATGTAGTGATGTAATTACACTGAGGTAGTCTGTATAAATGATTCTGTTTAACAATGTTGTTCTATGGTATTTTTTTACAGACTAAAGATACGGCGTAAAATCCGGCAGTAAAAACTGACGCATACTGAGCGCACCTTAGTATTTTTTGTCGTTTGTCTTCTACTACAGCACAGCCAACATAAAGTGTTGTATTGCAACCATCTGTATAAAGTGCTGCATGATGGCTGTATTTGTTGTTCAATGCTAAAACTCCTGTATAACGTTTTTATGAGGTCTCTGTCTTTTACGAAAGTGTGTTAATGTGAGGTCACATACAGCAGGGAAGTTGTACCAAAGTGGCGATGGGTCAGGTCTCGGTGCAATATCAGGGTGCACATCCAGTATGTTGACCTCCTGGCACTGCTGTTCAAAACGGAGCATGAGTGGTCTGATGGCTTGGGGTTTGTTGTTAAACAGTGTTCTAGATTGGAATTTTGTAACTAACTACGGGGTAACAAATGCGTTTAGTTAACGAACTGATTTTCATAAAGTGTGAACATAGAAACATGTTTCTTCTGTCAGCTAGTGAGGGTTCATTTGTTTGCACATAGGGAGTTGGCACAGGTGAAGTCCTGTATTCCCGGTCGAAAGACGCAAAAATAGGCTCTGTACTGGAGCCGGTCGATTCAAGAATGGCGGTCTTGCTGAGCCATAGACCGCACACCCGTAACCTAGACAGGAGCGCACTAGCGCACGGTGGATATGGAGAAGGCATCCTATCAGAGCCCCAGTGTCTTCGTGAGATCACTTTTGAATATTTTTAGAGATCGAGAGGCTTTGACTTTCAAGTTATTTATGTGTGGGAGGAATGCGAGCTTATTGTGGAATTCTATGCCTAAAAATTTATATTCTTGTTTTATTGGGAGAACGGTTCATATAAGTACAGAGTGGGATCGGGCTGCAGGCCTCTCCTGAGAGAGAAAAGGACGGAAATTGTTGTGGAGAAAACCTAAATCCATTTTTGCCTGCCCAATTACCAAGTTTATTTAATGTGAGTTGTACTTGCCTTTCTCATGTTGATAAGCTGGATGTTGTGCATACAGTTCGGAGGTCATCGACAAAAACTGAGTACATAATAGACTTTGGATTACTTTAGCTATAGAATTCCTTCTTGCAATGAAAAGTGTAGTGCTTAAAATGTATCCCTGAGCTACACCGTTCTCCTGAGTGAAGTTCTTCGAGAGCGTCGAACAGAGGAGGACTTTAAATGTGCGCTTCGACAAGAAATCTTTCAGGCAGGTTAACATCCTGCAGCGGATGACCAGATCTGCCAGGTCGCGGGGAATTCCAAACCTCCCGGTGGTATCGTAGGCTTTTTCCATATGAAAGAAAACTGACAGACAGTGTTGCCTGTGTATGAATGCTTCTCAGACTGTTTTATAGCCGGACAAGATGGTTCACTGTTGAACAAGCCTTTCTGAAGCCGCAAAGGTGGAGTTCAAGCAGTTCGCGAGATTCAAGAATAAACATTAACCTAATATTTACCATGCTTTCGAAGGATTTGACAAGGCAGCTAATCACAGGAGGGCATTTGACCTCAAAAATGTCGACCTCACCGTAGCCTTAAAAAATTTGCCGACCTCACTCAACCTCAGCCCCAACTGGTGAGGTTCAGGGCTCCTGAGACGCCCTCACATCACTTTTCCTGAGGCCACTGGTGACCTCACTGAACCTCATCTCAACCTCAAATTCAGGAGTGGAGGTCGGCGGCTCGGCCTCACAAAAAAAGGCGGTTAAGGAGTTTTTCAATTAAAACCAATTCTGAGAATCCTGTGAGACAGGAAAGCCAAAATGATGATGGTACCATTATGACGACTAGTTATAACAATAGCGGTCGTAAGTGGTATGTAATTATTTAATAAGATCTGTGCAGACACTATTGATGTGCACGCAATAGGAGAAGCTTATAACATGAGATGAACCTTCGCAGAGTTTATGGACTGCAGACAGGGGTGTCCCCTACGCGGTTACCGCCAGTACGTTGGTCGATACCTTTTTCATTAAGTTTCCTTCACTAACTATTTGTAAGCGTATCAGTGTCAGTATTCGACAGCCTGCTTCGCGTATACCTGGCTTATTGGAAGCCTTTCGCTCATTCACGCGTGAACCGGCAATCGACGAAAACAGACCTTCTACACCATCTACCAGAAATTGGGAGGGGGAGAAGAGGCATTCATGTTACTCTTCTTAGGCTTGAGAATACTTAGCGAATTTAAAGAAACTGGTCGCCGTTGCAGACGCATATCAGTATATTTCGATTTTCTAGCTCTATTCAGCTTAACGAGAGGACTCAGCGTAGATAAAAATTTTACCACCCAGCAGACGCTCTTTTCAGTCTTCTGTATGCTGCCTTCGAAAAACACTTCACAAGCTGCGACTCTATCAAAAGAAGGACGTTGTATTTATGTCTTTGTAGAAGCGAGCGGCTTTTTTTATAAATGCGAGAGCATTATAATTGGTTTTTGGGGAAAGGAAATGGCGCAGTATCTGTCTCATATATCGTTGGACACCCGAACCGCGCCGTAAGGGAAGGGATAAAGGAGGGAGTGAAAGAAGAAAGGAAGAGGAGGTGCCGTAGTGGAGGGCTTCGGAATAATTTCGACCACCTGGGGATCTTTAACGCGCACTGACATCGCACAGCACATGGGCGCCTTAGCGTTTTTCCTCCATAAAAACGCAGCCGCATTTAGATGGCTCAGTTTCAAGGTCACATCCGCAAAATATGTGTCTGCAAAAAATTTCACCATGTGACGTCACGAGCTGACGAGTCACGTGACGAAGAGGATGTCGTCACATCAATAATTAATGCTAATCAACATACACTAATAAACATGCGTAATCAATGCTATTGGATGTAATTAGGTAAAACTGAGACTAATTAGTATTAGTGATGACATCAAATTAGTGTGATGTCATACCAGGTCACGTGACAACGATGTAATGTGACGTCAAACCTGGTGGTCACGTGATGACGTTGTAAAGTGACGTGACGTCACAGCTAGTGACGTGACAACGCTGTAATGTCCCGTCATACCTGGTCCTCACAAACCTCCATTTCAAGGTCCATATGGATCTCGCATTACTACACACGCGCGCATGACGCATTATAAGCAGTGCCCACAGCTCTGTTCACATTTATGACATTCGGATTTTCCAGCAGGTAACCGCGCCAGTTCTCATATATGACATACTGCAACAATCATGCAACGAAACATGCCGTTGGCCCTCGAGGTGATGGCAATGATGATGACGATTATAATAGTGTAGCTTTATGAGCCCAGGGAAGTCTGATATGCCACTACCAAAATAAAAGTTGCCAGATTATTGACTAAATATTTAACATTACCCTTCAACTGAAGACAATAATTCTGCGGGAAAACAGGAATACATGCAGCTAGTAATTGTGGATAATGTTTATGTTTTTGGGAGGTCAAGACTCTCCCCCGTTTCCGCCACTTCCCTCAAGGTGGCGTTGGTAATGGTTTCAATATCCTTCTCCGATGAATCAGGGATCCTGCGGCACTTAACAAGAACGGGCTAGATTACGTCTTTGAACGCTGTGCTGACTCTAGAAATCACACGGGCCAAAACAACAGGCCGAGAGTGAGCAGCGTTACCCGCTCTCTATCAAAAACACCATGGCTCTGCGCTCAAATTTCACCACAGAGAAAACTTTTTGCGACCCCCTTCCACTGGGACGAAAGAAGACAACAATTAATCTCTATCTATCTATCTGGTTTGGTTTAGGGGGTTTAACATCCCAAAGCGACTCAGGCTATGAGAGACGCCGTAGTGAAGGCCTCCGGAAATTTCGACCACCTGGGTGGTCTTTAACGTGCACTGACATCCCACAGTACATGGGCCTCAAGAACTTCGCCTCCATCGAAATTCGACCGCCGCGGCCGCCATCGAACCCGCGTCTTTTGGGCCGGCAGCCGAGCGCCGTAACCACTGAGCCACCGCGGCGGCTACTGTCTGTCTGTCTGTCTGTCTGTCTGTCTGTCTGTCTGTCTGTCTGTCTGTCTGTCTGTCTGTCTGTCTGTCTGTCTGTCTGTCTGTCTGTCTGTCTGTCTGTCTGTATCTCTGTTTCCGTCCGTCCGTCCGTCCGTCCGTCCGTCCGTCCGTCCGTCCGTCCGTCCGTCCGTCTGTCTGTCTGTCTGTCTGTCTGTCTGTCTGTCTGTCTGTCTGTCTGTCTGTCTGTCTGTCTGCTTCCGCCCGTCCGTCCGTCCGTCCGTCTGTCTGTCTGTCTGTCTCTCTGTCTGTCTGTCTGTCTGTCTGTCTGTCTGTCTGTCTGTCTGTCTGTCTGTCTGTCTGTCTGTCTGTCTGTCTGTCTGTCTGTCTGTCTGTCTGTCTGTCCGTCCGTCCGTCCGTCCGTCCGTCCGTCCGTCCGTCCGTCCGTCCGCGCGCCCGTCCACCTACCTACCTAACTACCTACCAACCTACCTGCCTGCTTGCCTGCCTGCCCGCCTGCCCGCCCATTCACCGGAATGAAAACAAAAACGTGGCTCGGATCAGGAAAATCGTACAGAAAGACCGCACTATTACAGTCTGCAAGCTATCAGATGCTCGCGACATTGGTAAGAACACATACCAGCAAATTGTGCGTGAGAACTTCGGGAAACGAAAGCTGAATGACAGACTTGTGCCGCACTCCCTCACACACGACCAGAAGACCACGCGGGCATCAGTGAGCGCTGATTTGCTCTCCGAGGCAGAGAAAGATGCTGCATTCGTAGACATCATTCTTGCTAAAGACGAAACATGGTGTTTTCATTACGATCCTCAAAAAAACAGGTAGAGTGCCGAATGGCGGTCCACAAGCTCTCCGGCGTCGAGAAAGCTGCGGCGACAGAAGACCAAAACAAAGACGATGCTGATAGTTTTTTTTTTCAGAGGTGTCATACACCATGAGTTCGTCCCACAAGGGCAGACGGTGAATCAGGGCGGATGCTCCAACACATGCGTGATGCACTGCAACGCTGTCGCCCTGACTTATGGGCATCTGGACAATGGAGCCTTCTCCACGACAACGCAAGGCCGCACACTGCTCTCAGCGTGATAAAATTTCTCGCCAAGCACAGCATTATTCTACTTCCCCATCCGCCCTACTCACCTGACCTCTCGCCATGCAGTTTTTTCCTGTTTCCATGTGTGAAGAGAGCCCTAAAAGGTCGCTGGATGGGGAGCGTGGAGGCCATTCAAGACGCCACGACAAAAGAGCTGACAGACCTGCCAAAAGCAGCGTTTTCGAACTGTTTCCAAGACCTCAAGAAGCGTTGGAAGCTGTGTATAGACCGCAAGGCAGACTATTTCGAATGGGTGCTGCACAAATTATTTCAATCTTAAACGCATTTTTTAATGGACTCAGTCTCGCAACTTAGCGGGCAAAGGTTGTACATTGTTCATAGCCGACTCCATGTCTTCCTAGAAACTTTCAACGATGTGGCCATATATGGCTGGATGTAGGCGCGTAGGCCTGCACTAATCTACGCTTGTGCCTTTTATTAAGCCTAATTAGGATAGCTGCCAGCCTCTCGTTAATACTGTAGAACTCCTCTATGTTGCCAGCTATACCCTGATTGATGATGAATCACACACCTAGTTCTGTCTGTCCGCTAATCCACGATAGCACAGTACGTGCCCGCCCCTTAGTGCTGCCTACGCCTCATCTGCCCTCCTATCCTCACTAAGCCCTACGACATCCCATTTAATACCCACTAGCTCTTTGAACAGCACTGCTAGGCGAGCCTCACTGGATAAGGCTCTAGCTTTAAACGTTACCAGGTACTCGCCGCGGTGGCTCAGTGGTTATAGTGCTCGCCAGCTGACCCGAAAGACACGGGTTCAATCCCGGCCGGGGCGGTAGAATTTCGAAGGAAGAACCTTAAGGTGGGATCGGAACCCAGTTTCTTGTAATGGCAAAGGTTGTTGTGTGGCTGATAACCTCGTTTTTGTAGTTTTTGGTTGGCAGGATGGCTTAGCTACCACCTTTGTCCGCTATCTTAATGATTATATCGGTTTTAGCAGCCAGTTGGCTTAAGTAGCCTGTTCTATCGAGGAAAGATTTCTTGGATTTGGAGCTTGCTTTCTTTATACTATAATTTCTTTGGAGGCGGAATTCATATACGACTCTAGTTTGGCACTCTGTGCCGCATCCAGTGTCCACGTGTTGTAGGCTCTGAGAGGGGCAAAATTAAGGCTGGCCGCTTCAGTTTTGTGAACATGTGTTGACCGCGTGTTAGAAGCTGTAGGTAAATTAGTAATGAGGTTTTTAATTTTCTCGGTGAAGTACTCCTTAATACACATTCTTCTCGCAAATGCTGTGCGATCTCGGCGAGATTTATACTCGCTGAAATTATTATCAATTGGGCAAAACGTGATACTATGCTTCAGAATATGTTTGTAAAATCATTTAGGAATTCTGAAAAAACAATTACATTGCTGTCATCGTCCTGCAGTGTCAACGGCGTATCTTCTTGGTACATAGAAACGGACATGTCTAGATGTTTCCTTTTATACCGGAAGTTTATCTCGAATATGTTTACGTTGTTGTTTATCGTAAAGCTTACGTTCCTTCCTGGCCACACAATATGCTAGTGTCTGTCTTTCGTCCGAATAAAGTGCTACAATGCTAAGTTGGTCTTCAAGAGAATTTAGCTGTGCTTCGCAATGTTCTTTTAAAATAGCTACGAATGAGAGGGATGCGTCATCTGAAACATTTTTCAGGAGTTCAGACTTAAGCACACTAGGGGAGCACGTGACAATAACTTTAAGTTATTTAGGTATTGTGTGCTGCGAGTAGGATTTGAAAGCGTGTAAATGGAACTTGTATACTTTGCCATGGACATGAATAGGAGTAGTTTCATAAAACCTAATTAAGACCGCGAAAATAATAAAACAATGCAAACAAAGCACAGTGCAAGAATATCTCAGGAGGAGAGGTTTCGTACAACCTAGTATGATATTATGCGAACATAAGAAAACAAAACAATGAAAAGCAGTGAAAAAAAAAACAGAGAAATATACGTCACTAACAAGCAAATAGGATCACTTTTACAAAATCATTCGTGTATGGGGGCTTAGCGTTCCAAAGCGACTCAGGCTATGCGAGACGCCGCAGTGAAGTATTCCGGAAATTTCGACCACGTGGAGTTCTTTAATGCGCACTGACATCGCACAGCACACGGGCCTCTAGAATTTCGCCTCCATTGAAATTCGACTGCCGCGGCCGGGATCGAGCCCGAGTCTTTCGGGCCAGCAGCCGAGCACCATAACCACTGAGCCACCGGGGCAGCGCTTTTTCAAAAGACCGAGAATTAATGATCAGAACCCTCCTCGACTCATTCCTTATTGCTTGTTTTGGGAGCTTGTGCCAATCGCGCGATGTTAGCAGGAAAATGAGTATTGAAAATGATCCCTCAAAAAGTTTCAGTTTCAGTTTCAGTTTCAGTTTCAGTTTATTTCCCACAACAAGTGCAGGGCATGTACGATGTGTGGCGAGGGTGACGGGATAAAAGCTGCGTCAAGGGCAGCTTGACTGGCCCCGTCTCCCCGAACCACATTGCAGCAAGCACGACAGTTTAGAAGGACATGAAATATATATGATGGGAAGAATAACAAGGAACAAATGGAAAAAAATATACGAACAAGATAAGTGCAAAAACAGTGAATGAGTGCATAAGTTAAAAAATACATTCAAATCTAACAGTACAGGTTAGTTAATAATATCGAATAATTTTTTCTTGGTGAGAACCCGCAGCTGCTCTTCCGTTAGCTTATATTTGTTAAGTGTACTAGGCAGCCTGTTTCGAAGCATCTGGAGACCGTAGTTAGTACGTGATCGCGGAACGTGCCAATGTTCATGGTGGCGGGTGGAGCGAGATGATATGTTAATCTGCAAGTTTGCAACGGCTCGTAATGTTGTTATATTTTTATGGATTTCAGATTTGAAAGATGCCAGCAACTGGCGCTCATAAAGCATGGAAATTTTAGTAATCTTGTATTTAAGGAATAGGTCGGAAGTGTGGGCATTATATGGAGAGTTTGAAATGGCTCTAACTGCATTTTTTGTAATGTAACCAATCTATTTAGTGATTTCCTGGTGCCAGTACCCCAAACAAGATGACAATATAATAGATGAGGTGCAAAAAGCGTGTTATAAAGCATTAGTTTTTGGGGGACAGGTAAAAAATGTACTTTTCTCATTATACCTAATGCTTTGCACAGTTTAGTTTGTATGTTTTCGGCGTGAAAATCCCATAGCATGTTTTCATCAAAAACGACACCCAGGGATTTTGCTGATGAAGAAAATTTTATTTCAGTATTATCGAACTTCAGTGGATTAATGCGAACATTTGTTTGTTTAGCTTGAAAGAGAACTGCTTTTGTTTTGGAACAGTTTATTTTTAGGTTATTAGCGCTTGACCATTTACATAGTTTGTCCAAGAATAGGTTGGCGGATTTGACAAGGTCATTTGCATTGCTTCCTGTAAAAAATGTACTGGTGTCGTCGGCGTATATAACATAATTTATGGTGCTATCTAGAGATACAAGGTCATTGATGTAAGCATTGAAAAACAGTGGGCCGAGAATACTCCCCTGAGGTACGCCATGCTTATTGTTTTGTAATGAGGACATTTCATTTCCTATACATATTGCTTGATGTCGATTTGTCAAGTAACTTTGAACCAAATTAAAAGAAATACCACGAACACCATAACAAGACAGTTTGTCTAGTAGGATATTATGATTGATTCTGTCAAAAGCCTTGGAGAAATCCACAAATAGTCCTAGTGTTAGTAGCTTCCTTTCACTATTATCTAAAATTAATTCTTTTTGGTGAAGTAGAGCTGTCTCAGTAGATCTACCTGTCCGGAAGCCATATTGCGATGATGTAATAACAGAGTTAGCATCAAAGAAACCGGTGAGTCTTATAAAGATGATTTTCTCGAGTGGTTTTGAAAATATTGGTAATATTGATATTGGCCTATAATTCCCTAAGTTATCTTTTTCTCCACTTTTGTACACTACTGTCACTTTAGCAGTCTTAAGTTTCTCTGGAAATACACCGGTATACAAAACTAGGTTGTAAATATGGGTTAGGTATGGGGCAATAAGGTCAATGACAAAGCTAACCGGCTGCATTTTTATTCCATCTATATCCTCGCATTTGTTTCTCTTCAAAGCATGGAATAAATTCAGGACTTCACACTCGTCAGTAGGATTCAAAAAAACAGAATGTTCTAATGGGGCAGATAGATATCGCTGGGCGTCGGTGTTGTAAGTACTCTCGACTAATGAGAGAAAATAATCATTAAATTTTTCTGCTAGTGCTTTTCCCTCGTACTGTTGGCCATCTATTTTTAATTCCAAAGTTCTTGTCTGATTCCTGGAAGGTAGAATTGAACTCAGTTTCTTCCATGCTTGTCTAGAATCCGTAATTCCGTCAAATGGATGTGCATAATAGTCGCGTTTTGCACGCTTCAAACACTTATTTAACAAGTTCCGGTATTTTCTAAAATCTTCTAGAAATTCAGGGTCACGACTCTTAAGAAAATTGTGATACATCCTTGTTTTAACTTTTATCATTTTTAGTAATTTATTAGTCATCCAGGGCTTTCGTGCACGTTTGGGTTTCTTTACTACTTTATATGGAAAATGCTTCTTGTATATGGAAGAAAACAGTGAAATAAAATGGTCATATGCGTCATTGGGCGAAGAGTAACATAGCAAGTCATCCCAGCGTGTGATAGCTATTTCGTTTCGAAACAGCTGAAGTGTATTTTCTGTAACATCCTGAATGATAAAACTTTGCATGCAATTTTTTGCGGGTATAAGTTTCTGATCGGCAACCAGAAATATAGGTAAATGATCACTTATTGCTGCTGTTACAGTACCACTAAGTATATTATTATCAAGAATATTAGTAATAAATAAGTCAATTGCCGTTGCACTATTTGCAGTAACGCGTGTAGGGGCTCCTACAACGTTGTAAAATGAATGCGACTCAAGGATCATTAAAAACTCTTTTTGTTTCACGGTGCAAGAGAGAATGTCGATGTTAAGGTCGCCACCAAGAACCATTGTGTAGTTACACTGATTTACAGAGGAAAACACCAAATATAAATAACTAAAGAACTTGTTTAGGTCACCTTCGGGTGGCCTATACATGACAGAGAACACAAAATTACCACTCTTTACACAAATAGCTCCATAATGATCAGTAGACAGTGATAAATCACTCATAATTTCATAGCCATTTCCACATTTAAGATATAGACAAACACCACCGCCGCGCTTACATTCACGGTTCATAACTAATGGGTTGTAACCACTGAGATGCATCACATCACTGGTGTCACTGTACCACGTTTCAGTCATCATGATGACTGTAAAATCAAAGTCAAATTGTTCTAGAAATGCACAAAATTCATCACTCTTATTTCGGGCTGATTGCATATTCAGTTGGAAGAAGGTAAGGGTCTTTTATTTTTCTAGCGCGCTTATTTCACGTTATACGTAAAAGGGTGTTTGTCTATGAGCGTTTTCTTATATAGATATAGTACTCTAAAACAAATCTAATCTTTTAATTTTCCTTCGAACCTCTAGTGGGGGTAAGTCAGCTCTAATATGCAACGGGCAAATTTGTTGCTGTCTCCGGTATTTTGAGAAAATGGATGGCTTATGATTTTTTTTCACCTTTACACAGACACCTACGCGTTTAAAGACGCACACTGACACCGAGATACCCGCCGACGTGGACCTTGCCACCGACACAAGCCCTAAACCGAAGTCCCCTAAACACGTAACACCCGTGAGGAGGTCCGCTGGGAATGGGCAGAAATGACTCACAACTGGCAGCACTAACCGTCCCCAACCCGAAATAGGAGCTTCCGTGGTTTCCAGAAAACTACAAACAAAATAAAGCAGCCATAAAGCCCACTCCAGAGACCAAGTAATATTTCTATTCGGTCCCGTGCTAACTGCTTGGTGAGCGCAACATTTACTCCAAAATAAATTCTTCTCTAGAGGGCGGTAACACTTAACTCCTTTTGACCTCCTTAAATACTTGTTCACACACTGGAATGGAACCGCAGTGGAACGTAGGTGTCGCGCGTAAAGAAGCAGTCGGAGCCGAAAACCCTTTCGATTAAAAAAGAACATTGTCGTGCCAGTGAGGAGTTTCGCGCCTATCGCCACTGGCTCGCATGCGTATTTAACTCGTGGAAACTATTGATCTCGTGGAAAAAGAGATTCACGCTCTCCGGGAATGTGTGGCGATAGGTTGATAGAAAATGCATGTCATGTGTTAGGATTGCTGGTGTGCTTTTTTAAAGGGACACTGAGCAGAAATTGAAATTGGCTTGTATCGATAGAATACCAGCTCATGATCACAAAAACGCTGCTCTTACTGAAAACAAAGCTCTTGTAACGTAGAAAATAGGAAGAACCAGAATGTAGGTACCGCCGCCACAGGCCAATCTCGCAAGTACAAGCGTGGTGACGTCATAGGACAAGAGACGCCACCTTGGAGGAAATTTCCTTCCTACATGGTGTCGCGAATCTATGAGGATGACAAACGAAAGTTGCGCGCTTCAATATTGAAGTAAGTTTTGTTTTGAAACCGGTAGTGAACTTTTATCACACGAGGAAGGCAGAGAAAAGACAACCTGAATGTTGGAAGCAAAGAAAACCGATGCTTGGCGGCGCCACAGGCGGCCAGGAGAGTTTCGATTTGTTATGACGCTTCGCATCTATGAGCTTTGTGTGCCTCGTGGTTTTGTTTTTGACGCGTATCGATTTACAAGCGCCGAACAGCAGAGAAACTCCAAGTGCCGCTTCAAGTGCTAGTTAACCTTTGAAGGAGCCTGTTAAGGCTGGTCAGATGATTGCCGCGGTCGATGAAAAACTATGATGGCACGATGGTCGGTGATCGTACAAGGCAGTGCGCAGTACAAAGAGCACTTGTGTCTTCGCACGCTCGCCCAGCGAAACATTCCTGGCTGTGCCAGTCAGCTTCAAACTACTTAACGGAAATCGTTTATTAGAGACGGGAGACAAGGTACAAGACAGTTAAGAAAAATTGCTGGTGGCCTTGCTCTGTTAGGCCAGGATATACGTAGCGAAAGCGTGGAGATTTCTGCATCGGAAGAGTGCATTCACTAGATGCGCCTTTATTGATGGTTATACCTTGAGCAGTCGTGGTGGAGTGGTAGCGTCTCCGCCTCAAACGTCATAGGGCCTGGTTGTATTCTCACCACAGGACTTTTCTTTTATTCAGTGAAAGGGCGGGGGGTTTCACTGGCTACCATAGATGCCGCCACCGAATACGTTGGTTAGCGGTTAAGCGCAGGCTCTGTTAAGGCGCGTTTATGCTCCAGCATAACGCGCGCGCACGCGCTACACGGCGACGTCACGTCGACCAAAGCGAGACCATCTATACTCCAACTGCGCTTGACCGCCGACGCGTTCGGCGGCTTCGGCACACTCTGACCGCATTGGCGGAGACTTGGAGCATGTCTATTTCGCGTCGAGTGCGCCAGCCGCCGCCGGCCCGGCCAGACTGATTCGGCTCCGCGGCGAGGTGTGCGTTGTGACGTAATTCAATGGCTTTGGCAGCTGGGCGGAGCTGTTCTTTTCGAGCTCTCGACTAATTTAATCCATTCACAGTACACATCTGAAGGTACATGCAAGTGGGCGAGAGAGCCCGATCCAGTGGACCCGTTGGATCTAGCGGAAGCCGTTGAAGCGTCGTGCGTCGGCTCTAGTTTCAAGCCGCCTACTTTAAACCCGACCGCCCTTGAGCACCCATCCGTTTTTTGTGGCAAATGAATAAATAAATAACTTGGTCCTTGCAACCGTGGGAGGCCTCGACGCCGCCTGCTGCACCGTGCAACCGCGCCGTTCAAGGAATCACAATCCAATGGCCACAAATCCCCGGCCAGCCTCCGATGGGCGCAACACGCCGACCATGTCCTGGCGGCTCGCGACTCCCCGCACTGGGGTTATTATATTTAGTTTGGAACGGCTGCTCACGGCGGAAGGGGGAAACGACCCGCCGACGCCTAACCTAACCGTGCTCCCTCAAAAGCATCGCACGCTCTTTGGGGCTGAGGTCGCTGAAATTCAGGCTAGAGTTTTTGCGAGAACTACGTCGTCGGGTTCGGGAACGGGATCCATCTTAACGCTGGCAAGAAGCCGGTGCAAAGGTAAACGAAGCGACGGTAGCGACCCCCAATAGATGCCTTCAACGTGCGGCGGCGGTAGCCTTCATTTCGGCAGCTGCTAGACCCCACCGCTAGCCACCAGAAATCACGGAGTCTGCGTTTACGTCACGTTTCACGTCACTCGGTCCTATGACGTCATAAGAGTTCTCCGTGACGTCATAAGAGTTTTCGAGTTTGAATCGGAGCGGCGGGAAAAACGTTTCCAACTTCGAATCCAAATTTCTTTGAAATAAATGCATCTTTCGTTCCCGGACAAGCGGCAACAAAGCATTGAAATGCCGATCTATCAGATTTTGCTAACAAAAAAAATCGACAGAGTTCTGCTCAGTGTCCCTTTAAAATGAGGCGATTAACCTCCCGCTGAGTGCACGTACGGTTTTACGGACTATCGTGATTTTATGATTTGGGTTTTGGGTTTTTTCGGTTATTGCTTTTGGTGCCTATATAACTAACCCTTCTAGAAATAAAAGTTCAGTTGTTAGATAGCGCTCGTGTCATCTGGCGTTTCTTCGACTGCGTCCTGTGTTTCGCGCTGCTTGAAGATGAATCCATTCCAACTCGCTCAGTTTTCTATTCTCGTTAATCACATTTTCTGTACAATGGGCTCTTTTCCTCCTGTAACCTATGACCTTCATAACCCCGCGGTGGTGACCGCTCTCATAGCAATATGTGTGGGCAGAGCAAGAACGGCACCTTGGCATGCAAGAAACCAGCAGTGCTCTACCGACGTCCAAGTTTTGTGCGGTTGTCTGCAGCCCTACCCTGGGCACACGAGACGGTTGTGCCGTGTCCTTTGCTCTGAGAGGTGGAAACAGGCACGTTTATACAGGGTTTGCCTTCGTCCACTGCGGCTATGCAAAGAATGAGCAACACCAACTCCGTCTTTACGCGGACTGGTCCAAGACTGCGGACCGCGTAACGGAGTTCTTGTGAAATACCGTGCGGCCTACGTTACCCACTAGGAAGAAAGCTTCAGCAACGAGAGGAAGGGTTTGTCTTCTTGGCAATAGGGAAATTGAAGATCGTCACCGGCGTACTCTAGACATTGGTCCCAAGTTCTGCTTTGAGCCAGCCTTACGATTCCTCGAGAATATAGCGCTCGCGCAGACAGTGTCCCAGGACGTTCCCGAAGGAGACAAACAGAGGTGTGTCAGTGAGTGCTCAGAAGTTGTCTGCAACTACAAGGGCAAAAACGCGTCAAGACGTATGAAGGGATTGATCAACTACTTGGCAGCTGAAGGCTTGAGGCCTCTCCTTTCTGACAAAGAGGGATTCTTTGATCTCGCACCAGAAGCTGTGAAAAAGAATTTTATACAAGCAGAGTTGAGGCCTGCTGCCGTCAAGAAGCAAGCCTTGAGTATGTTACAAGGAATGAGCCTGGATGGACTATATGCCACCGTCAACAACACAAAAGGTACGGTGTTGGACCTCTTTTTTATGGTCAAGACCCACAAACCCGATGTCCCTTTTCGATCAGTAGTATCGGAGCGTGACACTTGGCAGCATGCTGTTTCAGGCTATTTGCAGCGGCATTTAGGCTCCCTTAAGCTGTCCGACCCTTTTAGGGTGAAGAACTCTACTGAGGTAGTTGATTTCCTGTCGCGGATGGAGTACAAGAAACATTATGCTGTTAGAATGGATGTGGAGGATCTATTTTACTCCCTACCCCACGCTCAGCTGTCGAAGAACGTCAAGGACTGCATTGCTAACGATAACGACGAAATTGGCTTCATTGCCAATTGTGGCATTTCCGTGGAAAGTTTTCTTGAACTTTTATCCTTATACTTACGTTCGACCTTCGTTGTTGGGGTGTAAAAGTTTTCGTCCAACGGTCTGGTGTGTATTGAGTCTCGAGTCGCCCCGGTGTTGAGTGACAGTTTCCTCAGCAAGATGGACATGATACTGAAAGAAGATTTTAAGGACTTAGGTGTGAAAGTGTTTTGCTATGTAAATGATTTTTTATTGTTTCTGAACCATGGGTCCCTCAGGAGCGTTACCAGTGTCACCAAGATTTTCAAAGAGAGGAGCCAGGGTCTGGGTTTCACGTTTGAATTGCCAGACTCGAGTTCTATTCGGTTCCTTGACTTAAAAGTAATTTGTCACGAATCAGGAACGTGTTGGGAATAGAACCATGGAACAGCTAAGCCGCTCCTAAGTTACAATTCAGAGCACTCAAAACTTGTCAAGGCGGTGATAGCCACTTCGTTTCTCAAGGCTTCATTGCGTAAATCGTGCCCCCACAGGGTTGTGACTAGCTTCCAGGTGCAGGTTCTGAGGCTTAGGGACGCTGGTTTTCCAGATATGGTTTTGGTTCAAATATCGGAAACAATATTGACTAGGGGCGATAGTCTCTCAAAAGAAAAAAGAAAAAGACGGCACGCTAACAAGAATAGTCGGGATTCCGTACGTACATTGAATGTCACACCGGTAGGGGCAAGATACGGGGTAAAAGTAATTTTCGCAGCTAAGAATAAGCTGAGCAGAGCCTGCAGTGCAGTATGGAAGAAGCTCGAGGGCCGAAATGACCGAGGGAGGAACAGATGCACAGTCTCACATAAAAAAAAAAACGCTCTTCGACTGCCACACTGCAGTGGTTTATTCTATCCCGCTTTCCTGCGGCAAGACGTACATCGGCCAGACAGGCTGCTGTATAAACGAGCGGCTGTTTGAACATCGAAGATCAGTAAAAGGGGCAGTTTCGTCGAAACTTGCTGTGCACTGCTGGAAATGTAAAGATTATTTCCCCATTTGGACAGTACTGATATCTTGTTTATTCACCAAGATCGGATTTGCAGGGAGTTAGTTGATGCGTTTCTGATAAGGCAGGAGTCTGCAACATGTGTAGCTTCGCCTTCTATTAATCTCGTGGAAAAAAAGATTCACGCTCTCGGGGAATGTGTGGCGACAGGGTGATAGCTGGGTGCATGTCATGTGTTAAGGTTGCTGGCGTGCTTTGTTAAAATGAGGCGATTAACCTCCGGCTGCGTGCACGTACAGTTTTACAGACTATCGTGATTTTATGATTTGGGTTTTGTGTGTTTTTCGCTTATTTCTTTTGGTGCCTATATAACTAACCCTTCTAGAAATGAAAGTTCAGTTGTTAGAATAGCGCTCGTGTCTTCTCGTGTTTCTTTCACTACGTCCTGTGTTTAGCGCTGCTTAAAGATGTATTTAACTGTATTGATTTGGAAACTTGGCGGCGAAAATCTGGAAACACGGGCGCACTACGAGAGTTCCGCCAAATGCAATAGCGACCGTCCAAGTTCCTCGCAGGATGCCATTCGCTGTGACTAAAACGCTCTTAGCTAATTTTTGTAAACAAGTCATTCACGACGAGAATTATCCTTTCACTTCGTGTGGTCGATGTGCAGAAATGGCTGGCGTATACTATTCATTCTTAGTTTTTTAATCCTGAAAGCAGTTTTAAGCACCCTGTATAACTGTAAGGTGATTGTGCTGGCTAGTTGGTGTTTCATGAAGAATTGCGGCACAACACAGAAAAAAACCACAACACAGGCAAGATGACACATATCAGCGCTTCTGTGTCAATTTGTCTCCCGGCTCCTTTTTTTCTTTGTAACTGAGTGAACCTGGCTGGCTGGCATTGACGTCAGCATTATGAACGGCGCATTTATTTCTTCTCGTGCAGGTTTGGTTCTTAAATATATATAAAACAGAAACGCGAAGGTCTCCCGGAGTCAGTGTGGAAGGAACACCGCAGCAGCCAATCAGGTACACGGCGCACTTGAATTTCTGATGGCGGAGCCCGGCAAGAGGAGTTTAATTGGATCTCCAATAATGGGCCTGAAAGTGGAGCGTTTCATACATCAGAGCCACTTACGAGGCGGCCCCAGATAGGCGCCTCCACGTTTTTTTTTTTTTTTGCGCACTACTCGAGCAAAGGGTGTCCTTTGTCTTGCCTGTCTCTGCGGAGCCCGTAAATCTCCATTGGCAGGGAGTCGTGGCGTATTTCTGGGGCTCACGTGTGGCCAGGCGCACATGAAGAGGGAAGCAAAGGCGCTGTGACGGCGCCCGAACGCATCTGCATATAGGCTTATCGCGTGTCCGGCGCGTCATTTCCCGCAGCCAATTAAAGGTGTCCACAAAGGTGCCCTCGGGGCCGGCTATCTCCATCCCGGGCCCGTGAATAATTCAGCTCTCGTTAACGGCCGCTTTTGTTTCAGCGCGCGCTGGTGGCTGATAAGGCCCTTTGTCTCTCGGCCGATAGCTGGAGCCGGACTTTTGCCAACAGCGCCATCCGTCTTCATTTGCAGGCAGCGCGCCCTGACGAGCCCCGCCGATGGGGGTGCCTAATGGACACACGTTGTCATCGCGCAGATGAGCCTCCCGGCGGCCGCTGAAAGTTTCATGGTGTTGCGCGCACGTGCAGTCACTCCGCGTCTTGGAGGCAGTCGCTATGGCAACAACCGGTCGGAGACCACCCTGTCCATGCTTTCACTGCCCGGGCGAGAGCGCTTTGCCGCTTCACTTATATACGTCGCTGCTGGCTTGCCTTGCAGACTGCTTCGCTCGTGATTTCCGTCGCCTTTGTCCCGCGGCTGCTCCGTCGCTTGCGGCCATTTGTCGCTTTTGATCAGTGCAGCGCTGCGGCCACGTGCGGTCCGTCAACTTGCCTCTAGCAGAGAGTCTCGAATCAGGTTGTTGTGCTCTTTGATTCCCCCCCTTCTTGTACAGTGCGCGACCTACCTGGAACTTTGCCACGAAATCGGACCCGTATTCGGCTCACAAATGACGACTCTGATAATGACTCGTGTCTGTGACCACGCTCACCTGCAGGGGGGAAGGGGGAGGGGGGGTCGGTTCGGGGTAAAGCGCTGTACCGCACTTGATACCTGCAAGAAGACAGAGCAAATCTATTGCCGGCTTTTTCGTCCCTGTATTGTTGACAGCCATTTTTCTTATAGAATGAGGGATTACACCAGAAAGAAATGACCTGTTTTGGTCCGCCGGCATGTAACTGATGACCTTCGTACTGGCGCTAACTGTACGCTGCCATGCATTGTATAAATTATCATGAGCGATAAATGCGCGCAGTGCTTAATATCGACACGATGAAGACTTATTCTCAGCACTTAGGTTCTATAATTACGTTTCTCGCGTATGCTCCTGAAATGCTGATCGGCGTTTACCGACACTCAGATATTAATAGCTTACTGGTCTGGGACTCGTTTTGCCAGTTATGCAGTATTTACTTCGGTCACCTCAGTACAGTTATGTTACTAGAACTAGGAGGACGCAATGCTGGAGTTCTATCAGCCAATCCTTTAGTATACAGGGATCTTGAGGCAAACAGACTGTGGATGCGTATGCTGGGAATACAACGCTTATACTTGAGCTTATGCTTGTTATAACTTGAATCTTCAACAGCCCGTGGCACTGGGCTTTTGGCCCATACATGAAAAACGGGCTGTCTTATGTGAATTATGAAAGGAAACAACTATTTTTTCTTGTCATTTCGGAACTAAAGCCAAGAATGACTTTTGGGTATTACACGCCAAGAAGAAAACTGGTTAGCAGAAAAATACTGAGCTTGTTGCACATAATTATGGTGTAATCAGTAAATGCTTTTTTCCCCTCATTTTGCACTAGAGGGTACGCGTCTGTGATAATGCACAGCTTGCCAGCTATAGTCGGATACAACTCAAGAAAGAAGCGGGAAATGCCCTTCAAAGGGGAAAGTCCAGCAATAACGTAGGCGGATTTTCATGACGGCACAGTTAATCGGATTAAGCCATGGTTAACCCCCTTTGCACGTCGCACAAATGTGCCAAATATGCATGCATTTTGCCAATTAAATAGGAAGTTACTGCGCCTGCAAAATGCTTCATTTTTGTCTGTTTTGATCTTTTATGAGTGCCGGTTTGAAATAATTATCCACTGTAGCCGCCAAAAACCAGCCGACATTTCCTGTGATTAACATTATCTGAAATGGTGGTGGTGGTGGTGGTAAAAACATTTATTAATTATAGAGAGAGGTGTTGGGGTCCGTGACCTGAAGGGTCACGCCCTTACAACCACTAGGTGGGGATGCCTAGTCAGGCACCCCATTGGCGGTTGCCGCAGCCCGGGCACGCTGCGTTAAGGCCCTTTGGGCCTGGAGGGTGCAGCAGCCGGACAGGGTCGCCTCCCAGTCCTCTCGGGTGGGGTTTGGGATAGGGGGTTGGGATGGGTTCTGCTGGCAGGCCCACACCATGTGGTAGGTGTCCGACACCTCCCCACAGTGAGAGCACCGCCCGTCGAATTGAGGATTGAAATGCTTTAGAGTTGCCGGGCACAGCATCGTGTTAGTGAGCAGGCGCAGGAGTACCCGCTCGTTGGCCTTCCCCAGCCCTTTGCAAGGAGTGGGAAGAGTTTGGTGGGTGAATTTGTAGTAATCGCATATTTCCTTAAATGTGTAAACCGGATTGAAATCGGAGTCCTGGTCATCGTCGGGTCCCGAGGGAAACGCCCGGAGAGAGAGCGCGCGGGCGGCGGCGTCGGCTGCTTCGTTTCCGTGGAGGCCTTGGTGACCTGGAGCCCAAATAATAGACCGGTGTGCAGGATCGGAGTCTCGGCTACAATTTTGATAGATGCGATAAGCCAGGGGAGTAGCCCACCCTTGCTCGACGTTTCGACAAGCCCCTCGCGAGTCGGTGATTATGTATTTGGAGGAGGAGTCGGAGGCTGCCAGGGCGATGGCGACCTCTTCTGCGTGAATTGCTGACTGGGCCTTGAAAGTAAGGGCGTCTACTGTTTTGCCCTCGTGGACGACCGCGGCCGTGTACCATCCCTTGGGGTCCGGGCCGGAGGCGTCCACGTAGAAGACTCCTGGTTTATTCCCAAACTGGCGGTCCAAGGCTTCCGCCCGCGCCTGGCGCCTGCCATTATGGTCCTCTTTGGACATGTTGGTGGGGAGAGGTCGCACGAAGCGTTCTTTTTGGTGCAGTAGCGGTTTAAAAAAAAACCTTGAGGCGGCAAGTCGAAGAAAAGTATCGTTGTATGCACTGCGTTTTTTGCTGAGTCCACTAGTGCTGACTACTTCTGTATAACAACGCACACCGTTGAAACGCATTTTCTATCCTAAGCACACAGCGATCGCGCAAACGTTGTAACACATGGCCGTTGGCCGCGAAAGCGTGCGAGGCCGTAATGCCCGGCGACCTACCTGCCCGGCTGCTGATTTGTAGAGATTTACTTTGAGGATACTGTTAGCCTGAAGGGGGCTCTTAGGGGAGTGGGCAAAAAGTGGTTTGGTTTGTTTTATAGGTTTTTAACGTCCCTAAGCGACCCAGGGTATGGGAGACGCCGTCGTGAAGGGCTCCGGAAATTTTGGCCACCTGGGGTTCTTTAACGTGCACTGACAACGCGCAGTACACGGGCCTCTAGAACTTCGCCTGCATCGAAATTGGACCGCCGCGGCCGGGATCGCACCCACGTCGTTCGGGTCAGCAGCCGAGTACCATAGCCACTGAGCCACCGCGGCGGCTGTGGCAAAAAGTGTGAGAATAATATGTAGGGTAAACACACACAAAAATGCGGAGCACACGTTTTGCAGTGCAATGAATTTTGAGAAGTCGGATGGATACACAGAAATTCGGGGTCTATTATCAATGCACATGCGCGCCGCAATACATAATTCATCAAAACCACAAGGAAGGAAAAACCAAGAAGGGATTCAATGAACTGAACACGTTTGTCGAAGGGCACTTCAAAAATGATCTGAATTATCCTAGCAGCTTTTTATTGAATATTTTGTTTTTCAAAAAACGATTCTACGTTTTCCAATAATAGATGAAGGGAGATATCGTCCATAAAATTGGCGAGAGAGATCGTTCCACACATCTACGGCAAAAGAAAAGAGAGAATCGTCTTGAAACAGCCTGTTGCAGTTTCCATGATTTATATGCCTCGAACGGCGCGAAGGTGTCTTATTATACTCAGTTTTATCAATATAAATTACGCGCTTATAAAGCAGAGAAAGAAATTTAATAAAAGCAACGAGTAGCCAGCAAGACAGTGTAGGAATACGCACTTGAGAGTGTAGAGAGGTTGCATGCCATGGCGACCTAGAAAAATGGAACGAAGCACCTCATTTTTATTTTCCAGTTGTTTTCTTACGTATTATTCAGGGTTTGAAACGCTGCCACCCCATTAGTGATAGTGTTATGGACTGTTAACTTTATCAAGCAATGTTAGAAACTGCGCAAGAGGGCGAGGAGAGACAGTAGATAAATGCACACGACACCACAGGCGCCCAGTGCCAGCTGTTTATTCAAGGAGGCGAAAGTTGAGGCTATTTAAGGCAGAAACCCAAGGCGCGCCACCATCTATGTCACTCTTACATGTACAGATAAACACAGTGGAGAAAAATCTACGAAAAAGTACCAATAAAGCAGGTAATAATACTTGAGGCCACGTGAACCAACAAGAAAATCCTAAATTGCACCACACAGGAATTAACGTCACCAAGAAGTAAAAAACAGCGCAGCGACGACAGACAAGAACGAAGAAGGACAAGCGCTGACTAACAACTGAGGTTTATTGGAAAAACACAGGTATGAATGCTCTCCAAAAAACAACCAGGATGCATGCATCTCCGAAAACACTTCTAATCGTGGGAATAGAGATACTTGATCTCACAATCATGAAGAAGCACCGAAGCTGTGCTTACACATGTGTCAACAATCACGCGGATGTGATATGGCTCACTCAGTTCCCTTGTTAATTTTTCCCTAGGCCTGCAAATAACTTTCGTCTCATGGAAAACATTGGTGCAGATTTTGTTATCGGGGGAACCCGGGATATTATTCAAGGGGCAATTTCTGTTATGTAATGGAAGGTTGGACGGTGGGGGACCTTTTAAGGAGGTATTACGCTGACATATACAGGTGGTCACCCAATTTCCGGTTTGGCCGATGTACTTCTTGCCACAACAAAACTCATTGTCATAGACTAGCCCTCCAGCACATGGCGTTAACTTATTTTGTTGGCCTATCTTGAAGGCTCTACTACCTTTTTTTTAGCCTTTGCTTTCCTATCTACTATGGCACATATTTTTCAAAGCTTTTCGGGGCCGAGAACAGCATTTGAATACCATATCTGTCGTCTACACTCTTTAATTTATGTGACAAAAGATGAACATATTGTATGATCGCATGCCCCTTCGTACCTGACGGCTATGATGGATGGCAATTCTTGAAAGATTTTAGTTTACTCGGGACTTTATTGCACGCAAGCAAGATTATTTCTCTCGGAAAGGCCGCCGATTGTAATCTCCGAATTTGCTGACAAAAGCTATTTGCCATTTCTTGCACACAAGATATTTACTTCTTCAATATGCGCTAACTCGCTCAGTTTGAGTTCTTCTTAATTAATTAAGAACCTCACAAAAAAACACTATCAAAACAAAGATATAACGATGGTATCTTGTCTCTTGACAAATAAGGGGAGTAAAGGCGAAACGTGACGAAAAAAAAACGTGCTATGGCAACCTAATGGTTAAATGCAAAACAAAAGTTAACGAGAGTAAAGGCGAATTTGCGGCGATAAAGCGAGATCCCATTACGTAGACGGCATAATGAACAAAAAAAAAACAATGACATGATGAAAGTTAGGTAGTGAAACGGGATATGCCATGTGAAAATGGAAAAACAGACACTAGAGAAGGAGTGAAGAATTTTTTTCCCTCTTTCTTTCATCGATGTTGTTGGATCTAGATGTTGACGTGGAGCGGCAGAGGGCGGGTCTCGTCAGCAACCCTGGGGACGTGCTTCGCGACTGGTGAGTTCAGACAGGATTGCCGGCCTCGGAAGGTGTTCCTCGAGAAGTTATTTATTACAATATGTGCACAACTGGTTTGTATATGGCCAAAGGTTTCGGCCTCTCCGCTTTAGCTAAAAATAAAACCCCAAACTTGCACGAGTCCGGACAACCGCCGAAATTTTCCCGAGCAGTCACAGCAAAGTCTCGTTGAACCAAAAAAGAATTTTTAGCATTGTGCTTCTAGCGATGCTGCCAAGCGCCCTGCAAGGAGGCGGAGGATGTCCTCGGATTTTATGCTGCTTGCGTATGTCCCCGGAGACACTGCAACGCCAAATGGGTGCTCCAAGGTGCACGTCACTGCGCCGTTTTTCGGCGTAGGGTGGTACTGCCAGATGCTACGTATGTGTTGGTCAATCAGGCATGCGCTGTAGAGGCATTACTGATGTCAACTTGCACGCATAACCGTCTGTTGGAGAATAGCTGCAGGTTTTTCCGAGCAGTCCCAAAAACGTCTGGCTGAAACAATGCCCAGTTTTTAGCATTGTGCCTCAACCGATGCTTCCAAGTCCACTGGAAGGCGGTTAAGGACGTCCTAAGCTTTTATGCTCCTCCCAGGATCTCGCCTGCAACACTGCACTTCCAAGTGGGCGCTGCGAGCTGTACGTCACTGCGCTGTTTTTCCAAGCGTGGTGCTTCTGACAGAAGTTGCGTAACTGTCAGGCTAACAGGCATGCGCTGTAGAGGCATTACTGATGTTGCATTGCAGGCATAAACGTCAGTTTATAAGGAATAGGTGCAGCTGCTTCCGGGCAGCCCCAGGAAATTCTGGATGAAATAATGCTCAATTTTTAGCGTTGAGCTGCGAGCGTTGCTGCCAAGCCAATTGCACGGCGGTGAAAGGTTTCCGGTGCTTTTATGCTGCTCCCGTATGTCACCGGGACCGCTGCAGTCGCAATTTGGCGCTCCAAGGTGTTCCCCACTGCGCTGTTTTTCGGCGTACGGTGGTGCTGCCAGATGATGCATAAGTGTCGGTCAATCAGGCAAGCGCTATAGAAGCTTTACTGATGTTGCATTGCAGGCATAACCATCATTTGATGGACAATAGATGCAGGATTTTCTGATTAGTCCCAGCAATGTTTGGATAAAGCAAAACACTTTATTCAGCGTTGTGTTTCGCGCTACGCTGCGAAGCCCACTACAAGGCGGTGAAAGGTGTCCTTGGCTTTTATGCTGTTCCCGTGATGTCACCGGGAACGCTGCAGTGCCAGATGGGCGCTCCAGGGTGTACGTCACTTTGCTGCTTTTCTGCGTATGGTGGTGCCGCCAGATGCTGCATAACTGTCGGGCAAACAGCCATGCGCTTTAGGGGCATTACTGATGCCGCATTGCAGTTATAACCGTCACTTTATAAAGAATAGTGAGCTTTTTCTGGGCAGTACTAGCAAAGGTTGGATGAAGCGGTGTAGAATTTTTAGCATTGTGATTCTAGCGATGCTGCCTGGCCCCCTGGAAGACAGTGAAAAATGTCCTGGGATTTGATGCTGCTCCCGCATGTCAGGCTGCCCTGTCGAATGGGCGCTTTAAGGTGTTTTCCACTGCGCTTTTTTCCGGTGTACGGGGGTGCTGCTAGATGATGCATATATGTCGGTCAATCAGGAATGCGCTGTAGAAGAATTACTGATGTCACATTCAACGCCTAGCCGTGTGGAAATATGGTGGGGGGCAAGCCTTCCGCCGTGCACTCCCACTTCGCGGATGCAGCGTTTCCGCTCGCTAACCGCGGAGGGGGTCCGTGCTCAAGAGAACAAGATTTAGGGACGACAAAGCGTGAACACTCATGTGCTACTTATTACACTTGCAATTAATACACAGAGCGGGACAGCTAGCCACAAAACATCTACGAGGCCTTCCTAGGAAAGGCTACGTAAGAAGGACTTCCGACTTACCGGCTGGGCAGGGGTGCGACTTCGGAGGCATAGGCGGTGAACGTTTGAATGCACCGCTAATGGGAGCCGGGTTCTCCCGTGCGCCTCGAATTCTTGGGGCAAAGCCCTCCCTGAGCATTTGCTGGGGAATATGCCGAGAGCGCGTGTTTGCTGCGCTCACTTCGCTGCCTGAAACCAGAAGTCCGGCGGCACGCACGATGGACCCTCCGTGCGCCTGCCGCGGAAGTTGCCGAGAGCGTACGGCTGAAACCGCTCACGACGCTGGCCGGATCACGAAGAGCCTCTCACCGGCTCCGCGGAATTCCTCGCAGCCTTCGAGATGGCGCTCACGTCACTGCTTTCACTTCCCCCATGAGGGAGACTTCCCTTCTCGCCCAGCCGGTGCTGTCGAGACGCACGATGGTGAAGGTGGGCCACGTCGAAATGGAAGGGGAAAAAGGTTCTCCACATCCGTCAGTAGATGGCGAATAGCTGCAGGTTTTTTCGAGCAGTCCCAAACAACGCCTGGGTGAAGCAAAGCACAGTTTCGAGCGATGCTTCCAAGCCCACTGCAAGCCGGTGAAATGTGTCCTGGGCTTCTAAGCTTCTCCCGTATGTCACCGGGATCTCTGCTGTGGCAAGTGGGCGCTGCAAGGTGTTCGTCTCAGCGCTGTTTTTCGGCGTACGATGGTGCGGCCAGACGCTGTGCAACTATCGGTCAATCAGGCACGCGCTGCTGAAGCTTTGCTGATGACACATTGCAGGTATAACCTTTAGTTGATGGACAATAGGTGGAGGATTTTCCGCGCAGTCCTTGAGAAGTCTGGCTGAAGCAAAGCACTGTTTTTAGCGTTTGTTTCACGCGATACTGCTAAGCCCACTGCAAGGCGGTGAAGTATGTCCTTGGCTTTTATGCTGTTCTCGTATGTCACCGGGACCGCTGCAGTGGCAAATAGGCGCCCGAAACTGTTCGTCACTGGGCTGTTTTTCGGCGTATGGTGGTGCTGCCAGATGCTGCATATGTGTCGCTCAATGAGGCATGCGCTATAGCGGCATTACTGCTGTCATATGCACGCATAACCGTCAGTTGTTGGATATTGGCTGCAGGTTTTTCCGAACAGTCCCAGCAGGATAAAACAAAGCATTGTTTTTAGCATTGCGTTTGCAGTGTGTGCCAAGCCCACTGCAAGGTTGTGAAAGGCGTCCTTGGCTTTTGTGGTGCTCCTGTGATATCACCAGGAACGCTGCAGTGCCAGATGGATGTTCCAAGGTTATGTCATTGCGCTGGTTTTCATGGCACAGTGGTGCTGCCAGATGCTGCATAAGTTGCGGTCAATCAGGTAAGCGCTATGGAGGCTGTACTAATGTCACATATTGCAGACATAAGTCAGTTGATGGAGAATAGGTGCAGGTTTTTCGAAGCAGTCCCAGCAAAGCCTTGAAACAAAGCACAGTTTTTAGCATTGTGCTTTGAACGACCCTGCCCAGCCCACTGCAAGGCGTTGAAGGATTTTCTTGGCTTTTATGCTGCTCCCGTGATGTCATCGGGAACGCTGTTGTGCCAGATGGGCGCTGCGGGGCGTACATTGATGGGGTGGTTTTCCACGTACGGTGGTGCTGCCAGATGCTGCGTAACTGTCGAGATATCAGGCATGCACTGCAGGGCCTTTACTGATCTCGCACGGCAGGGATAACCGTCAGTTGATAAAGAATAGGTGCAGGTTTATGCGAGCTGTCCTAGCAAAGTCCTGATGAAGCAAAGCACAGTTTTTAGCATTGTGCTTCGAGCGTTCGTGCCAAGCCCACTGCAAAGCGATAAAAAATGATGTGAGCTTTTATTCTGCTCCAGTATGTCACCGGGAAAGGTGCGGTGCCAAACGGAAGCTCCAAGGTATGCGTCACTTCGCTGTTTTTGGGCGTGCGGTGTGCTGCCGGATGCTGCGTATGTTTCGGTCAATCAGGCATGTGCTTCAGAGGCATTACGGATGTAACATTGCACGCTAACAGTCCATTGATGAAGAATAGCTGCAGGTTTTTGCGAGCAGTCCCAGCAAAGGCGGTGAAGGATGTCCTAGGCTTTTATGCTCCCCCCAAGGTCTCACCTGGAACGATGAAGTTCAAAGAGGGCGCTCCACGTTGTAAGTCACTGTTGTAAGGGCTTCACCCTACAGTGGAAAGCAGCGGGCTGAGTAATCCAAGGCATTGGGGTTTAAGGACAGTGAAGGGAAAGTAGATTTTAAGCGGGTAGAAGTAACCAAGCAAAGGTTATCTGATTGGTGGCTAAAATCAAGAGGAGTAAAATTTCATGTCATGGCTAGGTGGCTTGAGCCACCGCCCGATTTAAAGGGTTCAGCCGTATCCATCCATCCATCCATCCATCCATCCATCCATCCATCCATCCATCCATCCATCCATCCATCCATCCATCCATCCATCCATCCATCCATCCATCCATCCATCCATCCATCCATCCATCCATCCATCCATCCATCCATCCATCCATCCATCCATCCATCCATCCATCCATCCATCCATCCATCCATCCATCCATCCATCCATCCATCCATCCATCCATCCATCCATCCATCCATCCATCCATCCATCCATCCATCCATCCATCCATCCATCCATCCATCCATCCATCCATCCATCCATCCATCCATCCATCCATCCATCCATCCATCCATCCATCCATCCATCCATCCATCCATCCATCCATCCATCCATCCATCCATCCATCCATCCATCCATCCATCCATCCATCCATCCATCCATCCATCCATCCATCCATCCATCCATCCATCCATCCATCCATCCATCCATCCATCCATCCATCCATCCATCCATCCATCCATCCATCCATCCATCCAGCTCTGTGGAAAACAGCGATGCTGACGAAATCAGCATTGGGAACATACAAGATTTTTAAGCAGGAAATTGCCAAAGAAAATACGTGTAATTGTAGGCGAAGCTCTTTGTTTTTTGAGGCCAGGACGAAAGTTTTGCGGACTAAGACATATAGAGTCAGGTACCACGAGATAGACACGTTGTGCGTTGCGTGCGGAGAGGAGGAGGAAACGGCTAACACTTGATACTTTTCTGTAAAAGGCTTCGCCCTACAGTGGAAAGCAGCGGGGCTGATTTATCCAAGACATCGGGGTTTAAGGACAGTGAAGAGAAAGTAGATAAGCGGGTAGAAGTAACAAAGCGAAGGTTATCTGATTGGTGGCTAAAATCAAGAGAGGAGTAAAATTTCATAAGTCATGGCTAGGTGGCTTGAGCCACTGCCCGATTTAAAGGGTTCAGCCGTATCCATCCATCCATCCATCCATCCATCCATCCATCCATCCATCCATCCATCCATCCATCCATCCATCCATCCATCCATCCATCCATCCATCCATCCATCCATCCATCCATCCATCCATCCATCCATCCATCCATCCATCCATCCATCCATCCATCCACCCACCCACCCACTGCACTGTTTTTTCACGTACGCTGCTTCTACCAGAAGCTGCGTAACTGTCAGGCAATCAGGCATGCGCTGTAGAGGCATTACTGATGTAGCATTGCAGACATAAACGTCAGTTTGTAAAGAATAGGTGAAGGTTTTTCCCAGCTGTCTCAGCAAAGTCTCGATGAAGCAATTCTGAATTTTAAGGATTGAGCTGCGAGCGTTGCTGCAAAGCTCACTGCAAGGTGGTGAAAGATGTCCTGCGCTTTTATGCTGCTCCGGCATGTCACGGGGACCGCGGCAGTCGCAGATGGGCGCCCCAAGGCTTTCGTCACTGCGCTGTTTTTCGGCGTACAGTGGTGCTGGCAGATGCTGCATAAATGTCGGTCAATAAGGCAAGCGCTATAGAGGATGTCACATTTTAGGCATAATCATCAGTTGACGGAGAATTGGTTCGGGATTTTCTTAGCAGTCCCAGCAATGCCTGGATGAAGCGAAGCACCGTTTTTAGCTTTCGGTTTCGCGCAATGCTGCGTTAGCGCACTGGAAGGCGGTGAAGGATGTCCTTAGCTTTTATGCTGCTGCCGTGTTGTCACCGCGAACGCTGTAGTGCGGCCTGATGGGTGCTCCAAGGTGCACGTCTCTTTGCTTGCTTTCCGCGTAGGGTGGTGCTGCTAGATGCGGCGTAACTGCCGGTTAATCAGGCACGCACTCTAGCGGCTTTACTGATTTCACATTGCAGGCATAACCGTCATTTGATGGATAATGGCTGCAGGTTTTTCCGAGCAGTCCAGCGAAGTCTAGATGAAGCAATGCAGAGTTTTTATTATTGTGTTGCCAGCGTTGCTGCCAAGCCTAGTGGAAGGCGGTGAAGGATATCCTGGGAATTTAAGGTCCTCCCGTGACGTCACCTGGAACGCTGCAGTTCAAATGGCCGCTCCAAGGAGTACGTCACTGCGCTGGTTTTGCGCGTACCAGATGCTGCGTAACTGTCGAAAAATCGGGCATGCGCTTTAGGGCCGTTACTGATGTCGCATTTCAGTTATAACCAAAATTTTATCAAGAATAGTGAAGCTTTTTTCAAGCAGTCCTAGCAAAGGTTGGATAACGCAATGCAGAATTTTTAGCTCTGTGATTCTTGGGATGCTGCCTATTCCCCTTGAAGGCAGTGAAAAATGTCCTCGGATTTTATGCTGCTCCCTTATATCACCGCGAACGCTGCAGTGGCAAATGGGCGCTCTACTGCGCTGTTTTCCCGTCTACGGTGGTCCTGCCAGATGCTGCGTAAGTGTCGGGCAATCAGGCATGGGCTGTAGAGGCAACACTGGTGTCACAATACTCGCATAACCGCCGGTCAGTTGACGGAGAAGAGCTGCATTTTTTTTCCTAGCTGTCCCAGCAAAGCCTGGATGAAGCAAATCACAATTGTTAGCATTGTGCTTCGTGTGATGCTGTCAAGCCAACTGCAATGTTGTGAAAGATGTCATGGGCTTTTATGCTGCTATTCTCCATCCGCTGAGGATTATGCCTGCAGTGTGACATCAGTAATGCCTCTACGGCGCAGGCCTGATTGAACGACAGTTATGCAACATCTCTCAACACCACTGTTCGCCGAGAAACAGCGCAGTGATGTACACCTTGGAGCACCCGTTTGTCGCTGCAGTCTTCCTGGTTACATCCCGTATGTCATCAGGAAGGCTTAGTCCAAGGTTCGACGGAACACCGTCTGGTCAGGGCGAAGCATGATTTATTCACAAATGAAAATTGGGTCACTGACCAAGTCGAAAGATGAAAAATGACGTTTCGGGTCCCATACGGGGCCCTTGTTCACAATGAGGCTGTCACAGAAGAAGGAATGGTTATATACGCTTCAGAATCTTCTGCAATCTTTTCACGTAGATAGGATGTAGCGTGCCCTAATTCTTGTTTAGCGTGTTGGCCGTTGCAGCGACAAACGGGTGCTCCAAGGTGTACATCACTGCGCTGTTTCTCGGCGAACAGTGGTGTTGAGAGATGTTGCATAACTGTCGTTCAATCAGGCCTGCGCCGTAGAGGCATTACTGATGTCACACTGCAGGCATAACCCTGAGCGGATGGAGAATAGCAGTACGTTTTCCTGAGCAGTCCCAGAAATGTCAGAATGAAGCAATGCCGAGTTTTTAGCATTGTGATTCGATCGAGGCTGCCAAGTGTACTGGAAGGCGGTGAAGGATGTTCTGGGCCTTTATGCTGCTCCCATGATGTCACCGGGAAAGCTCTAGTGTCGAATGGGCGCTCCAAGGTGTACGTCACTGCCCTAGTTTTCCGCGTACGGTGGTGCTGCCAGATGCTGCGCAACTCTCAGGCAATCAGGCACGCGCTGTAGGGGCTTCGCTGATGTGGCATTGCAGGCATAAACGTCAGTTTGTAAAGAATATGTGAAGGTTTTTCCGAGGTGCATTGGTAATTGGTCATGTCACTAGGAGCGCTGTAGTGCAAATGGGCGCTCGAAGAAGTAATTCACTGCATTGTTTTTGCGCGTACGGTAGTGCTACCAGACGCTGTCTTTCGGGCAATCACGCATGCGCTCAAGGGGCATTACTGATATCACATTGCAGGTCTAACCGTTAGTTAATGCAGAATAGGTGCAGATTTTTCCTAGGAGTCCCAGAAAAGCCTGGATGAAGCAAAGTGCAGTTTTTAGAATTGTGCTTCGAGCCATGCTGCCGAGCCCTCTGGCAGGCATTGAAGGATATCCTGGGCTTTTATGTAGCTCCCATGATGTCACCGGGAACGCTGTAGTGCCAAATCCAAGGTGTACGTGCGCTGATTTTCACGTACGGTGGTGCTGCCAGATGCTGCGTAACTGTCGAGATATCAGGCATGCACTCTAGGGCCTTTACTGATGTCGCACTGCAGACATAACCGTCACTTGGTGGAAAATAGCTGCAGGTCTTGGCGAGCAGTCCCAGCAAAGCAAAGTGCCAAACGGGCGCTCCAAGGTGTACGTAACTGCGCTGAGTTGTACGTACGGCAGAGCTGCCAGATGCTGCGCAACAGTAGTGTGATCAGGCATGCCCTATAGCGGCATTACTGACGTCACATTGCAGGCTTAACCCTCAGTTGGCGGAGAAAAGCTGCAGGTTTTTCCGAGCAGTCCCAGCTAAGCCTGGATGAATTAAAAGACAGTTTTTAGCATTGTGCTTCGAGCGATGCTTCCAAGCCGATTGGATGGGGTTGAAGCACCACCTTGGCTTTTACGCTGCTGCCGTCATGCTACCGGGATCGCGGTTGTGCCAAATGCGCGCTCCAAATTGGACATCACTGCGCTGTGGTACTGTGCAACTGTGTAATGCTGCGTAATTGTCGGGCAGTCAGGCAGCGGCATTACTGATGGTACCGTGCAGGCTTAACCGTCAAGTGACGGAAGACAGTGATTGGTGCGAGTTTGATCGCTCGCATGTATCCATGCCTTCCGTCTTAGCCCTGCTTTCAGGGCTTGTCTACCGCGATGCGGGGATGCTGAGTAGCCCTCAGCAGCATGTATTCGTCGAGCGAAGCAAGCAGCGACACGGACGAAGTGGGCGGCTGTATCCCAAGTGCCGAGGTCGTCACGAGGGCCACTCCCAAGATGACGACGAGGCGGATAGCCTGAACAGCAACCACCACCCGATGGCGGACGGCTGCGTGGTGAGCGCCTAGGACACACCGTCGCGTATCGAGATAGCCGGCGGTTGGGAGATTTGCTGCAAAAGCCGAAGCTGGCCCCAAGCGCCGCAAGCGCGATGTTGCCGAGGCGTGGGAGGACTAGCCGCTCGTGCCGATGTGTGCGATGACATTGACGTGCGTACCGCTCTGGCCCGGCTCATTGGTAGCGTACCCATCGCTCAGTACGAAGCCTCACCGCGGCGCTATGGACCGCCGCCGGGCTACCCGCAGCGCGTGGCCGCCGACGCCCACGAAAGGGACGAGATTACGGCGCGTGGAAGCTCGTATGTCGGGCAGCAATTGGCGGGGGCACGCCCAGTGCTAATGAGTAATGACTCCTTTATTACAACTCTACTTCACATTTCGAGATTCCCCTAAAGGTCTGACCAGGAGTAGAGCGAGTTGGCCGTGTTGATAACGATACATTGGAAGGAACAGCGTGAAAAATTACAGACTGAAGAAACGACAATACAGGACGAGCGCTGGCTCTCCTTTACTCTCAACTAACTTTATTTGCCATGGTATGCAATTTATACGCCTGAGCGGCTGAAATTACGAGAAAAGGTCAGAAATACAGGTTTACAAACATGTAAGATTATACATGACAAAGAGTCCACACTTCAGGTGGCAACAAATGCAATTTCATTATCAATTAGCTATATATTTGTTTTGCTGCTGCAGACGTCTTGGTCTTTGGTGATGTGATATAATTCAACAACTTATTGCGTTGTGTTAGCGAAGTGCCTACACAACACTATTGTTGTACTGAGCCTTGGCGATCACCCCTCGCACATGAGGCAGTGGGTTACAACGGATTAATCTTTGTCGTTGTTTTTGACATTATTGCTGTGCTGTCGAAGGCGTGTGTTAAGCCATCGTCCTATGTATGTGAGAGTCAGCGCTCCTCCTATGTTGTCGTTTCTTCTGTCTGTGTTTTTTAGCGCAGTTTGTTCCAATGGATCTTGAATGTGTGTACTCAATTCACAATTTTAGCTTTGTTCCTGCGCAACATGGCTTCTGTTTTGGCCTCCTCTGTTTCGAATGCAGTCCATACTTAAAGGTAACTGAAATTCGTCACGGGCGGCACCTCTTTCACCGTCATTTTTATGTAAAACAGCAGGCGGGAGAAAAGCGCACCTGGAACGAAAAAAAAAAACCTTGAATGCAGCAGTGGTACCGCCGCACAACGAGTGTAAGCTGAAGTTCCCAACTACCTTAAAGAGCCGCTGCAGAACACCGCGAAACTCTGTAGGCTCCAGTCAGTCTTTATGTAAGTCGGCTCATACAGCACAAAATGAACAACGGGAAGCCTTTGGCCAAGGTTTGCACTATTTTTGCTGCAGACCTTCTGTACTGTGCTCCGAATTTGTGCCATAAAAGCTGCACTCTACTCCTCCACTTTTTTCATGAAGGTTATTAAAATCAGCGTGATTGTGAAGCAGATAGGCCCAGTGCATCCACAGTTCTCCCGATAGAATCCATGATCAATAAATCTGTTTAAAGGAAGCGCTCGTCTCGTCCTGTCATCACACTAGTTAAAAAAATAGTTTAACTTTCTAACCTTACCTCTATTGGTTAGGACCAATATAGAGGTTGTAGCCGCGGAGAACACGATGCCATAGCAGTTTTTAAAACAAATAAAATCCAGCTCTTCAGAGCCCGACAAAATTTCTCCGCACTAAACAGAAGCAGGAGATGCGCCGGAAGTTCACTGCAAACCAAACGTTCGCTGGTTGCAGTGCCCTATTCGAACTGCTCTTCTGCTTCACCGCTTGGTACAAGAAAAAGGAGGGAGAGAATGACGAGAGAACCCACTACAGTGGTCGTCTCTCCCAACACGTTACGGGGGTTCTGGGCAAGAGTCTGAAGAATGGTGATGCTGGGTTTAGGGTTGCGGACCGAGCCAGTCTGTGAGTAAGGCAGGATGAAGCTTCGGATTTATTGTGCTCAGCGTATTTATGCGTGATCCTTGGGTTGTGGGGAATTTCCATAAAGTGTGTTTAAGTCCCCACTGTGGTGACAGGTAGGAAGATCTGGATAAAGTGGCAGATTTTTACAAGGGAATGGTTCTGTGCTCGCCTTAGTATACAGGCTTGTTCACAGGTGGGGCGGATGTAGAGCTATTTTTCAAATCTGTCAAAGGTGGCAGGAGGCTCTGTCCCTCAGAAACTTCCAGATGCTGCAATACACGGCTTGGAAGCAAACCGCTTGGACTGTTTAGTTTTCGCAAAAGCTGCGCATACATTTTCAACTCACGCGAGCAGTCACGTCAACAACTGTCATTCCCCTGCGAAAAGCAGATGTTGTGGGGCAGTGAAGCCCTTTCGTGGGAAGCACGAAGATGACGCTGAGTGAGCACCGACATTCCGCGGGTATTAAAAGCATAATTTACAACAATGAAACAACCTACCTTGACACATGACTGGGAGAACACGAAAGAAACGGCACACTCCACCTCAGCGGACTGGCATGACATTTAAATGTGCCTTGAATGAGCTTCCTATCGACCACACAGTGTCTCCACTGCAACCTCGGCTTGACAGCATGGAACCTACAAGAAAACTTGGAGACTACCGTTGCCCTTTTATTTGTTAATTTCAGATCCACTGGCGTCAAGTACACAGTGCAAACCCAGAGTTTTGGGGGTAAGCATCATGCGTCGCATGGAGATACCGCCCCCTAGAATCCAGAGGAGCTGTCGTGGGGGCAACGTCGCTGCTTGGAGTAGGAAGGACACGTAGGAAAAGAGCACGCAGACGTTTATTATGAAATTACACTAGCAGCCGGCGGCCGACTCTGTACAGGGGGCATGTATGTACACGGCGCAGGTGAGTGCAGTAGAAAAGGAGTCCATGGTACACAATGTACAGTACAGCGCGGCCTCTCAGCCGTCGCGGCGTCACTTGGCACCCGAGGTGACGATGGAGCCGCCGTACGACTGGCCGTTGCACGTGGGCTGCAGCGCAAACGGGTTCATGGCGGCGAAGTGGGACGGCACGATGCCTCCCATGCCTGCGGTGGAGGAAAAGACGGCGTCATTGAAGCATCACTTGCTCTGCTGATACTGATTACGCAGAGTAGCATGCCAGCGATATTGAAACGCCGGCTAAATTCTCTGTTTCTTCATTAAAGAGTCTCTCTCTCTCTCTCTCTTTCCTGGTACAATCATAATCAGGAACGCAGCTGTCGGGAGGACAAATGCAGCCTAAACGGAATGCTTTCGTGTATTCCCTCGCTTCTTCAGAGCAATCGCAAAGGTTCCATAAAGCTCTCCACAGTCGTGCACACGGACTGAACAAAGCATTTTTTTATTGAGCGTCGTTAAGAGATACCTATAGCGTAGAAAAGAAAACAACATAGAACGGCATGACAATGACACTAGCGGAGTCGTAAGCTGAAAGTTTCGCATTTTAGCTCTTTAAAATGTGAAAGTAAATAAGGGCAAAATGAAGGAAATGAGGACGAATGAAAAGGACGGAGTGTCATTAACCACAGCCAAACTTGAGTTAAAATATTGGTGGCGAGAATTAAGCTGTGCCATAAGGGTATGACGTGACAGCGTAATGGGTTAATTGCCACATATGCCGGAGGTCGTTCCCTACTTTACATACATTGATGCCTTGGAGTCCGCATACCCCTCCTGGCGCAGTGGTGTAGCGGTTAAGCGATGAGCCTCTGCCCTGTCATGGCAGCTGCTCCCAGCGGTGGGCAGCCGAGCTTGCTCTTCCCGAGCGACCAATCATTAATTTTACAGCCACTGTTGGCAGTTTGCTTACTATCCGGTGGGCAGGTTGGGATGACGACGCAAGGTCACGTGTCCTAGGTGCCTCCCCCCCTCCTGGGTTGCTCTCTAGAAGCACCACCTGCCAGAGACACGCTCGTGATTTTCGCTCACAACGCCGACACCGGATTTTCTGGACAATGGGGCCTTGAACGCTATCGCGTTAAAAGCTGGCGTGCATAACAGCATCTCCGGAACCAAAATATTAATGAAAAAATAAACAGCGCATTGTCGTTCTTCAAATATGCCTCAGAGTTTATGAGAAATGGCCGTCAGCGTCACCCACTTTTGATAACTCGCCCAGAAGCTTTTATGAACTGCCTCCTTAACTTGACATCTATACGCATGCACATGGTTGCGGGTGCAAGTCGCGCATCTTTGTGTTTCAGCCAAAGAGTTAAGTAATGCCTTTGTGCCAGGGCAACTACCGAGCAATGAATCACACTGCACACTGTAAGCATAAATTAGCCCGAATAGGAGTATAAATGGCTACCGTCTGCTTTTAAACTCCTTATCATAAAATACTGCGACCAGCAGTGAGTGGTGAAATTGAGGATAATCCCTCTTTTTTACTGCCGTCACGAAATCAAGGAGTAAAAAGAAGCATTCACATAATTTCACTCCTTTTCCAAACACGCGCACGTCGCCTTGAATACTCCTTCAGGCCTTTTAAAAACTCCTTAAAGTCCGCCCGCAGCCTAGCGGCAGCTGCCGGTTCGCCGTGCTTGTAGCGTGCAGGTGACGACGCCTGCTCCCTCGTCGCTGCTTGTTTGCCTCTCGCTTCTGCTCTTGCTGCTTCATGCACGTGGATACAAGAAACCGGATCGCCGCTGCCTTGCGCAGCAATGTGCTGCACAGACTCTGTATCTGAAGCAGCCGGCGTGTTCGTGGAATGCTTGGTGCTGTATCGCCTGCGACGGCAGTCCGCGAGAGGCCTAGCTCAGTTGAGTAGCATGGCGGCGTGTGACGCGTCGGCCTCCACGCAGCCGCCAGCTTATCGCCCGCTCTTTTACGCGACCGTAGCAGCAACATGCTGCGCTGAACGTCTCACTCAAGCCGGAAATAGGCGCGGAAGCAGCATTGCCTGCGCAGCATACAAATATTGGCGGCAGCCGTTTCGCCGCGCCGACATGGCGCTGTGTGTGTGGCGCATCACTTTTCTCGACATCGAGGGCCCCGCGTTCGTTCGCTGAATATCCACGAGGGGATACAAAAGACCGGCGTCGTGTATAGGGGTAAGCCCTACTGAACTCTCCTTTGATGCCACATGCACTTAACGGCCACTCCCCCTTGCTGTGAATCCCGGGTGCGCCGAGAGGAAAGGCGTCATCGTCGCCCCGAGGAGCCAACTCACAGTGCGGTTACTATGCAAGCATCTGGGAACTTTATTGCTACAAGCGGCTAGAAAAAGTGTGTGGCAGTAGAGCCGTGGCTGTTTACGACTGAAAAAAGTATAGTCAGTTCTCTAAGGGACCAAATATTCTACATGTATTCACGCCCCATTAATATATGGACAAGCTGTGGAGTCAATGACCAGTGTGAAAAATGCACGACCCTTGGGGTCTCTGAATTTTTGTGAGATTATTACGAACAGCTCGCCTGTCCTAATCAGCAAGTTTTTTTCTTGTGTTAAGAGGACCTTTTGATGCAAACAAAGCAAGCGTTTTTATTATTTGTAGTCATAGCATAGGACATGGCGATGCTTTAGCGGCCAAGCGGATTGCCACGTTGTTAGATTTTCCGGATGGCGGCGTCGAAATGTAGCAGCGATTTTCGGCAGCGGACATGAGGTGGCAACCATACTGACCGCTGCCTTTCTGGTTCGTCAGGCGGCTAGTTAAAAAATGTGGTAGCTTGCTAGCCCTTCGCATTTGGAAAATGTGAAAAGAATCAGTTTCCTCTTTGCTTCCAGTTTAGGCGCTCCTTCGATTTATGTGAAACTGTCGTGGAGGCAAGCGCCCCGGTGCAAACTGCCGATCCCGGGAAGGCAGCGAAAGAAAAAAAATTAGCTGCGGTTTAACTACTGCTGAACCTGGTTAGAGAGCGAAAGCTGTGGTGTAGCGGCCAAGTAAACGCGGCTTGGCGTCTGTAACGTTGAATACGTTCCTCACACTGGATAGGCAGTGCGCCCACCCTACCACCCTCGCAGGTGGCAGTTAAGTTAATGGTTGATCGCGAGTGGTTGGTCACTCAGTGAACACTGCAGCCTATTGCTGAAGTGCCGCCTGTCTGCCACAACATTGTCAGCGCTAACGCATGCAGCCCAAATCTCTCTCTCACCACGGCCACGTACCTCAATGCGCGATTGAGGTATCCACTGACCCAGGGAGCAAGTTATGCACCCTTCCTTTCCTCAAAAATCATCGGAGTCTAGAGCGTTGTCAACGCCAACACCAACAAACACAACGAACGCCGACGGCCTATAGAAACAGAGGCGAGCGCTCGGTTTCGACGGCGGCAGAGTGACGTCATAGCTGTCACGTGGTTCAAAGTACGTTCAAGGTCAAACGCGCACACGGCGCATACGGCGAAGAAGCTGCGGAGGGGAGTGGTAAAGCTTTCGCTTTAAAATATAGCATACTAAAGTATACCATATCCCCTGCGCGAAGTGCTCGGCGTCGTACTTTGGCGAAACCAAGCACTTCGCCGAAAGAATGAAGCAGCACAAAGCGGAAGTCAAACAAATGAACAGGGAACGAAGCGCGGTGGCGGAACACTGCAATACATGTTGCTTCCGAAACGTCGTATTTTTTCGTTTTTTTTTTTCATTTTTCGGGTGGACTTTTTTCTAAGTTAAATTCTTTTCCCAACCAGAGAGACCTGTGTCGAATGTTTTTTTTTAACCTTGGCCAAGAAAGTTAGGAAAGGAGAACAGAAGAGAGGATGGGGTTGGGAGTGGGCTGGCTGGGTCGCTAGTAGCTTCTTATTCGTAACAATGCGAAACAAATTAAAATTAAGCTTCGCTCCTCCTGCTTAATCGCCGTTGCCCTGCCTTTGACCAGTGCGCAGAATGACGATCCCTGAAAATACGCGAATACGAGTTCTCCAGCATGGAAATTGTTTGCAAGCTTGCACTGCGTGTATACAAAGCGCTGTCTTTTCTTTGCATACTCTGATTTCAATAATTGCTTTTCATCGGATGTCTGGAACGCATGAGCAACTGTTTTATCAGCGAATGTGTCGCAATGGCCCATTCAGTGCAGCCAAAGGCAGTGCGAATACGCAGGTGCCTGAGTAAGACCACTTTATTTTTTTCCGTTGTTCCCGATCGACGCTGCTCCCCATTCGCCGTACTGCATTAGCGGCTGCGAAAGCGGCTCTTTCAGCAAACTGCGATCTCCTGAAAACCGCAATGAGCCGCTGTCATGCAACACGGTACAGATATGTACTAGCTTATAGATGAGCTATTGCGTACTACCAGCTAATCTTTTACTTTGAAAAACGTTTAAACTTCAACAATATATACCTTATTGAAAAATGTCCTCTGAATTGCTTCTGTGAACTTGACTTAAACTACGCTTAAAGTACCTCATACTTCAAGTTTAGAGGCGCAACTGGTTTCATTCGCTGATTTATTTTTCCTAATCTTTCTTTCAGAACCGACTCCTCTGACGTCGTGCCTAGTAACCAGCGACACCATGACATGCCTGTATGTGGGCAGCAAAGCTTTTCAAGGTGCCCTCCTTTCTTCCAAATGTGGTGTCTCTGTATTTGTTCCTTTGGGCATTTCAAATCAAATACCCAAAGAGAGCGGGGGCCAAGGCACCCCTCTTATTCTCAACAGGGGCCTAGGCGTTGGTTCACTGTAAACTACAAAAGCAAGGTGCTGGACACTTGGCTCGAATGCTTTGTACTCAATAAAAATATTGTTTGAAATCAATCACTGTATTTTCATCGAGGCATTTATTCTTCAACACAAAGTTCTGAAATGAGGCTTCTACAGAAGTACTGCATTTAAAATGGGCTTACACATCAAGTGAAATATATTCGTCTGGTCATAAATGCCACCTTAGAGCAAGGCAAATTTCTCCAAAAGTTTCCTGTAAAAACTACTTAAAAAGAACAGGCAACAACTCCTGAAACGTACTATGAACTTAGCAACACAGGAGTACTTAATACTTTTATTACTTGCCAGGCTCACTCATTTGTGAGCGGAGCATTCACTCCAAAAGAATCCTTGTCTGGAGAGGGGTAACAATTTACCCCTCCAAGCCCTCCCAGAATTCCTCCAAGCAGAGCAGTAGACCAGACACTCCTGTTCTGAGGAGTATCTAACCACCATTTCGAGAGTTCGCTACGCTAGCAGCCAATCATTCCTATCCGGGAGTTTTTCTGATTACAGTGGAGCTCTTTTTGAAAAGGTATATGAAACGTCCATGCACACCTTAGCCCGCCTGTGCACATCCGTTCAAATGCGGGATCGCGCTCGTCCTCGGCGGTGAGCACAGGACACGGGAGCGACTATCAGTGATTATGTGCATGTTATTATTATTACTCATATCAAATGCTTCTGAAAACCTGTGAATTTTCGCGGGAACATTTTCGCGGTTTGCATGAGAGCAGCATTTGGAACAGAACAGCAAGGTTCCGGGCTATTGGTAATGCATTTAAAAGAAAGAAACAGCGCAATGAAACACTAACACACGAAGAAACGATCCACACACGAGCGTTGTCTCACAACTGAATTTTTATTCTGGTGCAAAGACGCTTAAATAGAAAACATGAGAGTGCGGATAACAGGGCTGCTGCAGCGATAATAGGCAATCAGTGTGGTCGCGTCACAAGATGGCAAAAAAAAACATGCAACAAAAGAAAAATAAGCGATAATAAGACTGTGTAAAGAGCCGCGAAGAGGTGGTAGGGTAGCATTAACAAGAAATAAAATGAATTGAAAAATTCCCCAAAGGGGCGGGGAATGCGTTAAAAACCATGAAGAACACAGAGGAGATTATACAAGTGAATGGATAAAAAGAAGAAGGCAAAAGCTTTAAAAACGTACCCAAAAGGAGGAACTAACAGCGTTAAAATCTTGAAAGACGCTGCGGAGGATGAAAAAAGATAAAGGCGGTACCAACGAGGGAGGAGTGAATTATTCAGCTCGTGCGTGGCACACCAGAAACATTAGGTATTTTTCAAGTCAACCAGAAAATACAGCTCTTTTTTTGATAAGGAGAGGCATGGAGTGCTCACGCATTCTTCACCGGCATAATGGATTTTGAGGGCTTCGACGCTTTCCCTCGTCAACCTATCTCGTCTTCGGCCGATAGTGGTGCAGCGATTGGAGTCAGGGGTGCAGATTCTTTCAGGGCTGTTTTCTGTGATTTTACACTTCTTACAGTGCTTAGCCAGGTGCCCAGAAAAGGCTATACTTTTAACATTATTTTGATGTTCCTGGAGACAGATATTGATGAACCTTCCTGTTTGACCGATATACCTCTTCCCGCATGGCACTGGGACGGAGTAAATTATTCCTGAATCGCAGTGGGCATATTATTGGCCAGAGTGTGTCTCTCTACACCCTCGGATTTCCAGCGGGTTATTCACTTTGGAACAGAGGGTGGAAAGCTTGTTGGGAGCCGTGAAGACGACATCCACGCCGGTGCGCTGTGCGACTTTCTTTAGACGATGGCTGATTGTGTGGAGGTAGGGCATTACCACAGCATTTCTGCGCTTATTGTTTGAAGCAGCAGGTCCGAAATGCTGCCGGGACTTATTGATCATGGAGCCGGCTTCGGATACAAGCAGATGTAAAGTGTAGCCTGCTGGTAAAAGGCGATCGGACTGGTTATTGAAGCTGTCCAGGAAGAAATGCTCACATGGAGCCCCGAGGGTTTAGGGTGACACACTGTGGCCAATATGATCCATGTGATTCAGGAATAATTTACTCTGTGCCAGTGTCATGCGGGAAGAGGTATATAGGCCAGACGGGAAGGTGTATCAATATCCGACTCCAAGAACATCAAAACAATGTTAAAAGTATCGCCATTTCTGGACACCTGGCTAAGCACTGTAAGAGCTGCAAAATGGGAGAAAACAGCCCTGAAAGAATCTGCACCCCTGATTCCAATCGCTGCACCACTATGGGATCAGGACGAGATAGGTTGACGAGGGAAATCGTCGAATCCCTGAAAATCCATTATGCCGGTGAACAATGCGTGAGAACTCCATCCTTCACCTTGTCAAAAAAAGAGCTGGATTTTCTGGGTGAGTCGATAAATACCAGTTTTCTTGTGTGCCACACGCAACTGAATAAATCACTCATCCCTCTTTGGTACTGCCTTTATCTTGTTCTATCGTTCGCTGCATCTTGCAAGATTTTGAAGCTGTTAGTTCCCCCTTTCGGGCACGTTTTTAAATCTTTTACTTTCTTCATGTTTTTATGTACTCACTTGTATAATCTCCTCTGTCTTCTTTATGGTTTTAACGCATTCTCCGCCCCTTTTGGGTATTTTTCAACTGTTTTTATATTTTTATCTTTTTACGTTTTTTTTATCGCTTATTTTTCTTTTGTTACGTGTTCTGTTGCCATCTTGTGACGCGCCCACACTGATTGCGTGTTATCTTTGCAGCAGCCCTGTTAGCACCCTCTCATGTTTTCTATTTAAGCGTCTTTCCCCCAGAATAAAATTTCTGTTGTCAGTCAGCGCTCGTGTGTGTGTCGCTTCTTCGTGTGTCCGCGTTTCATCGCCCTGTTTCTTTAAATTAGGAACACCATGGCCCCCTCAGCGCATCGTTCCGCTTCGCAGGTGATCTTCGCGTTGTTACTACTGTTGTGGCCGTCCCCAGCATACTCTGCTCAGCATCTTTGCAACCAAACTTAGAATCTACCATCAGCCCAGAAACTTCATCTGGACCGACTGCAGTTAATCCGCTCGGCCGGCTGCGTACCATCATCGCGAACTCTGACGTCACATCACACTGGATATTTAAGCGGCTTTCTGAGCGGCAGTCCGTTTAGTTGGCACAAAGCAGTGTTTCGAACACCATGGCTCACGCAGCGCATTATTCCGATTCGCAGGCGATCTTCACGTTCTTGTTGCTGCTGGGGCCATTCCCAGCATACTCTTCGCATAACCTTTCCACCCTACTGCTACTATCAAGAGAGGCCATAATCAAGCAGCAGTAAGGCGGATGTCTTCATCTAGACCCACTACAGTTAATCCACGCGGCCCGATGCGTACCATCATTGTGGACACTGACGTCACATCACACTGGATATATAAGCGGCTGTCTGAGCGGCAGTTCGTTTAGTTGGCACGAAGCAGTGTTTCGAACACCATGGCTCACGCAGCGCATTATTTCAATTCGCAGGCGATATTGGCGTTCTTGTTGCTGCTGGGACCGTCCCCACCATACTCTTCGTATAACCTTTCCACCCTACTGCTACATTAAGAGAGGCCAGAATCTAGCAGCAGTCAGGCGAAGATTTTCATCTGGACCCACTACTGTTAATCCACGCGGCTTGCTGCGTACCACATTGTCGACTCTGACGTCACATGACACTGGATATTTAAGCGGCTGTCCGAGCGGCAGTCCGTTTAGTTGGCACGAAGCGATGTTTCGAACACCATGGGTGACGCAGCGCATTAATCCGATTCGCTGATATCTTCGCGTTCTTGTTGCTGCTGGGACCGTCCCCAGCATACTCTTCGCATAACATTTCCGCCCTACTGCTACTATCAAGAGAGGCCAGAATCTAGTAGCAGTAAGGCGGATATCTTCATCTGGACCCACTACAGTTAATCCACGCGGCCTGCTGCGTACCATCATTGTCGACTCCGACGGCACACCACATTGAATATTTAAGCGGCTGTCTGAGTGGCAGTCCGTTTAGCTGGTACGAAGCAGTGATTTGAACACCATGGCTCACGCAGCGCATTATTCCGCTTCGCAGGCGATCTTAGCGTTCTTGTTGCTGCTGCCTGAAGAAGGGACAGAGTTGGTCCCGAAACGGTGGGAACAAATAAAATATTGGTTGGCGTCAGTTTCCTCTCAACTACTGTTTCAAGAACCCAACAAGGCGAACTGCCGTCGAAGATGTTTTCGTTCAAATCTAGAGATGGTATTCCTTGCTTGAGTGCATACCCACGAAAAACGCGTACGCACTACACGGATTTAGAGTTTCCATTTTTACCCTGTGTTTGTCTTTAGGCACTATAATGCGGACTGACCCAGGCAAACGTATCATCAAAGGCTGCACAGTGAACGATGCCATCTCTTGGTCGCGTGTTGATTTTTAGCTCCTTCCTTTTCTCAACATTAAATAACAGCACCTTGGACGAAGAGTGGCGTTCTTTCTTCTTTCAGCCTGCGTTACGCTCGTTGCCGACTCCGCGAGCTCTGAAAAGCGCACGTCCCAAACCTTGGGTGTGAAAAGTTTCTGAAAGGACTCGGTCCACACTAGCTAAGAGTGAGGAGGAGAGGCTAGCTTGAAGAACCACTGCCGACTACACCGCTAAATCTCTCAAGCGACGCCAACCGTATGGGCGGGAGCGAGTCTGACCAATGTCTTCATTGGTGGATATTTCATACGCCCCATCCTTCCCATACTACACCTCCCCAACCCGAGGGGCCGATACAATTAGAGCCAGTAAGAGACGAAAAGAAATCTTCCTGTTGGAACGCGAGCCTAACCAGAGCTTCCCCTCTACTACTTGCTGCGTACCATCAGTTTCGCTGTCAGGAAGTCTGTTTTCCGTGCCCTGTCCAAGCGCTCAGATGCGGTAGTTCATCATTAGGGCTTGAATGATACCGCGCTCACACTTTTGCGATATGAAGCCAAAAATTATGGAAAACATTTTCTACCATATTTACGATAATTGGACCTCGCTGTGTTGATAACAAAGTGTTTTAGTTTGGCGTCCGTAAAAACTCTGCGGAATAAAACAGGGGCATGTCTTTGCAACGAGTTGAGCGTGGCAAGCGCACCGCCCGAAAGGCGTACTATGTCATGGAGTGGCTGCAAGTCAAAGCTCTTCAACTGTGGACGGAGGAAACTTTATTGTCTATTAATAATGGGAGCAATTAGTTCATTAAACGTATTTGATTTTACAAGAGCCAAAATTAAATTAAATATAAATTCAAATGCCAATAGAAAGTGGGCAACAGATTCGTCCGGTGTCGCAGCTATGAAGATAATGTACAGCGGTCATATTTAGGTTGAGCAGCAAGAAAATCGCCAATTTATCTGAAAAACAAAGTAGTTGTGACCTATACCATTACGTAAGGGTGAGAATGTCCAAAAAATATAATCTAATGTGGCTATCTAGATTGGCTATCGCGTTGAAAATAGCAGCGGCGACACAGTATTCGGTCCGAAGTGGACGAGCAGGGCGCCCCCATGTTGTCGATGTTAACCACGTAAGTCCCGCAAAAGCCGCATCTTAAGCTGCGCTGGCTTGAGTACATACTGTGGCGATCACAATACAGCAGGACGTGAGAAAGCGTGGGAAAACGGCGTTCTGCGCCACCTAACGACGCACTCCTTACTACCTTACGCGTGCGAACGTAGATCGCAACCAGCGCCACTGCGATATGCGGCCTACTAGGGTGCCTCAATGGAGGCACCCTACGGCCTGCGTCTGCAGCCATCATGCAGAAGTGATCGCCATGGATGGCAACTTCACGGGGCACTAGCAACGTAGCACTAGACTAGCGAAACCTACACAACTTGCTCGAGGCTTTACATGCGCGCACGTTAGCCTGTATTTTTTTATTCCCGTGAAAGTGCCGACTGTCATATGCATATCGCATCACGCGCGCTATTTGCACCATTGGCTCTTTTCTGCCCTTAGAGCGGGCGTAACCCTTTTCCGTACGTTATCGGTGTCTCGATGTGCCTAGCGTTCTCCGGCTAACGCCAGAACAACTGCAAGCAGCGAGCGCCGTCGACGTCGAGTTCACTGGGCATCAGCTTCGCCGAGTGCTTTACTTACGCACACATCTGATAGAATTGATTGCACTTTTCCTTCACGTGAAAAATTAATCGCACATTTGCTTTTCGCCCTTGTTTAACGTAACCGCATTTCTGCGGAGGGCTCAGTTAATCAATCAATCAAGAAATCGATTAATCAATCACCAAAGATTTTATGGTCGTGAACGATTTATATTTCCTGGTAATCAAACATAAATGAGAGGCTAGCTGGAACTTCCTTATTTTTTGCGCAAAATATAATTGCTTTCGTTTTGGCGGCATTAATTTCAATTCGATTTACTTTTGACCATCTTGAAAACTTTTGCAGAAAATCGTTGCATTTCATTACTAAATCATTCATGTTTAATCCACAAATTAACAACATGCTATCATCAGCATATATAATATATTGTACTGTACTATCTACACATTCAATATAATTCAAAAATATAATAAATAAGAGCGGACCTAGTACGCTACCCTGCGGGACACCGTATTTAACTGGGAGAAGCGATGAATTATATTTGTGTAGGCGTACGAACTGAGGGCTATTTTTAAAGTAGGATTTTAGAAAGTCTGAACACCGCCCGCGAATCGCATATGACTGAAGCTTTTTGATTAGAATTTGGTGGTCGAGGCAGCGAAATGCTTTAGTGAAGTCCACGAAAAGAGCTACTGTGAACGTGCTTTAGTCAATATTTCGCAGCATTTGTTCCTTTAATGTTAACAGAGACGTTTCCGTGGACTTGCCTTTAAAAAACCCAAATTGTGCGTTAGTTATAACATTATGAATTTCAAAAAACTTTGCTACTCTAACCAATGTAATTTTTCTAGGGCTTTGCTTAGAACTTGGAGGACGGATATCAGTCTGTAATTTGCGGGCAAGTTCCGGTTTCCTCCTTTAAAAATTACGGACACCTTAGCAATCTTCATTGCATCCGGAAAGATTCCCAACTCCATCACTAAGTTGAATATGTGAACAAGTATACGTGCAATTATACTTAAGACCTACTTTATAGCCTTAATTTTAAAGCCAATTGCGCCTAAAGCCTTGGCGGTGGGCAAGGCCATCACTATAATAGAAACTTCAGATTAATCGGTTGGCTGAAGGAAAATACTCTCCTCAATTCTACTTCCGAGTACTGTTTCTTCGGAGGGATTGTCTCCGGGGGCAGGAACAGCAACGTTAACCAAGTAATGATCTAAGTAATCAGTAAGTTCTCTTCCATGAAGTTCTTGGCCATCGACCATTAAAGTATTCGGAACGGAGTTACATTTTCGACGGCCCAGGACACTATTACTTTTCATGCAGCGCAAGGGCACTGCTGAGTTACATTTGCAAATGTGTGTTCACAGCAGGCAAATTTCGCACATCTCAGCTTAGCATTAAAGGTATTACGGAACTTTTTTTAAACTCTTCAAGTGTGGCCTCTATGCGTGTACTTAAAAAGAATGATAAAGTCGATTTTTTTTTAATTTAATCATTCTTCGATGCTCTTTTCTTAGCCATGACTTGCTCGCCATTTTAGAGTGCTTAATATTCCTTAATGAAAGATGTTTAGCATAGGTAACGGCAAAGAGCTTAATAAATAAATTATATGCTTCTTTCGCGTCACCACCAACGTTCCTCGCGTCCAGGAGCAGTTGGTCATCCAGGCGTTGTGGCCTGTTCGTTCGTTCAGAGCGCGCGCGCATTGCAAATTGATGGCCACGCCTGCGAGAAGGATCAACAGAGAAAACATAATTGCACACCCCCCTCTTCTTTACTAACAGTCACCCATCAGTGGCTCGGGCATCGAAGCCCCATCTGGCGCCGGTTCTGACCTACGTACAGCACACGTAAGGTAGGAGTGACGGTACACAGATGTCTGCGAGGGGCGAAAGAGTGGGCGTGCGCTGTTAGGTGGCGCGGAACGTAGTGTTTGTCACACTTTCCTGCGTGCTGCAATATTGTGATTGCGACAGTACGTTAGACGCAGTGCTTGCTCTTGCGTTCTGCGCATGCGCACTACAGTCGGCGCAACACCTTGCACATGCCAAGCCGTTGCGAATGCACAACTAAAACTAGAGAGATTAATTGTGCGTCCGCAATAGCTAAGCGCACACAAGGAGCTTGCGGCGCGAGCCCTATGCCTCACGTGCAGCGTTTGTCAAAAGTCCACTAAGTTTCGTTCTGAGTGACACCATGCGGCTTTTGATGCCCCCCAGCACTGGAAAGCTCCTGAAAACACCATCTCTGCTCCTGCACCATCCAGGACTTTCAGGAACGCTACAAGGCTTACAAGCAAACCCCCTGGCCTCTAAACTTTTGACGAAGGCTTTACATACGCAAGCCGGCGCAGATTGCACTGCGGCCTTTCCGGGGCGTTCGTTGCAAACGTTAACAACAAAGCGGCTCCCTGCTCGCGCGCTTCGGATAAAATACCGCGTCGCCGCTATAGCTCGCTCTAAACGGTTTCATTCGCTTTGATTTTGCGCATTCTCATTCTACCTTAATTGTATAGACTGGAAACAGTGATCGCTTTCAAAATAAACTGGCGATTTTCTTTCTGTTAAGCCCACGTATCTATGGTGTGCCATAGAGTTTCTCAAAATTACCTAGAGGAAAAAGTATCGCGACCGTCTAACCAAGTTTCTTAAGGAGGACTTCATCCACAAAGGGCATGCCGGGAAAATGAGGTTTCGGTTAGCATTAGGGCGAAAACGTGGACTCTGCTTCGGAACCAGCAGTGCATGCGCCCAGAGGCTCTCTGCTGTGCACACACACAATTATACTAGTGCACATTTGACTTCTTCAACGAATTGTTCGGTATGAGGCTCGTGTGGCAGCTTTCATGGCATTTCTTTGATGTTTTTCCTCGAGGCATTGTAGCAGATGAATCCACGTTATCGGTCCAACGCTAGTCAAGCCAAATATGAAACCTCCCTTTCCCGGCATGCCTTTCGTTGTTAAGTGCTGCGCCGCCAGCTTTCCCGCTGGGTGTGTACGAGAAAATTTATGCGGAGTATACTACTGCCATAGCAATGACACTGGGCAAAGTAGTTCTCCAACTTTTTGGAATAGTTGTGAGACGCCGAGTTTCGACGCGCTCAACCATGCTCCTGCGAAAAAAAAGAAGAAACATGATCATCATGAAAACCATTACAACAGATGGTTACATGTAATACCGATTTGTCGCAACCCTTCGTCTTCACCAATGCGTAAAACTATCGATTATGGATTTGAAAATTTTGCCAGCCTGTTCTAAAGACACAGCTTACAAGAGCTATATAAACTGTAGCTACATATAAACCTATTTAGCTTCGTGCCGGCATGTACGTTTAGTTCAGTGATTAACCCTTTAGAAATGGTCTTTTATTGCATACGTTAGCGCCATCATTAATGCGGAAGAATCATTTCCTCGGAAACACAGCCTGCAGCTGAGGAGCTTTGAATTGCCTCATTACATGACACCACAGTGTGGCGTTTCTAGCGCTGCTCGGGCGCTTGCCACGCTCAACTGATGATACCCGTGCCAAGACAATAAGTTCTTATTGTGTTAAGTGTTACTGCCATTACCGCGGTGCTACGCAGTGAAATTTAATGTCATTAACCTCACTGCCATTTGCAACCTTCTCTGCTCGCTACAACTCATTCGCCGTACTCTCCTCTACCACTGCACACGCAGCAAAGCGGCCAACGTTTCTTAGCCAGTAGTAAATGGTTTATTCATGTCTTTCAGTCAGATGAGGCACCTCTCCTGCCTTTTCGATGCGAAGGGGGCCACTTTTACCTGCCCTTCTGACAGATGGTCTCGGCAATTGTGCTAGTACGCGAGCTACATTTTTAACTTAATTGTCAAGAGAGAACGGTAGCATTATCGGGAAAATAACTTTCATATTACATTTCAACAACATTCCAGAGATGATGTGCTCATTATCACTGATAACATTAAGACAAAATTTTTTGACTGTCTAGTAAGCATTATCGTCATCTTGACTTTCCTGTAATGATATTTCACCTGGACGTGTAGTCCTAACTCCGAAAATAATGACATTGAAAACTTGAGGCATTTACTGTCATTTCTTGTGCGCGTGTGGCAAGGGTATAAGACTGTCATACACCTCATATGCGGGAGGTGCGGGGTTCCATCCCCATGCGGCCAGGTACCCGCCGGTGATACCATGGGTATAAGCTCTCCCCGGGTCTCGTTCTCGAGTTGTTTCTAGCCGAAAGACAAATCACAAAAATTTCTTTAATTCACCTTGAACAGATGACCTGAGCGTATTTAAGAAATACAGAAATAGGCTAACAAAAAGCTTCACCTGGCACACAAGGATTACTATTCGACCTTTCTTGAAATTCCAGAATAAATGTACTACTGGGGCACGAGAAAGCACCGGCTACTACACGAAATTTACAGCTCGACGATAAGCACTGTCTGGAAGAAAGCTGGCAGGTGCCTTCAACCAGAGCCCTTCAACAACTTTTTGCGACCCTCGCCCATACCAACCGGTCGCATGATCGCAATAATTGCATTAATTTTAACCATAACAATGCAGATTTTTCAAATCAGTTACGACTGCAGAGGTTATATCAGTCATACCAAACCTTAATAAGAGATAGCTGTGACACTGACGGCATTTAAGGAAGGGCTGTTAAACATAGAAGTCATTGCGCTTGTTCTTGCATATATATTTATCTTAGGCTTCCCTCCCGGTGTATTTCCTGATGAAATGGAAATAGTCAAAGTAAAGGTTCTGTATAAGAAGAAAGACCGCAATGAGTTAGGAAATTAGGGACCACTGCCTATACTGCTGTTCTTCCTGAAAGCATTTAAAAAAATTTTGATACAAGGTGGTCTGACTTTATTGATAACATAACAATTTGTCGCCAAACCAACTGAGGATTTGTAAAAATAAATCTGCCGAGTTACCACTACTTCAATAAAAGAATACATTCCAGCGTAGTTTGAAAAAAAAAAAAAGCCTTCGTTATTGGTGTTTCCGAGGACCTCTCAAAGGCATACGATTTAGTGAACCATAGAATACAGAAAACTAACGGTATTCGTGAACAGGCGCTAAAGTTCTGAAATCATATCCATCGCACACAAAACAGATTGTTTATGTCGGCAACAGAAATTGAACTACAACCATTGTCCGTAAACTTTCGAGAATGATTTATTTTCTGCTCTAGAAAATAATTTTCTTCTCTTGAAAACTAGGTCTCTCGTGTGAAGAAAGTCCTAAAATGTCGCTGGATGGGGAGCGTGGAGGCCATTCAAGACGCCACGACAAAGGGGCTGACAGCCCTGTCAAAAGAAGCGTTTTCCAACTGTTTCCAAGTCCTCAAGAAGCGTTGGAAGCTGTGTATAAACTTCAAGGGAGATTATTTCGAAGGGGTACTGCACAAATGATTTCAATGTTAAATGCACTTTTTTAATTGACTCAATCTCGGAACTTTACGGACAGAAAGGGCGCTGCTGCCTTTGCAGAAACGGGCCGCGGCTTTTGGCCCCACCAATCCCCACCTACGAATTATTTCCGGCGCCGACGCTGAGATCTGGCCTCGCCAGATATATGCGTCTCCCTGCGTCGGCTGGCTTCAAGCGCCGAATTTTCGCCTCCGGCGACGCCAGTAGCCGACACGCTGACGCGACGCCGAAGGAACGCTGCCTTGTGCTTCCGCCGTTACGGAGAACGATGAGTCGGCTAGGCTGAAAGAAGCCAGACTTCGGCGCCGGAACGAAACAAGGACGAGATAGCGTGCCGAAGAGACCGAAGAAGAGTGTGTCAAACGTCTCGATAAGCGTCGTAATGACGACGCGGCTAGACGAGCTCGCTTAGCCTCCGACAGTGAATCTGCGACGGTAGAAGACGACGTGCCGAGTCTGGCGTCTTTGAAGGAAGCCAGTCTTCAGCGTTGGAACGAAACAAGCATAGGCAAAAATTAGCCAAGTAAATCATCAGCAGCATTACATCGCTTAACCACAGCGAAGCCTAAGCGTAGTCATGGCCTGTAGCCCTCGCTACCTACTTGGTTTAACCAGAGCTAAAGCACAGTCATATTTTTGTTTGTCTTGTACCTGCGCACTGATGAAACTTGAACATTCATATTACTGTACATCTCTTATTACACCACGTAACTCTGTTTTAATACCCTTGTTTTCAAACCACCGCCAGGAGAAATGGGTCTGCCTGCGGCTTTGGTAGTTTTTCTGCACCTCCTCTGTCGGTATGACTACAAAACAGACATTTGAAATGCTTGGGAAATGAATATTTCACCCCACCTTAAGCAAACTAAAAAAAACCTTGCGCTATGGCGCTGTTTGGCCACAGGCCCCCTTGCGCCGTAAAAATTAGTCATCATCATCAAATAAGACTGTCGTTACCAAGACGGGTGACAGTGCGCCGTAACGTGAACGCGTTGCGTATATATACGTAATGCTTTTGCGGGCTGACAACTAAACATGTTTAATATTTTACATGAAAACAAATCAAATGGCGTAATACAAAAAACGGCTTTACTTCTTCATTTCGAGTCGACCAGTTGTGTACCTGAAGCGTAGTTGCTCAATGCAATAACAACTTTATGTTCTATTTAGGAAGTTATGTCTGCACTCGGATTTTTTCTGAAAGAGGAGTTGGACTCGCTCACTAATGCGCAGCAGAAAAAAGAAAAGAATTGTCATCATCAAAACTACTAGCTTAGATGTTGCGTGTAAAAGCAACGTGCTCAAACGCTTCCTGCACACCGCTACGTAAAACGATCGATTATAGATTTCAGAACCTTCCAAATCTTTTCTAAACATACAGCCTAGGACCTGAACAGTATGTGCATTCTTTTTGTCCTTTCGTTTTTCTTCCAGCTTTCTGCACCCGACTCTTATCACAAGCGGTATTCCCAAGTTCCCCGCACATTATGAGTTGAAGCATCCATTCAGTTTTGGCAAATTTCTTAGAGCGTTGATAACATTTCGAAATGACTTGATCAGTAATACATGATTTCCCCATTTAATCAACAGAGTGAGCGCATCCGCGGTTATAGTTTGTGCTTTATACGCACACAAAATGTTTTGCCTTGCACTCGTTAAATGCGGATCACTGACATCAGTGCCGTCATCCCGACTCATATACTCCTCACGTGTGCCTGAGGGGTTTTTCCGGAGAGAACCCCAGACCGGTCCGCGGCGCATGCTCTGCGATGAAGCCACAGCGGGAGTGCTATCCCGGCCTGCGAAACTCGCTACGGTTTTTCTACGTCCCTGCCGTAAGTTGATCCACCGACCTATAGATAAGACGACAAATGTTAAAGAAAATGGCTATCGGTCACGGCATTCAATGACAGTTTGTATGGCGTCGCGTGGTGAGGCACATTCGTAAGTTCCACCACGCGACGCCGGTGAGCGCTGCTGCAGCCGGGAGGCCGGCGGCGCAAAAGAAGCACGAACCGTTCAAGAGTCCCGGCGACCCGGGCAGAGGCCCCGCGGCGTACGGCCCCCCGGCTGCGCCGCTGCTGCTGTGCGGCGTCGATGCGTTCGAGCCCCGCGGCGACACGCTGCTGCTCTGCGAGCGGCCGTACTCTGCAAGCGGCAGCAGCCGGAGTGAGTTGCTCCCCACCGCAATTTGCCTCCGCGCACAGCGGTTCCGCATCAATAATTATATCAAAAGGGTACAGACACGTTAAATTACGCTGCAGGCTACTGACGGATCATCACACTACGTTTGGTGAGTAAATTTCGGTACGGCTTTCTGGTCCTACACGCTGCCCGAATAAGTGCATCTGGGGCAGAAAAAAAAAGTTCCACTCAACGCCGAGTTATGGTAGATGCAAACAAAAGCTGCTCATGCATGCAACGGCAGCTGTCCTTACAAACGCGCATGAAAGGGAAGCACTGAAAGCATCCTCGAAAAACAGACGCGATTGCGATGTCGGAAACAGCAGTGAGTGACAGCACAAAACGCATGCCTTGCTGACAAACCTCGAGATCAAATCAAAGCACTGTGCCATTTGTTCGGAACATATTTCGTGTCTGTACCCCTCTTGAAAGGCCAGAAAAAGTTGTCAGAAATGGGATAGCGACAGCTAATATGAGTAAAGTTACATGGTCTTCTATGCAGTGTGCTGTCCATGACGCCCATGACACGTAAGTCTTCGCAACAATTTGGCCCGGTACATCAATATTCTACTATGCACAGCTGCGGCAAAAGTAAACGGAACACGCAATGATCTTGGGATATTCTTCACGCGTTTCCTAATCAGAATTTCCGGCGATGGTATGTCCATGATGCTAGAGTAGGTTGGTGCACTTCCTCATTGACAAACAATGTTTCTTTATTTCCAGTAGAGAAGGCGTGATTGCATTTTGAACCGAATAGCGTTCTCCGTTTGCTTATGTCCGCACTTGTGCAAACGTGCACTACTTCCTGTCCTTTCTTGTTTCCGCTCACCCACAAAATGAATCACATTTATACAGGAAGGGGAGACCAAAAGCAAGCTGTAATGCCGAAATATTTTCGGTACTATCATTTTTTCTCTTTTCTTGTTGTGCAAGAGTCGCATCTTCAGGTTACCTACGTACCGGATTTTGCACTTCGTAAACATTTTGCGGGGGAAGGATGGATTTTATTGGCATCCCCTTTGAATCGAGGAGGTGACCGGAGCTACCTTTCTTAGCAAATTTAAGCGTCGAATTTGTAATGCAGATGTACAGGGTCGTCCACGCTGAACACAGCTCTGAGTGGCAGCGCATCCGCCGCGGCCGAGCATCGAAGCAAAGCCTGGAGGCGGGGCTTCGTTCCAAGTCGGCTACAGCGCAGGAGAGCACCGTGCTTGCTTTGCTGTGAAGTGAACCTAATTCACTGTATGCTTACTCTGCCGGGCGTGCCGTGTCGCATTGCTGGAAAGCGCCCTTCACTCTCAGCACCGCGTCGTTGGTTTCGCGCAAACTGAGCGGCCGGTCACCTCAGCACCACATACTGAGTGAAATGCGTGTCTTGTTTCAGGGATGGCTTGGCTTAATTTATCTTAACGTACCAGGGCCATTTAGGTTATCAGGGATGCCGTAGTAGAGGCCTCCAGATAATTTAGAGCACACAGGCGCCTTGCCTTTCCACTCCATTGAAACGGTGCCGCCGCTGCCGCGATCAGACTTGGGTCTCAGTAGTCTGGGGCCTTGGCCACTAACCGCCGCAGCTGCTAAACGTGCTTTCTGGCGTTGTACCTTCGGTTCTCGTTTCCGATAGGTGATGTTTTTAACGCGCTAATCTTAACGGCCCTGTTCTGCAGAAAATCTGGCGTAGGTGTCGTGAGCGAAAAATCATGAGCATGCATATGCATCTGGCAAGCGATAGTTCGCCGGTGGAATGGCCGGACGCTGAGTTGTCGGCGTGCTGTGTGACGTCACGCGAGCATATGATGTGGCCAAGTTGTCAGGAGCTGACTACCGTGGATGAGATGGAAATCGAACCCGGGACCCTTGAATCGCGGGTTAGACACGCTACCGCTAGGCCACGCAGGCACATTCGTATGACGTGGTTGGAGCGGGGCTTTATATCTACGTCGGGTAGTCTTTCATATAATGTGGGAGCTCAAAAGACTCTATGCTAAGGAGTGCGTGTGAGATAATAACGCACAAATTATGGGATTAGTGACATGATGTATGGTAATTAGTGTTAAAGAATTTAAAACCCATTCTCTCTACCTCAGGCACCCATTAATGCGGGTATGAGCTTATTATTTCGTCCTAGATTAGCTTCTCGTTCTGGTGCAAAGAAAAGTTTTAACAACACACTGCTTTTCAGTCGTGAAAGAACTGTGTGGTGACTCTGAATGGGGCCGCAGCTGCACTGCGGACTTGAATTGTGTCCGGCTTAGGTTCGAAAGGGTGTCCATTTTTCTCTTCTGTTCTCAGCACCCCGCATCGTGGTGCTTCTGGCGCTCGGTTGCGGTGAATGTCTAACTCGCCAAGAGACAGAGAGCCACCTCCTCTTTGACTCACAGCGAACAGCACACGTACTTCCTGGAATAAAACTTGGGCTACTAGTTTGCAGTTGTCCTTTTCACGTCTGTCGCGTTTGCATTGAGTAACGTCCGAAGAACGAGCTGCTGGCGGAAAAACATTAGCGGGAAACAACAAAACGATTCAGGCTAGTCGGAAGAGAAAAAAGCAGTCTACACAATATAAGGCGTTTAAGCGCTAGGATTAGGGTACTGTGAATGGTGGCTTGATATTCCGACCAAACACAGTCGGTCAGCCTGCTTAGCGACGCAAGCAACCACCGGCATATATAAAAAATTTATATGCTGAAATAAAGGAACTGCGAATCGTTTTCGAACACACCAACGCTGTTGGAGCCTTTCATAATTTTTTTTAATGAGCTTCGAAGTCGCGTCACGCAATCCGCGAGCTCCTTCGCGCTGAACTGGTCACGTGACGGCCGAGAAAAGCGTGCTCGACGCCATATCTGTGCATTAACAGCTGCTTATGTAAAACATCCCACACGCCTTAGACAGCATGCGAGTAAAGTAAATATTTGCCCTGTTAAACTCGTCACTCGAAGAATGTGGTCAAATCCCAAGAATGTCCCGCCGTGTTGGTTCAGCGGTTAAGACGTCCGACTGCCGAGACCTGAGTGCCATCGCGGCGGCCCCGTTCGCGGCGGCCCCGTTCAGTGCACGATAAGGATCCCCAGGTGGTCTAAACTATCTGGATCACTCTTCTGCGGCATCTCTCATATCCTGAGTGCATTTGGGACATTAAAACAAACCAAGCCAACTAGCCCTGAAGCTGTTCATGCATTTAAATCAGACTGTGGTTCTTAGACAGGCGGTCGCTCAGTTGTGTACGCGGAACCAACGATGCGACGCAGTGAGTGAAGTGCGCTTTCCCGCAATGTCAACGAGGCGTGCTCAGGTGCACTAAGTCTGCGGTGAATTGGGTGCACTTGACCGCAAAGCAAGCGCGGTGCTTTTCTGCGCTGTAGCAGACGACTCGTAGCCACGCCTGCAGGCCCCTTTGCGCCTGCTCCGCTTCGCTTCGATGCGCTAGCGCTCCGCAGAGCGCAGCCACGCTGGGCCGTGCTCGCACTTGGAGTGGATGACCCTGTACATGTGGCACGGCACACGATATCAGAGATCCTTAAGTAACATGTGACCTACCTGACTAATAACTGCGACATTCAAAACTTTGGCGTGTACCAGGCTATTTCTGTCACATTCCAGAGCTACTTCTGATCCTATTTATTTCGTTCTTTTTTTTTAATCTTTCAGTCTAAATTGAACTCTGCCATTTTATCATATTTATTTCCCATATCTACATTGATTCCTGTCACCATGCTCACATTACACTCAGGAACTAATAAGTGCCGAGCACTCCTCCAGCATATGGTACCGACCGCTGGTGACGAGACTCAGTTGTCAGTCCCCTGGCGTGACATCGCCGCTGCCTCTGTGATTAATTCCGACGCCATTGGCGGGCCAGCTTGGAGGGTTACTCGCCGCTTATTCGTTCCTGGGCTGTGTCGGAGCATAATATTACTTCCCACTCTTCGATCGCAGCGGATTCTGTGTTCATTCCATTTGCTCGCTGTACCGCTTCTCTATCTAGATTGCGTTTAAAGAGAATTGAGAAAAAGCGTTTTTTCTGAAAGCGCTACAAATTCTAAAAAAACTTGCGTCTATTGGGGCTAAAACAATTCGCCTTTGTCTGCTCATCTAAATCTGTCCGCTGGTGCAGCATCCACGAGCTGACACGATCTGGAGTGCTGTCAAATGCCTTTGCAAGCGTCACAGTGACTGTGGCCTTCATTCTTCGGGTTTCGCTCTAGGAATAATACGCGCCGCAACAGCTCTTCACTTAAAATTATGTCAGGATAAAAAATTTAGTTCCAGAAAATTAGACTTAATTGAAGCTTTTATACAACACCTTCGGCGTGAACAATCTGATGAATGGAACTTCTGAGACAGAATGGAATGATGCACTTGAGGTCGGCACGTGGTTTGCCTGCGGGAGTACTGTTGTCTCTTTCAGGTGTAAAACCGAAAACCCAGGGATAGGAGAGCCAGGAAAGTACAGCGATATTTCACCTGCGTGATACACCGCAGTGTTCTGAGGGAATGTAAATGCGTCTTAGGGCAAGGGCCTGAGTTGTACTTGCTGCTGCGTTTGTTCTGGGGACACCGAAAGAAAAGCCCAGGTTTCAGAAAGTTGCACACACCTTAACGCGCCGCGGTGGCACAGTGGTTAGCGCACTCGTCTACTGAGCCGGAGTACCCATGTTCGAACCTTACCGTGGCGGCCGAGTTTCCACGGAGGCGAAACGTAAAAGGCGCCCGTGTGCCGTGCGATGTGAGTGCACGTTAAGGATCCCCAGGTGATCGAAATTATTCCGGAGACATCTACTACGGACCATCTTTCTCCCTTTCTTCTTTCACTCGTTCCTTCATCTATTCCCTTACGGCGCGGTTCGGGTGTCCGCGTGTCCGCCAAGATATGAGAGACAGTTATTGCGTCATTTCGTTTTCTTAAAACCAATTTTCATTTTCACTCACCTTGGCATGGAACTATCAAATGGCAAGAGTGAGCTTGCGGTTTAGTTCGCGTGGTATGGTGACAGTACAGTTCCAAGGAAGCCAGGACACAGCGATCATGAAGGTCGGGACCCCGTGCCTAGGCCTTCCATTGCACTTCGGTTGGCTGCAGCGCGCCACTACCCCTAACTGGGGCAGATGGGACATTCAATTTTTGGTAATGGGGCTAGGCGTCAGCGCCAGCCCCCCGCCCCCCCCCCCCCACCCCAGAAAAAAAGAGCATGCATGTCTACACGGTTTTGCTCTCTCTGTGGCCTTAGTCTGTGCACTGTACTTTCACCATTCCTTTTATTTGCCGACCAAGATTGCTCCTTTGTCGCAGCATTGCCCATATCGTGATATGTAATCATGACAGTCTGACAAAAACTGAGGGGATGTGGCCCCGGAGCTGCTTCCGCGAGGGAGGACGGCAAGGGGTGCGCGCTCGCTGCTTGCTGCTGCTGAGCGCTGACGCTGCTGACGGGGCGCACTGCCTGGCGCTTCTCTAGTGAAGTTGACGCATTTGTTTGCGCCAAAGTGAGAAGCGCATGAAGGAAATGCGATGCACTGGCATTGCACACTAAAGACGGCAACATATACTGAGTAATGATTTAAAAGGAACAAATTAAAAAGAAGCGAAAGATGAGGATTAGCGCAGACCGGAAGAAGCCAGGGGCGCCCAGTGCTCAGCAGGAGCAGGCAGGAGACTCTTAAGAACTCTGTCATCGATTCGTTGCGTACCAGCTGACGCGCAGCACGAAGTGTCGCGACGCCGACATGCTCCAGGTTATGAAAAGCCAAAGAAACCTAGGACTACCCTAAAAACCAACGGACATGGGGTTCATTTGGGATGCCTGTATGCATTACGCACTGCCCCTCGAACGGTCCAAGTTAATGTGTGTTCAATGCGTTTACTGCACCACGCTTAAGACAAAGGCGGTACGAAAGCACCTGAGCTCCCTCCGAACAGAAACCGTTCCTGAGGGCAGTTCAACGTGGCAAGGATGATGCGCGCTGTAAACACGCATTCGAGCGACACACTAACCATTCTCCTGGACGTTCACGGCCAGCTGACCGGCGGCGGCGTACGCGTTGAAGCCGGTGGACCCACCGGAGAGCGCGGGTGAGCGCGGACCTTGTAGGGACAGCTGGTTCTGGCGCGGCATGCTGTACAGCGCCTCGGCCAGATCGGCAGCCCGCTTGAGGATGATCTCCTGCAAGCCACGAGTGACGAAATGATAAGCCTTCTAACACTTGGTTCATAATGAGCTGAAATAATCCTTTCGTAGCTGATAAGCTATTCCACATTTGAGTTGAAGGCTGCTGAATATCTTGCACAGCCGGACTCACGCTGCGACCACGATAAATGTGCCTAACGACGGGCTCTTATTAAGCGCCTCGTGTGGACAGGGCAGCGCCAGTGCACGGATCTAAATCTGCCTCTTCATAACTCTGGGCTTCCAAGGAAATCAGCACATAGCACTCTACGACACCACATCAACTCCTTGCAGAAACAACGTGTCTTGGAGGAAGGAAGACAGCAAGGACACCTAGTGTTACAGAAACCCTAGCAGAAGGAACGCACTGGAAATCAAATCTTCACTGGAAACCGCGGTAGCGCCAATGTATGAACGTAACTAAATTTGCGTCTTGTTAACCCCAGGCTACGATCGCAACGAGCAGATGGCACCCGACGAGGCCACGTCGGTTCGTTGCGACAACTACGTGCGTTGGCGGCAAGAAGAAGACAGAAAGGCACGTGGTGCTCCGGAAGGCCTACATAGCAAGGCACAGGCATCAACACTTCATTCGAAACAGCGGCAGTGCCAGTGTACGAATTTAAATTTGGCTCCTGTTAACAGCAGGCTTCAAAGGAAGCAAGCACATAGGGCCCGATGACGCGTCAACTCGTCCGGAAAACCACGTGCCTTGGCGGGAAGGAAATATGAAAGGTAAATAGTGCTACCCAAGCGCTACAAAAAGAGACTGGCCTTGCACGCTTCATCGCTAACAGCGGCAACGCCAGTGCACGAACCTATAGACACCTGTTGCCAACCCCAGGCTTCTATGGAAACCAGCAGATAGCACGCGACGGTTCCACGTAAGCACCTCGCGACAACTACGTGTTTTGGATTATAGAAGACACCTAATACACCCAGATCTACTGACGCCCTACCAAAGCAAGCCTTTGGTTTGGTAGATGTTGACTGCAAGCCCACAGCGGCAGTGGTAGTGCAGGAACCTAAATCTGCGTCTTGGTAAGTCCATTCTTTGAAAGAAACAAGGACATAGCACCCGACAACGTCACGCCAGCTCGTCAAGAAAACCATGTGCTTTGGTAGGAACACACTGGCCACCAACACTACATCGACAAAAGTGGTAGCGCCAGTGCACGAATCTAGATCTGGCTCTCGTTAGCCCAGGCTTTGAAGGAAACCAGCAGATGCAGATAGCACCCGACAACGTCGCGTCATCTCATCGCGACAACCATGCGCCTTGGGCAGAAGACAGGAAGGAGATCTAGTCGTACCGAAGCCCTATAAAAGCGAGGCACCAAATAGGAACGCCTCATTGGCTATAGCGGCAGCGCCCGTACAATACCGTACTTACATCTGCCTCTTTTTAACCCATGGCTTCGAAGGACACGAGGAGATAACACCCGACGCGGCCACATTAATTCTTTGCGGTAACCACGGGCCTTGGCCTGAAGAGAGCAAGGACAGCTAGTGCTGTCTAAGCGCCTACAAAGGCAAGAAACAGGTTATCAATGGTCCATTGCCCGAAGTGACAGCGTAAGAGGACGAACTTAATTCTGCGTCTAGTTAACTGCGGATTTCGAAACAAACAAAAGGATAGCATTTGGAAACGCCACCTCAACTCGTCGCGAAAACCACGTTCTTTGGCAAGAAGACAGCAAAGACGCCTAGTGCTGCCGAAGTTCTACAAAACCAAGGCACAGGACATCAACGCTTCGTTGGCAATAGCGGCCTCACCAGTGCATGAACCTAAATAAGTCCTTCTCTTCTTAACCCTAGGCATTGATTGCAACGTGCAAATAGCACCCGACGAAGCCACGTCAACTCGTTGCGACACCCATGTGCGTCCAAGACGACAGCAAGGACACGTAATGCTGCCGAAGTCCTGCAGAAGCAAGGCACCGGCCATCAACGCTTCATTGGCAACAGAGGTACCGACAGTGCACGAACCTAAACCTACCTCCTCTTAACCCCAGGCTTCGAAGGACACGAGCAGATAACATCCGACGACGCCACGTCAACTCCTTGCGGCAATCATGCGCTTTGGAGGAAATAAGACTGCAAAGACACCTAGCCTTCTAGTAACCCTACCAAAGCAAGCCAGTGATCATGAGTGCCTCATTGGCAAGAGCGGCAGTGCAAGTGGATGAATCTAATTTGCCTTTCTTAACCCCATTCTTCCAAGGAAACGAGAAAATGGCACCCAGAGACGCTGCGTCAACTCGTCGCGAAAACCAAGTGCTTTGGAACGAAGAAGAGAGAAAGGACACCAAAGTTCTACCAAAGACCGTCGAAGGCAAGGAACCGGCCATCAACGCTTCATTTCCGAAAGCGGTATCGCCAGTGTAGGGACCTAAATCTGCCTCTTGTTAACCCAGGCTTTCAAGGAAGCCAGGAGGTAGCACCCGACGACGCCACGTCAGCTCGTCGTGAAAACCAAGTGCTTTGGAAGGAAGAAGAGAGAAAGGACACCAAAGTTCTACCGAAAATCTTCAAAGGCAAGGAACCGGCCATCAACGCTTCATTTCCAAAAGCGGTATCGCCAGTGTAAGGACCTAAATCTGCCTCTTGTTAACCCAAGCTATGAAGGAAGCCAGGAGGTAGCACCCGACGACGCCACGTCAGCTCGTCGCGAAAACCACGTCCTTTGGCGGGAAGAAGAGAGCCAGAACACCTAGTGCTATCGAAGCCGCACAACAACAAGGCCCCGGCTATCAACGCTTTGTTTGCAACAGCGGCAACTCCAGTACACGGAGCTAAATGTGCCTCTTGCAGGCACGTAGCCAGAAAATTTTTTTCGGGGGGGGGGGGGGCGACGCAGTTGTATAAGGCGAAGCCAAGAGGGGGGCGGGCCCATGCCTAAAAAGAACACTGCTGGGGGAGGGGGGAGCGGCCTGCTTCATCGGGCACCTCCTTCGATATGTCCCTGGCCTCTTGTCAACCCTAGGCTCCTAAGAAATGAGCAGATAGCACCCGACGGCTCCACGTCAACACCTGGCGACAACTGCGGCCACCACATTGCGACACATTTCCTCTGTAAACACTTTAACATGTCATCCTGAAGGGGATCACCTGCAATTGGTTCCCTACAGCTTTTAAACTGCTTCACCCTAAACCCCGTATTCACAAACGCTGCTTCCTTAACGTGAGAAGCTTGAGTGTGTGGCAGAAAGGTGGATCATGATCATATACTGCAGTTACACTTTCAAGGATTTGCTTAGGCTTCGTTGTTTGCTTTGTAACTAATTTAATCAAGAAGCGAAGTTTGAAATCCACTGCTTTTTTCCTAGCACTTCGCTACAATTACTATCTCGTTACTTGTAGTACTTAAACCGGACTGAACTGTTACTGTGTGTTCCAAGTCTGAACTTTTCTCAATCTACATAGACAAGCTCAGCTCTCTAACCCTGGCGGAACATGATGGTGTAGGCAACTTACTGAACACACCTCCTGTATTTATGAATTAAGTGACGTTACTTATTTGTGCTGGATCAGTCCTACACATATGATTTCAGCGGTTTTCTGTATGCTCGAGTGGGCCACTTTTGCCATTCGCCTCTTTGGTTATTCTTGATCTTTCCTGCGCAATCATTACACGCGTCTTCATGTGCTCGAACAGTGCTTGCATCCACTGATTATTGTGGAGGGAAGGAGATGAGGGAAGGGTAGGGGGTGACATGCCATACGCCGCACCAGATGCGGCTGTCGCTAGTGACTCTACTGAAGGCAACAACATTTATGGCCGAGTTTACCCAGGTCATTCTGAACAACAGCCATACAAGCCACCGGCGAAATACTTCATACCAACAACAGACCAACGGATTTAGAAGCATCTAAACAAAACCATCGCTGATATGCTTACCATAGATGTGAACGCCGAACTTAAGACCTGGGATGCCCTCCTTCCTTATGCCGCCTTTACATACAAAACTGAGGAGACACACACATGTTTAGGCTGGTCCACGGCAGGGAGGCATCCACCACGCTCGACACCATGTTCCCAAACATTACCGATGAAGAAAACTTTGACGTCTCCACCTATCTTCAGCGCGCCGAAGCCTTAAGATTTGCCCGCCTATGGGTCAAGGACCAACAGCGCACTGACGCCCGACGCTACAATCTGCACCGGCGCAACACGGAAGACAAATCCGGTGAGCGCGCATAGGAGTGAACCCCCATTCGTTGGCGCGGACGCAGTTTTTGAAAAGCTTTCGCGCTGCTACTTCGGCCCATACAAGATTCTTCGTCGAACTGGAGAACATGACAACGAGTTCATCCTCAATGGACGACAGCATCTCAGGGGTGCCCTTCACGCCCAGAAGTTGTGAATGTTGTGTGCCTAAAGCTTTTTTATTGATGCTAATGGACGCATTATGTTTACATTCTGGGTTCATTGTTTCTACCCAATGCTTATTTTTTAGCATTATTTTCTTTTTGTTCTAAAAGCATCAAGGCGATGCTTCTTTGAGAGGGGTGTAATGCCGCGTATCTTGGCACTGTTTGCTCAAGCTAAAAGCCGCTGGCAATCGGCTTTAGCATTCGCTTGTGAAGCGCGATGCGACAAGCCTTATCTCGAATAATCGCAGGCATGCGCAACTGCTTCCACTTTACAGCTGCTTTGGCGCCTTATGCCGATGGTTCATTGCCAGCTTTCAATTAGCGTGGCTAAGACCTGCAGGCATTTTGTCCTACGACCGCCGAGCACGCTTGTTGATATATACGCTGCCGAATCATTCAGTTCGTTGCGGGAGCAGGACAGCACAATAAGCATAAGGGCTTTTGGAAGCCCTTTTCGCTGTCTTCCTGAGTGCCGTACCACTACACGACAGCATGCCTCTTGTCAACCGCAGGCTTCGAAGGAAGTGAGCAGATAGCACACGAAGACGTCATGTAAGCTGGTCGCGACAACCACGTACCTTTGTAGAAGAAAGCAAGGACACCAACTGTTACCGAAGTCCTACAAAGGCAAGACATCCGCCTTCAACCCTTGATTGGCAAACGGCCTCTTTTAAACCCAGGCTTTGAAAGAAACTATCAGATCGCATCCATGTGACGCCAGATCATCTCGTCGTGAAAACCATGTACCTCGGTGAGAAGACAACAAGGACATAGTGCTGCAGAAGGTCTACAAAATGCAAGGCACCGCCACCAACGCTTTATTGGCAACAGAAGCAGCGCCTATTGACGTCTCTAAATGTGCTGCTTGTTACCTTGATCAAAGTAGAAGTTTGAGCTAGGGCATTTCATTCTACATTGCGCTTATTTGAAAAAAAGACATGGCGGTAGAAGCACACTCACAAAAATACGAGGAGACGAATGACAGGCGTCTGTCCTTCGTGTCCTCGTATTTTTGTGCGTGTACTTGCAGCGCCATGTCTTTTTCAAAAGCGCAAAACCAACCAGTAAGGCAACATAAGTCACTGATATACATTGGGCGGCTCGAGCAGTCGTCATGTGTCCCTCTCATGTCCTTCATCCTCTCGTGCCAAGCCGCCCTCCAAATCACGCTTCTTGTTAACCCCAGGCTTCGAAGGGAACGAACACATACCACACGACGATGCCACGTCACCTCGTTGCGCCAACCACGTGCCTGGACGAGAAGACAGCAACGACGGAATTGATTCATATTGTGGGCCGGCGCCTAACGGACAACAGACCAGGAAGGATAAGACGACACGGACGCTCTCTAGCAACTGATTTTTATCGAAAAACCACGTGAATTATATAAGGTTAGAAACGCACTAAACCAAAAGAACAACAAAAACAGACAGATCGAGGATTACACAGATGATGGAAGACACTTATCTAGGAAGGCTATCTCATTTCTCTGTAATGTCACAGATGGTTTCGCCACACACGTGTCAGTGTTCTTGGCAATGCAACAAGCTTCAAAGATTTCCCTGCCTACCTGATTGCTGCTGTAGTATCGGATCTCAGTATTATGCAAATCAGGCTGTTGTGCAAGCTGAAGGTGAAGCCGGCACCTCTTCCTCTGGGGCAGCAGGAAGACGAAAGAAGGAATGTCGCGTGCATCCCGTACCTACACGGTGTCTCAAATCGTCTGAAGAAGATCGCTGCGTGGCAGAATGTGCAGGTGGTGTTCACCGCCGAACACAAAGTTGGGAAGATATGCGCCGCAGTGCACAGGAAGCTGGAGCCAGCCTCGTCCAGAAAAGACCTACGGCAGTGCACAGTAACGCAGGCAGAAAAGCTCATAAACTGCAAAAAAAGAGTCGTGTATAGGGTGCCTTTGTATAGCGGAAAGTTTTATTATGTCCAGAAGGGAAGGTGCATTAACCTCAGGCTGAAAGAGCACGAGAATTTGCTCGGCATTAAAAAATCCCCTTCCCCTAACCTAGGGCAGCATTGCCGTGTATACAAAAATGAAAATGACGACCCTTGCCTACCTGATTTGCATAATACTGAGAGCCGATACTGCAGCAGCAATCAGGTAGGCAGGGAAATCTTTCAAGCTTAATGCATTGCCAAGAACACTGACACGTGTGTGGTGAAAGCACCTGGGGCATTACAGAGAAATGAGATAGCCTTTATAGATAAGTGTCTTCCATCAGCTGTGTACGGTGCCACCATGCCCCTGGGCATGGTGGCACCGTGAGCGACATGACGTTGACGAACCATTTCGTCTTTTTTGTTCAGGTTCTTGGCTTTGTTATACCTGGCTGCACTGCTCACGAGATCGCCTGGATTACCATGCTACAAGGATCATCGAGCGACACGGCATCTGCGCCTGTGGGAACAATCCACCGCTGTTCACGGCCCTCGGAGTAACATCGGCAGCCGCTGCGACATCGACGTCACACTGCTTTAAATCGAGTCACGCTCCATTCATCGGCACTGGGTACGGTGGCATCGTGAGCGACATGACGTTGACGAACCATTTCGTCTTTTTGGTTCAGGTGAGAAAAAAATTCGGTAAATGCTATTGCAGCAACGATGTGTTCCTTCTGGTGCTGCCGTGCCCGCGGCTGGTGTTTTCGATCCTTGGTAATTTTATTGCCTCACTTAAGCATATATTATTTCTTGTCGGTGACGTGGAGAGCAATCCTGGCCCTAACACGCAAGAGCTTGCTTCTGAAATCCGTAAAATGGCTGTCGACATAGCTGCCATTAGAAATGAAAATAAAGCTGCTACTGAATCACTCGCAGCCTTATACGCTAAACTAGATTCGTTAGATGAAATGGACAGCAGACTTAAAAACTTTGAAAGCAGGATTAGCCAAATAGAGCAAACTTTTTCTCACTTTGCGTAAAAGACTGACAATCTCGAAAACGCAAGCACGCGTTCAAATCTTATCATCAATGGCCTGAATAAAGCAGAAGATGAGACGGGGGGGGGGGGGGGGGGGGGGGCTGCCGCGATTCTGATAAAAAATAGCTTTCATGTTACACCAATGCCTGACATTATCAATATTGAAGCACATTAGTGCAAAGTTCTCATAGGCAAACTGGCTTTCTATGTAGGGACAATGCATCGACCCCCAGGCTCTAGCTCCGATGTATTACATGAATTAATTGAATACATGCAACGTCACCTTATGTGCTCAAATAGAATTATACTAAGCGGTGACCTTAATCTTCCCGGCATATCATGGGAATTCTTCAAAAGTGGTAATGTGGATAGCGCTTGCGCAGAGGCCCTTTTGGACATGACTTTTAACTTTGATCTTAAGCAGATTATCCTTCAACCCACACGTGTCACCGAGAACTGCCAAAACATTCTAGACCTTACTTTAGTTAGTGATAAGCTTGCCTTTGAAGGGCTTTCTTCGTGAACTGTTGATGGCTTGGCTGATCACAAGGCGACCAAGTCAACTTTTACATGCGAGGTAAAGTCCGTTGAAAGTATAAGAAGGTTAGTCTACGATTGGGATCGCTCTGACGACTTCAGAATTCTTGAATATTTGGAACAGTCTTATGACGAGTTCCACCATCATTTTAGCGATTCTGATGTGTCGACCAAAAAGCTGTGGTTAATTTTCAAAAATAACGTTCGGCACTGCTTGACAAAGCATGTGCCAACTAAAGTCAAGAGGATACGGAAAGTTAATCCCTGGATAACGCGAAAAATCATACAGGTGAAACGCAAAATTTCTAGGCTTAGGAAACTCAGAAACAAAATTTCATTGGCTGGGTACACTGAAAAAATTCGTGAAAATTCCCGTGCGCTTAAAGTTGCCAGAAGTTAGCGAAAGCAAAATACCAGAATGTTACCCTTAGTAATTTCTTGAAATCTTCCCCTCAAAAATTTTGGCGATACCTTAATTCAAGGTACCATAAGCAATCTAATCTGCCGCCAAGTGAAGCTCTACTTAGAGCAGAAGAGTTTAACCGTTATTTAAAATCTGTTTTTACTGCTGACAATAGCATGTTACCCGACAGAGGCCCACTGATATCTGGTTGAACCTCAAAACTTGAGGAAATAACAGTAAGTGAACATGGCATCCTGTCCTTGTTGCTTGCCATTGATGTCAAAAAGGCTAGTGGTCCAGACAATATTCCAAATCCTATCCTTATAAGATACGCAATATGGATATGCAAATACCTTAGGCTTGTCTATGAGAAATCACTTAAAACTAGTGAATTACCACGCGACTGGAAAATAGCTAAAATAATTCCTGTTCATAAGAGTGGGAGTTATGACAACCCTTCTAATTTTCGCCGCATTTATATCACTTCTACAACTTGTAAAATTTTTGAACACATTATTCTGAAACATATCGTGACTTACATGGAAGTAAATAATTTCATTTGCAGCAGCCAACACGGTTTCCGTAAAGGCTTGTCAACTACAACGCAATTAATTGAAACCATTCATGACCTCGCCTTAACTATTGACAATCGTGGGCAAACAGACATTTTATTTCTCGATCTATGCAAAGCATTTGACCGAGTATCGCACCCAAAAATGTTTCACAAACTACAAATTGTTCGGTTCTGGGAATATAACACAATGGCTTCAGGCTTATCTGACAAATCGATTCCAGTTCGTTGAATATGAAGGGCAACGTTCGGAATGTGCTGAAGTAGTGTCCGGCGTGCCTCAAGGCAAAGTATTAGCTCCATTTATTTTTCTTATCTTCATAAACGAAATGGCAGACAACATCGACTGTACGGTCCGTATGTTCGCAGATGACTGTATCATTTACAGAGAAATTAGTAACTATGAAGATCAATTAATTCTTAACAACTCACTAGTGCAAGTTTCCGAATGGTGCAGACACTGGCAGATGACGCTTAACTTAGATAAAACTTTCTATGAAAGTAACCAGGAAAAAAAATCCCCTAATATTTACTTATGGCATTGAGAACCAGAAACTAAATAAAGTTGAAGAACGTAAGCACTTAGGAATTTTGATCTCATCGGATTTGAAATGGAATAGGCATGTTTCGTATATTACATCTAAGGCACTTACTGCGCTCTATTCGTTGAAGCGTTCCTTAACATCTGCTGCACCTGTCACCAAATTATTAGCGTATACCTCACTTGTTCGTTCAGTGCTAGAATATAGCATAATTTGCTGGTTTCCGTCGACTAACCACTGCATTGATCAATAAGAAAGCGTTTAGCGAAAAGCCATTAGGTTCATCTATAACAAGTACCGCCGTAGCGATCCCCCTACAGCACTGTTACGCAAAGCTGGTCTTCCAACAATACAAAATAGGGCCAAATTCTTGCGGCTAAAGTTTCTTTTTCTACTTTTAAATGATGCTTTCAAAATAGATAAAAAATAAGTACTTGTCATTTTCTAAATCATTAAACTCGAGAACAAAGCATACTAAGCACATTACCGAGTACAGATTTCATAGTGACACAATCAAATCTTCGTTCTTTCTAGAAGCCATCCGAGATTGGAATGCGTTGCCGAATGATGTGGGCACCTGTAATTCGTTTGATGCTTTTTTGGAACGAATGTCAAATCTTGAATTGGAATAAGTGCACTGTTTTGGAAGTGTTTGTTTTTATTTCGTTTTCTGTGCACATGATTTATCGGATTGTATAGCATTGCCTTTTTCCTTTTTTCAAGTTATTTTGCAAGCAATTATTAATATTTTCATTCCTGCACTAACCTGACCGTAAACGTTTTTTATGTGTGTATGTAATTTATCCCTGTCCTGCGAAAGCCTCCACATTGAGGCTAGCAGTATGTTGCAAATAAATAAAATTATCCCCGATCTGTCTGTCTTTTTTTGTTGTTCTCCTGGTCTAGTGTGTTTCTAACCTTATATATTTCACGTGGGTTTTCAATAAAATTCAGTTTCTAGACAGCGTCCGTGTAGTCTTCTCCTTCCTGGTCCGTTGTCCGTTCTTGCGCTGGTCCATAGTATGTTTTATTATGCCACTGATCAACATTTCCTCTCTTGTGGACTTTGGAGCTTGGCTCAGTGTTATCCAGTTTATGAAGAAAAGATGTATTATGCCTGTTAATACCAGGCTTCGAAGAAAACCAGCCGACAACGCCACGTCATCTTGTCGCAACAACCGTGTACCTTGGCGAGAAGAGAGGGACACCCTGTGCAACGGAAGCCCCACAAAAGCGAGACACCGGTCAACAATGCTTTATGCGCGACTGCGGCAGCGCCAGTGTACAAATCTAAATGTGTCTGTTGTTAACTGCAGGCTTCGAAACAGTGAGCAGATAGCACCCGACGACATAACGTCACCTCGTCGCGACAACTAGGCCTCTTGGCGGGAAGAATGCAGCAAAGGCACCTAATTCCACCGAAGCCCTGGAAAAGCAAGATACCGGATATCAGCGCTTGATTGGCCATAGCGGCAGCGCTAGTGCACCAATATTTATCTGCCTCTGTTAACCGCAGATTTGAAAAAAGGGAAGAAATAGCAGCTGACAATGTAACCTCACCTCTTTGCGACGACCGCGTGCTTTGGCCAGAAAGAAGACAGCAAGGTTACGTAGTCTTATCGAGGCCCTAAAACAGCAAGGCCGCGGTGTTCAACGCTTCTTTGGTAACAGCGCCGGTGCTATTGCACGGATCTAAATCTGTCTTGTTAACCCGACGCTTCGCAGGAAACGATCAGATAGACCCCGCCGACGCCATGTTATCTCTTTGCGACAACCACGTGCCTTGGCAGTAATGAGACAGAAAGTACACCAAGTATTACAGAAGTCCCACAAAACCAAAGCACCGGCCATCAACGCTTCATAAGCAACAGCGGCAGCGCCAGTGCACGGATCTAAAGGTGACTCTTGTAGCAGCAGGTCGGTTAATTTTTGCTCTGCACATACGGGCCCTTTAAGGCATTGCTGTTTGTTGCCTCTGCCTCTCTTCGATTTTTTTCTCCTTCTTTTGCTGCCTCACACATCTAATGTAATATGTCTTTCCAAGTCACACAATGACTGAGCTGTGACATGCTGCATATGCAGTCATACAACGCCGACTGAAAGCAGTAGCGCCCAGCACTGGGAAATCCCGCCAGTAACGAGAAAGCGCACAGAAAACGGCGAGGACGAAGACGAGAAAAGATACAGACAAACGCTATGGAATGATTGCCAAATAGCCCAAGGATGGAATAACAGACAGCCAAGCCCACACCATATTATGTAAAGAAAGCTTTAGGATCATTGAAAAGAGGGAAAGCAGCTGGTGAGGATCAGGAAAAAGCAGTTCTGATGAAGGACGGAGGGAAGATTGCGCAAGAAAAACTAGCCACCCTTTATACGCAATGCATTATGACCTGGAGCGTACCAGAAGCTTGGAAAAACACTAACATGATCGTCATCCATAAGCAAGGAGACGCCAAGGACTTGCAACATTACAGACCGATCACCATTCTGTCCTTTGTCTCAAGGGTATTTACTAAGCTACTCGCTAACAGAATCATCACAACATTAGGCCTCAATCACCCAAATGTTCAGGCAGGCTTTCGTGAAGGGCACTCGGCAATACATCCTACTCGCACCATCAATTAGATGATTGTACAAAAATGCGCAGAGTATAACGAACCACTACATTGCCGCGAATCTTTGCAGTGTTCGTTCTTTCTTCAAAGCTGCTGGCACGCCGCTTTGTCGCTTTGTTTGCTATGCAAGACGCGACTAGATTTATCTCCATTGATCGCAGAGAGGCAGAGCTAATTCTACATTGTTCCAGGATGTTCTAGTAACTTTGCACGCTTTATCTAGAAAGTTCGCTGTCAGCTTTAAATTGAGCACGGCCGACAGCGGCGGGCATTCTGTTCGACGACCGCCACACTTGTTGCTACGCAGCCGCCGAGTGATTCAGTTCATTGTGGGTGCAAGTCAGCCCCAAATAAAGAGTTTTATTTAGACGCCATTTTTGCTGTCGTTCTGCTCCTTGGATTGCAGTTACCATTTCGTGACATCTGATGGAGGTGCGGGGAACCATCCATGTTCCGGACGCCCCCTTGAAGTCGTGACACTAGCCCTCTGGGCTCCACACCGGAGGACGAGCCAGCAGTTAACCGAGCCAGTAGACATCTTCAGGGAGAGAAGCCTGAGTTCGGCTCCCTGCCGGACCGTACCTGACAACGAAAAGACGCTGCTACGAGCACCACAACCTCACCAAAGATGTCGACACCGATCATACTGCAACAGCCGCGGGTGCCGCCGACTTTCAGTGGATCCCTAGGCGAAGACCCCGAAAAAAAGCTGGACCAATTTTAGCGCGTGGCATCCTTCAGCAAGTGGGATGATGCGGCAAAAATTGAACACGTATTTTTCTCACGGGAGGCCTCAGCACGTTCGTGATACGAAAACAACGAGTCGCCCCTAACGACCTTGGCACTATTGAAGAAGGAACTTTTCAAAGTATTCACCAGTGTTGTGAGGAAAGAAAGAGCTGAACGACTCCAGGATCCAGCTTCGGAACGACCCCATCCGCGGTTACGTTGACGAGATGAAGCGCCTCTGCCGCCGTGCCGACACCGAGATGACCGACGGAAAGAAAGTTGAGTTTTTAATGCGCGGTGTAAAGGAAAAACTCTTTGGCAGACTCATCCGCCAGCCGCCAAAAACAGTCTAAGAATTCATGCAAGAAGCCTGCGCAATTGAGAAGAGACGTCCGAGCTCGGCGGTACAATCGCCCTTCCTCTGCCTGTGCAATCCGTTCGGACACGACGGCCACCACCAACGACAGCTTGCGGGAAGTTATCCGGGAAATCGTCCGAGAGGAGCTACGCCGATTACTGCCGTCCTCCCCACAGCCGCAAGCAGCGACTCTTATGGATGCGGTACGGGAAGAAGTGCAACAGGCGCTTGGCACCCTACGGCCACAGAACCCCAGGCCATGACCTACGCCGCTGGAGTAAGGACTCCTCAGCCCCAACGACAACCCCAACGTCCTCTCTGACATGAACAACTTGTTCCCGAACGCCGCCTCGCTGCCCCGCCCGCCCAGCCTATGAGCGACGTCCAAACCCCAGGAAATGCGACACCTAGAGGACTTCCGACAAGAGGCCGTTGTGCTTCCTTTGCGGCGAGGCCGGCCATATTCTTCGTCACTGCCCGTACCGACGTATCGGTCTTCGAGGATTTGCCGTTAACGCCCCATGACCACGCTTCGGCCAACGTCCGAGAAATCGACGAGTACCTTCGTCGAGAGGAGTACACGCCGAACCACTTTTCGCGCTCACCATCGCCCTCAAACTCGCGCTTTGCGTCGCCACGCTGTAGCTAGGCAGCCCCGGTACGAGGAAGGTCTCCCAGCCCCCGCAGGGGAAACTAAAGACAGCAAGCTCTGGAGGTGAGGTTGCTCACTATCGAAACGCCAAAGATCTTCCACCGGCCACGCCCCATGAAGACGCTGCATCCGCTACGCCGCATGAAGAAGCTACACTCGCTGCACCAACGCCGCACGAAATGACAACTCCGACCACGACGCGAACTGCCTTCAAAACGACGCCGCTACACAGAAAAGCTTCGGCGACCCACCCCACCCTCAATTCGCATACGCGACGAAGCTGTGACCCGACCCCGAGGCCGAATTGCAATCCAAGAGCCAAGACATCCGACTTAGAAGTGACTATCGACGGCAGGAAAGTTACCGTTCTTGTTGAAACAGGAGCCGATTACTCGGTGATGAATGGAACATTCGCTGCGCAGCTGAGGAAAATCACGACCGCTTGGGACGGCCCACAAATTCGCCCCGCACGGGGCCACCTCATTATGACATCAGGGCGATGCACAGCGCGAGTGACTGTCTAAGGGCATACCTATCCTGCGACCTTCGTTGTGCTACGGCAATGTTCCCGTGTAGTGATCTTGGGCATGGATTTCCTTAGTGAACATCAGGCGATCATCGACTTGCGATCAAAGCTGATCAAGCTTCCTACGGACGAGGCCATCCCTTCGATGAGAAATCTGGAACATCACGTGCCCTGAGTGTCCTGGAGGAAGAAGTGAGCGTCTCACTCAGTTCAAGTGTTATCGTGACCGTAGGCGCCATGAAAGGCATTAACGCTGAAGTGACACGGACAGCGCTTGTCCTTCGTTTTCTTTCTCTTGGTGTCCCCCGTAGCAGCGCTTTCGAAAGTTTTAAAATAACGCTGAAGCCACCATTGAGGGGAACATGCAGTTGCTTGTAGACCAAGGAACCAGTGTCGCAAGAGGGATCGCACATTTTCGCAATGGCCAGGCCGAAGTACTTCTAACTTCAGCGAAGAATACCGGCACATTAACAGAGGAACGACGATTGCTTTCTTCGACGAAATATCCGACGTACGACACTCCTTCGTCCTCTTCGACCCATCCGCAGAAGATTCGCCTGAACAAGAGAACTCCCCCACTTTCGACATCAACCCAGCCCTGCCCCGGAATAGACAAGACCAGATCCGCAATCTGCTTCAAAGCTACAGTGAGTGTTTTTCGTTGTCGCCGAAGGTCCGCCAAACGCCAATTGCCAAGCATCGCATTATAACGGACCAACACGTCCGACCTCTCTGTCAAAGCCCCTACCGTGTGTTTCCGCGAGAAGGGCAAGCCATCCGGGACCAAGTGGAAGAAATTCTTCTCAAAGACGTCATCCAGCCTTCAAACAGCCCATGAGCGGCACCGGTTGTTCTAGTGAGAAAGAAAGACGGCGCACTTCGATTCTGCGTGGATTACCGCCGCTTGAATAACATAGCAAAGAAGGACGTCTACCCCCTCCCCCGCATCGACGACACACTGGACCGGCTCTGCAACGCCAAGTATTTTTCATCGATGGACCTCAAGAGCGGCTACTGACAAATTGAGGTCGATGAAAGAGATCGCGAGAAGACGGCATTCATCACTCCGGATGGGCTCTTCGGGCTCAAGGTGATGCCATTTGGTCTCTGATCCGCACCAGCGACGTTTCAAAGTAATGAATACAGTGCTGGCAGGCCTGAAGTGGAAAATTTGTCTAGTATATTTAGATGACGTCGTTTTGTTCGCCTCGAACTTTGAAGACCACCTCAAAATACTTCGATCAGTACTAGACGCAATCAAGTCGTCTGGCCTAACCTTGAAAACAGAGAAGTGCCACTTTGCCTATGAAGAGATACTGTTTCTAGGTCACATCCTTAGCAAGGGGGGATACGCCCATACCCGCAGAAAACAGCTGCTATTGAAGAGTTTCCGCCACCAGCCAATAAGAAAGCAGTGCGCAGATTCCTCGGACTGTGCGCATATTACCGACGATTTGTGAAAAACTTTTCGCGCCTCGCAGAGCCCCTCACCCAACTGACGAAGGCAGACGTGCCATTTAAATGGGAAGAGCCGCAAGCAGAAGCCTTCAAAAAACTTCAGCGTCGTTTACAGTTCCGACCAATCCTCGCGCATTTTGATGAAAACGCCGATGCTGAAGTTCATACCGACGCAAGCAGCATGACCCTAGGCGCCGTCCTCGTTCAAAAAAGCTACGAGCTTGAGAAAGTCATCGCATACGCTAGCCGTTCCCTTTGCAAGGCCGACGCGAACAATTCGTTAAGTGAGAAGGAGTGCCTAGACATCATCTAGGCGACGCCGAAATTCCGCCCCTACCTGTACGGACGACCGTTCAAGGTGGTCAGCGATCACCACGCGCTGTGCTGGCTTGCCAACTTGAAGGACCCCTTGGCCGCCTCGCTCGATGGAGTCTGCGCCTCCAGCAGTCAGACGTCACCGTCCTTTACAAGTCCGGACGCGAGCACTCTGACGCCGATTGCCTCTCACGAGCCCCATGTAGATGCGCCGCCGCCGGACGACGATTAAGACGCCTTCGTGGGACCCATCAGCCCCAGCTCTTTTGCCCAGCAGCAACGCTTGGACCCCGACCTATAACGCCTCATCGAGTACTTGGAAGGCAAAGTTTCTCCACCCCCCGCCTCATTCAAGCGAAGGCTATCTTCCTTCTGTGTACAGAATGATCTCCTCATAAAAAAGACCTTCACCGCGAACAAAACAGCCTACCTCCTTGTTATACCTGCTTGTCTCCGCGAAGAAGTTTTACAGGCTTCACACGAGCCCACAGCTGGACATCTCGGGTTTACTCGCACCCTACGCCGCATTAGAGACACGTATTACTGGCCCCAACTGTCTGCCGATGTTGCACATTATGTGAAAACCTGCCCAGATTGTCAGCGACGAAAAACTCCTCCCACCTTAACAGCAGGATTTCTGAACCCCATTGAACCACCCTCAAAGCCTTTCAGCAGATCGACATGGACTTGATTGGCCCTTTCCCAAAATCAACGCCTGGAAATGAGTGAATCATCATAGCGACCGACTACCTGACCCGCTACGCCGAGCCAAAAGCCCTGCCGAACGGAACAGTAGCAAAAGTCGCAAAATTTTTCGTGGAGTGCATTCTTCCGCGACACGGCGCCCCCGATGTGCTCATCACGGACATAGGAACAGCAATTATGGCGGAACTAACGGAAGCCATCCTGTGTTACAGCCAAACCAGCCTCCGGAGGGTAACTGCATATCATCCGTAGACCAACGGACTGACCGAGCGCTTGAACAAAACCGTCGCTGATATGCTCGCCAGGTATATCGGTGCCGAACACAAAACCTGGGATGTCATCCTGCCTTACGTCGTCTTCGCCTACAACACCGCAGTGCAGGAGACCACCCAGATGACGCCTTTTAGGCTCGTCCATGGCAGGGAGGCCAGGACCACGCTAGACGCCATGCTGCCCAACGCTACCGAAGAAAAGAACGTCGACGTCGCCGCCTACCTTCAACGCGCAGAAGAAGCTCGAACGCTTGCCCGATTACGGATCAGAAACCAGCAGCGGACCGACGCCAAGCGCTACAACCTAATAATAATAATTGGTTTTTGGGGAAAGGAAATGGCGCAGTATCTGTCTCATATATCGTTGGACACCTGAACCACACCGTAAGGGAAAGGATAAAGGATGGAGTGAAAGAAGAAAGGAAGAAAGAGGTGCCGTAGTGGAGGGCTCCGGAATAATTTCGACCACTTGGGGATCTTTAACGTGCACTGACATCGCACAGCACACGGGTGGCCTCGCGTTTTGCCTTCATAAAAACGCAGCAGCCGCGGTCGGGTTCGAACCCGGGAACTACGGACCAATAGCTGAGCGCCCTAATCCCTGAGCCACCGCGGCGGCTACGCTACAACGTACGAAGACGCAACGCGGAATACAAGCCAGGAGACCAAGTCTGGCTTTGGACGCCCATTCGCCGCCCTGGATTAAGTAAAAACCTTTTGCGCCGCTATTTCGGCCCGTACAAGGTTCTTAATCGGCTAGGTGAACTGGATTATGAAGTCATCCCTGACGCAATGACTGCACCCAGCGACGCCGCCTACGACCAGAAGTTATCCATGTCGTCCGTCTGAAGCCCTATTATGCGCGCTAAAGGACTTTGCATTTCCACACTCTGTGTTTATTTTTGCAAGATCCGTTTTATTTGCTGCTAGTCGCATTATTTGCTCTAATGCATCGGGTCGATGCTTCTTTGAGATGCGAGTAATGCCGCGAATCTTTGCAGTGTTTGTTCATTCTTCAAAGCTGCCGGCGCGCTACTTTATCGCTTTTGTTTGCTATGCAAGACGCGACTAGATTTATCTCGATTGATCGCAGTCAGGCAGAGCTGATTCTACGTTGTTCTAGAATGTTCTAGTAACTTTGCACGCTTTATCTCGAATGTTCGCTATCAGCTTTAAATTGAGCACAGCCGACAGCGGCGGGCGTTCTGTTCCACGACCGCCGAGCACACTTGTTGCTACGCCGCCGCCGAGCGATTCAGTCCATTGTGGGCGCAAGTCAGCCCAAATAAAGAGTTTTGCTTAGACGCCATCTTCGCTGTCGTTCTGCTCCTCGGATTGCAGTCACCATTTTGTGACAATATATAGCCTTTATGGATTACGAGAAAGCATCTGATTCTGTCAAAACTTCAGCTGCCATGCAGGCATTGCACAGCCAGGGTGTAGAAGTGCTTTATATAAAAAAAGGATGATACTGTAGCGGTTGCACAGCTACCATAGTCCTCCATAAAGTGAGCTATAAAATCGCAATCGCAGTAAGGGTGTCAGGTAGGGACACACTTTCTCGGCAATCCTATTCACCGCCGTTTAGAGGAGGTATTCAGAGGCCTGAATTGGGAACAGTTGGGCATAAAACTTAATGGAGAATACCTTAGCAATCCGCTGTTCGCTGAAGACATTGCCTTGCTAAGTCACTCAGGAGATTAACTGCAAAATACGATCAATGGTTATACAGACAGAGCAGTACTCCGGGTGTGAAAATTAATATACAGAAAGCCAAAGTAATGTTCAGCATTCTCAAAAGGGAACAGCGGTTTACAATTGGTAGCGAGGTGCTAGAGGTGGTAATGCAATTCCTTTACCTAGGGCAGTTAGTGACTGAACATCCGAATCATGAGAGTGAAATAACTGTAGGGATGGGGTGGAGAGCATTTGAAAGGTTTTCTAGGATCATGAATGGTAGTTTATCACTATCCCTGAAGAGAAAAGTATAAAAGAGCTGTAGCTTGGTTTAGGCTAGTTGGTAAGTTTTTAAAAGATAGCACAAAAAAAAGAATAACACGAACGACACAGATGGAGTGCCTGTCCCGTCTACATCTCTATCGTCCGTGTCTATGTTTTCAATGTTTTTGCGTGTCTATGTTTTCTGTATCGTCCGTGTCTACGTCGCTATATTTTCAAAAATGTATAAAAACTATCTTACCAGTCCTCACCTATGGGGCCGAAACGTGGATGCAAACGAAAAGGCTTCAACTTAAGTTGAGGACAGCGTAGTGAGCAATGGAAAAAGCGATAGTTGTGGGTGAGGGAACAAACGCGGGTTAATGACATCCTAATCGAAATCAAGAGGAAGAAATGGGCTTGGACAGGGCATGTGATGCGAAGGCAAGATAGCCGCTGGTCATAAGGGTAACGGAGTGGATTCCAAGATAAAGTAAGCGTAGTAGGGAGCGGCAGAAGGTTAGGTGGGCGGATGACATTAAAAATTTGAAAGGGTATAGTGTGGCCGCTTCTCCAACAGGATAGGGTTAGGTGTTTCGCTTTTGGAAACTCTTAGAGCGCCTTGCTTGCGACCCTTTGGACGTCTTCCACGGTGCCGTATCAGTGTCCTTTCAAAGCACATTTCATCGTCAGAAACAGGAGGATGTCATAGGTGCTGCGAGGGTCGCGAATGTATGCTGGCTGAGGAAGCCTCGTTATGCATTTTCCGGTAAAAAATTCCTTGAAAGCAAGCACCGTATGTAACGGAACGCATGGCCTAGAGCCCATGATATCCCGATCTATCGACGCAGGCGCAGGCAGCATTGACTCAGTCTCTGGAGGACTTGCACGTAGGAACTTGAGGTTACCTTCGTCCGGGAGGGAACGAATTTCTTATGGGGGATTCCCTTGCAGTCATTAAGCACAATCAACATAGATTTCATTTCGGATTCCGACATCCGCGCCTTCTCGGTGTCCTTTGAGTGAGCGGCCATTCCGGTGTGCCGCTGCGCGTTCTGTCGTTTACATTTTGGGTCCTACTGAAACACTGACGTTTCATCTCCAGTAATAATTTGCGTTATGAAGTTTTGATCACTGCTGACTCGCTGAAACAATTCGGCAGAAACAGACATTGGGCTCTCCATTTGCACAGCGGTCGAAATTTGAGGCACGAGTTTTGCTTACACCTTGCAAAGCTGCAGTTTTCACTGACAACCTAATGAACTCGCGCTTTCAGGATCCCTAGCTCTTCTTCAATCATCCGGACACTTAAACGCCGATCAGTGTTAACTAAAACACGCGCACAATCACCATTAGCGTTCGTAACCGTCGCTGTGGACGTCTTCCCGGCTGTCTGTAAAGGGTGTGGGCCACTTGCAATACTCGAAATCTGCCCATCACGCGTCACTGTCATATGCTGACTTCATCGTGTCGAACGCTCCTATCGGGGTTGGTTTAGCGCAAAACTTCACCGCGTAGCGCTGTCCCAACGTCAACTCCATTGTTCCCTTAACGCAGCGACGAAACAGGGGTACTCTGTTGAGTGCGCCCACGAGCTCGTCGCGTTGTGAAGCACACCACTTAAACCGGTTTCCCAAATAAGTGCGCATGCGCGCAACGCCACGACTTGTCTCCTTACTTTCGGAGCAGGCCTTGTGTATGTAATATCTCAATCACTTTTCGATTCCGCCGCTCCACTTGTGATGTCAGACTTTTCGACTAATTCCGGAGTTTCGCCGGACAACACCGCCTTTTCCGCTGAATGGCACCCTTGAGGCGGTTGTGTGAAACGCGTCAGCAATTGCTGTCGTTAAAGAGGCTGCATGAGACTGACGGCTCAGTCCGGCATATCTGTGATAAGTTACACATGTTATGAAACGCCTTGATCAACAAGACGGCGCTATCAAAGCACGTGGTAGGCAAGTCGATAAGATGGCAAAAGGCAAGGCAATTGACATTCAGAATGAACTGCAAGAAGCAGTGAATCATCAGGAATTACATAGTAGGCAACTTGATCTAGAATGTCATGGGACGCCCGTGACTGGCGGTGAAGACGTTCTTTCAATTGCGCTAGTTAACAGCAGGGCATTTCGGCTTTCAATCGATTGCCGGTAGAGAAGGGGAATGTACCAGGAATAATCGTTTGCATGACCGCAACGAGGATACAGAAATTGTGTCCTGATGTGACAGATCAGGAATGGTCAATTCTGATAAGACAGTGCATTTGCGCATGACAAGAAAGAAACTTCCTATCCACTCTAGTTACTGTGCTTGCGGCACTACTATTTCGGAAGTCGAAGAATACAAATATTTAGGTGTTTTAATAAATTCACAGCTTAACTGGAGCGACCATGTTGATTACATCTGTTCATATGCGTTAAAAAAACTTCGATTTTTGAAACACAAGCTCAAAGAAGCACCCAGTCACGTTAAGCTATTAGTCTATAACTCTCTTATTCGACCCGAACTTGAGTATGCGGCTATTGTGTGGGACCCGTACACCAAAAAGATTTAGCAAAAATAGAAAACGTACAAAGGTGGGCTGTGCGATTCTTTTACAATAAATTCAAGAGAACTGATTCCCCATCTGCTTTAACGGCTGCCAACGAAATTAAACCTCTTCATATAAGACGGAAATATGCTCGACTAATATTTCTTCATTCACTCATCCCGGGAAAGTTTGGAATTTCTTCTTCACCTTATGTCACCTTCAACCAGACGAAAAACCGTCACCAACTTACTCATGCCCTAACACCATATTTCGCGAAAACAAACTCGTTTAAATACTCATACTTTCCGCGCACAATAAATGAGTGGAATGCACTGCCTGAAGAGATTGTCTCAAGTGAGAGTCTTGAAAGGACTCTTAGCAATAAATTTTGATGTGCAAATAGATGTGCAATATATTTCCTTTGACTTGTTTCGCTGGTTTGTGTCATGTGTCAAACATTTTGTCTATGTACCTACTAAATTTATGGCGTTTGTAAACATGCCTGGTTATCTGCCCTTCCTGGTTGGACCACATGAGGTCTGCAGTGTTATGTAAATAAAAAAAAGAAGAGCAAGCTTTAATCTTGGAAAACATGACGAACACAGCCCAAATAAAGACTGCAGCTTCAGAAAATGGTTCCCGTTTCGTTTTGCTCTCAAATGGCAAATTTCTTCTAACAGTGTCGGAAGTCCTGCCATCGCTGTAAAATGAGCTTTGTTCTTGAACACGTTATCAGAATAGGTGTGCCTTCTCAACATCACGGGAAGCAAACCTTGAGCTAATATGGGCATCCTACCTGGAAACATTTGGGACAGCGTTGAAAAATGCACACCATGCCTATCCTTAATCACAATAAACTGTTGTTCCGCCTGCTGGAAACCAGACGACCTTGATATGCTTTTTAGTACACCTAACGTCCGAGGTCATGGGTTCGGATCTTACCGACTGCATGTGGCTGTTTTCGCTCCTGCTCCTTTAATTATTACCTAATTAATTGGAAAATTAAAAGCAAAAAGAGACATCCCCATGCTCAGTGGTTTCGGTGACTGTCGGCTTCCGTCACGCATATCATAACGAGCCCCTCGTTCTTTCCCTTCCCTTTTCTGCTGAGTAGTTTCATGGTGGCCTCGATTCTGGCAGTCTTGGTGCCATGGCTAGCGTAAGAGGGCTGCCGCATCACCGGCCGGTCAAGTTTCGCTTGACACTAGTGGTTGTACAGGAGGTACTGCGTGCGCCGCTACGGACGAGGGTAGCGCAGGTGAACACTCTCAACGTTAGATAAACTACACATAATTGCACCCGAAAACAAAACATTGGACAGCCGTCGCCGTAGCTCCGTTGGCAGAAAACCGAAAATCGGAGGTTGCGGGTTCGGATCTCAACCACAGCATCTGGTTCTTTTTACTTCTTTCTAATTAGTTATCTTTATATAATCACCGTTTTAATCCGAAAAATAAAAAAAACTAAAATGAACATTCCCTATGCACCTTCGTTTCGGTGACTGCTTCCGTCATGTGACTGAGCTTAAGCTCAGTTGAATTTCTACTGACTGAAACAATGCAGGATGAAGAATCCGATTAGCCCGCCGTGCGTGAATACACTCTTTATTCAATTATGCTCCGCAGTAGATGAGGCGGTAGTGTGTCTGTGCTTCGTCAGAAGTTTTTAATGCGAAAGTATTATAGGGTTATGTCGCGTGAGCAAAAAGTGTCCACACGATTATGTCGTTCTTTGGAGATAAATGTGCAAAACTTTAATTGTGTTAGGTAGGGCGTGAATAGATCTTGAAAAAATGATTAATTTAAATAATTTAATTTAATTAACGAAAATCAATGCTATCTGAAGCAGGTTTTGTGGGACTATTCGATGAAAAACGATGTAAATGCATGAGAAGGGTTCCTTAGTACAAAAAAATAAAATAAGAAGAAAATAATAAAGAATAAATATAAAAGCAAAAAAAATTCCAAAATAATAAAAATAAAATCTTCAACAGTTGAAACTCAGTTTACGACTGTTACAAGTAATTATGAATCAGTAGTCATACGTTACGTTCATGTATGTTTGATGGTGTGTACAGACCACCCACAAGCAGTCTTCAAAGTTTCCTGGCATATCTTGCAAGTTTGACCCCTTTCTTAAACGAAAGCAAAATAGAACTTAGCTTGAGAGACTTCAACGTCAGCTTACTTTAAAACGATTCAAAATGCTCTGACTGAAAACTTGTAAAGGAATAAAAAAAATGATTCAATCCGCAAAATAGATACCATGTGATTCACTCTAAAGTAATTGGATAGACCTCAAGAATGAAGCTGCAGATGCCCCTGAAGGGAAGTCCAGCCAATGGCGTCGACCGATTTTCATGACGTCGTGGTTAATACGATTAAGCCACGCCTCTTCTCGTTTCAACTACCACTCCTTGCGATTTCACACTGGCAGGTCCAAGGCGATTAACCCCGATTTCATGAGAACTGATCGACGCCAATGGCAGGAAGGCCACGTTTGAGAGGAACCTGCCGATTCTTTCTTCCGTTGTATCCGACTAAAGTGCAATCAGAATTACACAATATTCATGCATGCTACTCAATTTCTTCGTAGTCACCTTCGCAGGTTGCGGCACATCCAATGTTCACTGACCTCAGTGATCATTGACCTGTCCACATGATCATAAAGAATAATAAAACTCGAATCACAAAGAAAGATCACTTTGTTCAGGGTATCTCAACTTCGAAGTTACTGAAGTTCACAAAGGTTATGGAAAGGCTAGCGTGGCAACTTGTACAACAGGAAACAGTAGAAAAATGGCTGGGGTTCACCGTGGCATGAACCTAGTTATACGAGCGAAAGATCTGTGAAGCATTATCTCCACTGTCTGAAATCAAATGTCAAAGGTCATGGTCAACGGTCACGTACCCAATGGTGATAGTCATATGATCACGTGGTCATACTACCATAGTTGGGCCATACCGCCATGCAGTTTAGTGCGGTTTGGCCTTGTGAGGTATTGAAGGTGTCATTGTCTTTGTGGTGTCCACTGTTTCAAATCAGAGGTCAAGGTCGTGTACTCAGGAGTCATAGTCATATGATGGCGTGCACATACACCATACTTTGGGCCATTCCACCATGCAGTTATGTTTAGTTTGGCCTTGTGAGGCATTGAAGGTCATTGTTTCATCCACATCTAAATCAGAAGTTGTACCCCGAGGTGGAGAACTGTCGCTCTAAAAACCGTAAGAACAGCTCTCACATAATTTTTTCAATGTGTATAATGCTAGTTTAAGTAATGATTTTGTTAAAAATAAAAGTGGAAGCCGAAAATCTTGGGTCACCAAGGACATAGATGATCAGATGCTTCAAACAGATCGTCTTTTCAACACATTTATTTTAACTAAGGATTGCAGTGTGTTTGAAGATTTTACAAGCCGACCAAACAGGATTTTAGCGATTAAGAAAAGAAGGTGTTTTTTTATTTATTTTCAAACGATATGCATCATACTGATCTGAACGGGAAAACATCACTAGTGTGCTCAATTTCTCTCTAGAAAACAAAATGAAAAAGGCTATTACAGTCAATGGTGCAGTGGTACCAGGCCAGGCTATCGCAAACTTGTTTAATGGTTTGTTCAACCGGTTTGAAGATAGGATAGTCAGTACCTCGAATTCAAACACACTGTATTTCACATCTAAAACGAATAAGAAGTGGTCGGAACTATGCTGAATCTAAACGGCATGAGTGTATGTGACGCCAAAAACTCAAATCAAGCAAATACATATATCATTGACATAAAAGTATCGGACGCATAAGTACTGCCCACGTGTTTTGCGATAGCACAAAGAGCCCGGTGTGGCGTTTTGGCGGCCTCGTCGACGTGTAGTACGTGGGAATGAAGAACGCAAAGACATCGAGATCACTGCGCGAGAGACTGGCTGTTTATCAAGCGCGATGTTTGGCTGCAGCAATGGCGTAGAAGAAAAAGAAGAGGTCGTTCGGAAACGCCACGTATTCATTATGCTCCTAACTGGAAAGAGCGTAACGGCCGTTGGCCGATCTCCATCAACTTCAGAAATCATCATGGACTACAAGCTACAAGCTAGTTCTGCTTCGCTTCCCGGCCGGTAAGGCTGTGCTCAACACCATATTTCTTGATGGTTGCCTAATTGGCCACGTGTTCCGCGCTCCTGACTTCAAGGATGCCCGTGTTTTGAACATTCCTGATATCATTTGCATTGGACAATATCAAACAATCCACGTTTGAATGGTGACACGAGAAAATATGGTACCAAAACAGAAGATCCTTGATTTCGCAAAATGCGCGTTAAAGGGCTCAAGATGCATGATCCCCACAACACGAGCATCAAGTCGAAGCTACTGTGGCTCGCGCGCCACGTGGAGAACCGCCGGATTGCACTTAATTTGAAGCCATATCGCACTGTGCAATCAGTGGAGCTGGAAGAGTGGCGCTGCTCGGGGATGGAACATATGGAAACAGCGAACCCTGAAGTTAAGATAATGCTGAAGGATGCGGTTTCATATTGTGACGAAGAATACTAACCTGGCAGCGGCGCGGGACGGAGCGCTAGCGCTAGGCCAGCGGCCATTAACTCATCTCATTTCCATCAGTCATCTCGTCTCATTCTTCGGCTGGCCATCACGTAACATTTTTATTATTTTATTCACATACCCTAAATGCCCTTTTCAGGCATTACATACGGGGGTGGTGGGTGTACAGTTACATATAAACAATACTCTACACATAACTCTACAAGCAATACAAATCTAGAACAGGCGAAATGGAAAAAAAAGTACACAAAATTCGAAGTTGAGCATATGCAGGAATCGAGCCTTCCTAATCAGAATTTATTTGTAAAAACAGTTTAGTTTTTGCACAAAGGCGTCATGATTTAAGGTGAAGACAGTATCACCGGTAACTTGTTCCAGTTGTGAACAGCAAGGAACAATGGTGAATGACTAAAGGGGTGGGTACGTGCAAACATGGGTTCGATTTTGAGAGCATGATAAAAAGGTGCTTGGGTGAGGTGCTGGTGTGAGGTGTGCGGTAATCATCGCCATCCTGGTCCCGGAGCTTCGGTGTCCTGCGCTGCCGTGGTCATCGGCCGCGTGTACCTGGTCCGCACCGCCCGGCTGTGCTTATCCCGACAGACCAGAACTAACCTCACCGCTCACCCAAGCCCCCCTCCCCCCCCCCCCCCCCCCCCCCCCCATCAGAAGACTCGACGAAATGACGACTCTGCCACGGCCCGACCTGAGACGCTCCCCACACGTGAGAGGCCGTCCGCCTGCCCAGGCCGTAGGGCGCTGCCTGGGGCCCCGCCCGTGGTGGGCTCCTGGCACCCTCCGGCCCGGAAGCTTCCTGGACCGGGAAACATTTTCCCATCTCTCCCATCGTGGCACTTCACCACTTTGCCACTTCTGTTTTGCCGTTGCTGAAGCCCATCAACTTTTCGCGCATCCCTTCGTCGGTGTCTTCTATTTACGATCGGAACATCGCTCGGTGGCCCCGAGTAATTTGACGAAGACGAAGCTGGCAATCGTGCGGGACGGAGCGCTCACTCTAGGCCAGCGGCCATTAAATCAATTCATTGCCATCAGTCACCACGAGAGGTGGGCATTTGACCTAATAAATCTGGACCTCACCTCAACCTAAAAAAGAATTTGCCGACCTCACTCAACCTCAACCTCATCAATTGAGTTTGAGGTCTCCTTAAACGCCCTCACCTCACTTTTCCTGGGGCCACTGCTGACCTCACTACACCTCACCTCAACCTCAAATTGTGAGCTTGAGGTTGGCTGCTCGACCTCAGAAAACAAACGAAAACAAAACAAAAAGCGATTACGAAGTTTCTCAGTTAAAAACAATTCTCAGAATCCTACAAGAAAGGAAAGCCAAAATGATGACGGCATTATTTAATTAGGTATGTACAGACACTATTAATGTGCTCGCAATAAGGAAAGCTTATAATCTGGGATGAACCCCCAGAGAGTTACCACCGGTTACCACCAGAACGTCGGTGAGTACTTTATATATGTCAATATTTGGCAACCTGGTTCGTGTATACTTGTTCTTATTGGAAGCCTCTCGCTCATTCAGGAACGAACCGGAAATTGACAAACACAGCCCTTCTACACCATCTACCAGAAATTGGGAGGAGGGGGAGGTATTCACGATACTTTTTTCGGGGCTGAGAATAGTTACCGAAAATAAAGAAACTGGTCGTCGATGTACTTTCCAAAGCGATGGTTATGAAGACGCATATCAGTATATTTCGATTTTCTAGCTCTATCCGGCATAGCGAAAATGCTCTTTTCAGTCCTCAGTATTTTGCCTTCGAAAACACTTAACAAGCTGCGACTGTAGTACACCAAAAGAGGCACGTTGTATTTATGTCTTCGTTTATTAATGCGGAAAGCATTAGATGGCTCACTTTCAAAGTCATATCCGCTAAAAAGTGTCCGCAAGAAACAGCGCCATGCGACGTCACAAGCCGACGAATCATGGGATGAAGAAGAGGACGTCACTTAATTAGTTAGTGCTAATTAATATAATTAGGCAACATCGACTAATTAGTATAATTAGTGACGCCACCATGTGAATGTGACGTCATGCCAGGTCACGTGAGAGCGATGTAAAGTGCCATCAAAACTAGTCACGTGACGACGCTGTCATATGACATCACACCTGCTCACGTGACAACAATGCAATTTCTCGTCATAACAGGCCCCCATCCACCCCCTTCCACCCCATTTCAAGATCCATATGGATCCCACATTACTACACATGCGCGCATGACGTATTACAAAGAGTGCCCACAACCCGGCCCACATTAATGACATTCCGAATGTCCAGCAGGTAAACGCGCCAGTTCTCATATATGACATAATGCAAAGATCATGAAACGACACATGTCTTTGACTCTCGAGATGATGGCGATGATGATGATGCTAACAGTGTATCCTTATGAACGCGGGGAGGTCTGATATACCGCTACCATATTAAAGGTTGCCAGAATATTGATTAAATATTGCGCATCACCCAGCAACCAAAGACAATTATTGTGCGGGAAAATAGGAATACCTACAGCTAATAATTAAGGATGATTATGCTGATGTTCCCGGGAGGTCAAGACCTTCCCCCGTTTCCGTCACTTCCCTCTAGGTGACGACGGGAAAAAAACCGCCTAAGTATTCATGCGCCTCAACAGAATTCTGGGTACCATTTCGTCAAGCAGTCTGAGACAAGCTGCTTTAAGTCAATCACTTGTTTTCCTTCAAAACTGAGCTAATCAATGGTACGCCAACATGCTCGACGTTTTTTTACCTGCGAGCACCGCGGGAACATTCTGCGAAGCCGTTTAAGGTGAACGGTGGGTCTCTGCGAAATAGTTAAAGGAAAGCCGCCAACTTCTGTGCCTCCCGAGCCAAAACCTCCAGACTCTGGCCCGTTTGAGCATTGCGCAACTGATCTTGATCTGGCTGGACAGCCGCGTTCTATCATGCAGGGAGCGCAAGATCCGTTACCAGAGGCTCCCGAGGAGTAGGTGGATGTGCGTTCAATTCAAATTTATTTGCATCTATACATGTACAGATGACGGGAGTACAGACAAAAAGCCAAATGAATTCGGCTTGACGGGGTCTGTACCCCCTACAGAAATGGCACTATGGACAATAAAGGGAACACGAAGATACAATAATGGATAAACAAAAAATGAAAAAAAAGCATTGGTGAGCATTCTATAACAGAACTACATACGGGTAAAAAATCAACGATAGAATGCTACAAGGAATTAAATTACAGAAAGCGTAAAGTACAAAATGATACAAATTAAACAGCCTTGAAATTCACTTGTATAAACATTTAGTTATTTACAAGCAAAGAAAATTGGTTAAGCACTCATGGCGTCAGTTTATACTACAGCAAAGCCAAAAAAAAAGGAATCCAAAATGAGCCCGGATGCGCCCTCGGTGTTCCGTAGCTGGAGCGCAGTGCACTGCGTCTCTCTAAAGGGCTCTCGGCCGACTATCGAGCTGGCAAGTGATGTGGTGCTCAAAACCCCTCAGCCACCTTTGAGTTCTCCGTGAACAGCAGCGCGCCTTTGAAGCGTCCGGCGGATGAGGAGATCCGTGCAAGGTATCGGATACAGAGAACAAATGCAAGATGGGTGCGAAAAATAGGCCAATGACAGCCCTAAAGCTCGGCAGTTCACAAGCGCTTTTCCGGGCCACTGCAGATGGAGTTAAATAAGGTACTCACATAATAGCAGCGCTCACAGCTTTTGAATTCGCAACGATTAACGTTAGAGCCTTATGAAATCGACGGCGGCAGGACCAGTCAAAACACCTGTTTGAAAGATATAGCGTGAATGTATCTGCAATTCAGGAAAATAACTAGCTACTGATGAGGAGAGAGAAACTGCTCATCTGTTTGTACCCGAGTATAATATCGTCAGCCATTCGAACCACTTCTCTGGAGGGTGCATGCTGTCTGAGTAGTGCACTGGATATGACTGACCTGTCGTAATGCATTAATGATAAGGGCGGCTCATATGTTGTGACCTCGCCATTTCGGGTCAGCGAATTATTTGTGTGTATGCGCCTAAAAAGCGATAGCATAGCTTTCAAGAATTTCAAATCCTTTTCGAATGCTCGACATGACAGGATGTACGTCTCTGCTCGCATGTTAATTAATATATATGGCTATTGAGTGAAGCTGATATTTTGGAGCGACCACTTCTCATATAGGAAGGTCACTCGGCGTCTACTCCGACCTCTGTGAGAGCGACGGAAGCTAAATGATTTTCTCCTCTCAGATGAAAAATTTTCAGCACAGTACAGCTGCTTCAAAAATATGTGGGCACGTGCAGATCTCTCAGTCGTCTGAAGGTGGGGTCTATTTAAGCAGGAAGTTAGAATTTGGCTATTGAAGCGCCATCACAAATTTCGTTCGTGAAGTGTCTTGACCTTTGCGAATCGGGACACACCCTAAATGAACTGCATGAGCTAGAAAGAGATCATCGGTATCGTAACTTGATGACATCGAAATTATTTAAGCAGAGTTGCAACAGTCTAGAGCAGAAAAATGTCATGGTCCCTTCACTAAATCACGAACACGGAGGTTCGCAAGAGAACGACCATGTGGCCGCGCGTTTAACGATGAAAGGCATGCTGCTCTTTCCTGCTTTTTCTGTATGAAATTTAGAAATTTTATATAGTAGCTATAAATGCACCGACACACCTACTAATCTTGGTGCTTTTTTTTTGCTACTATATGCGGCTCTTTGTGAGTATTTGTCACCACATTAGTGGGTCAGATTTAGCCACCTCTACGAAGCGTTTCCTCTACTTCAAGATGAACAGCGTGCAGTCACTAATGGGCTTATTGCCTTAGTCGAGGTCAACTAAGCCATTTCTGCTCTACAGGGTCAGAAGTCTCTTGGTCTGGATGGTCTGAGTAGTGAGGTCTATGAAGCGTTTATCCCTTGCCTAGCACTTGCCTTGTGGAAAGTTTTCAGTGCTGCTATTACGGAGTCTTTTTACCTCCCACATTCTATACTGGCAACACGACACTAATATCGAAAAGCACAGATGCGCATAGGTTGAAAACTGCTACCGTCTGATATTCTTATGCGACGTGCATTAAAAGATATTTCCGAAGGTTCTTGCTTCTCTAATGCGGCGAGTTGGGCGTGTTGGTATATAGTTTTCTGGAAAAGCAGCGCTGAACAGACGAGGACAGAGACGAGGCGACAAGGACGGGCGCTGAACTGACAACAAATTTTATTGAAGGGATTCACATTTATAAACGTAGTGCAGCTACCGTTCGCGCATGCTCAGGAAAGTCAGCTCTTTTGGTGAAAGGGCGATAGAGGCTGTGCTGACGCAGCCCTCTCCCAGGCTATATATCTGATTTGATTCAGCTATTTCTCTAGTCATACGTACACTGCTCTTTCTGATTATGGAGGTGTCACCGAGTGCAGGAGTACAATCTAGGCAAGTGATACAGTGACTTGCGAGGAAGCCTTCAAAATCTTTTCCCTCGCGTGCATTTTTCACGTTCAAGGCATGCTCTCTTAACCTCTTGTTCACGCATCTCCCAGTTTGGCCAACATACGTCTTTCCACAACTTAACGGAATTTTGTAGTCCGGAGGCGACCCAGAAGCGTGGCTGTGGCAAAAAACATAGGCGGCCTTATGTTGATTGCACAGAAGGTGTAGTTTACAAAATTCCGTTAAGTTGTGGAAAGACGTATGTTGGCCAAACTGGGAGATGCGTGAACGAGAGGTTAAGAGAGCATGCCTTGAACGTGAAAAATGCACGCGAGGGAAAAGATTTTGAAGGCTTCCTCGCAAGTCACTGTATCACTTGCCTAGATTGTACTCCTGCACTCGGTGACACCTCCATAATCAGAAAGAGCAGTGTACGTATGACTAGAGAAATAGCTGAATCAAATCAGATATATAGCCTGGGAGAGGGCTGCGTCAGCACAGCCTCTATCGCCCTTTCACCAAAAGAGCTGACTTTCCTGAGCATGCGCGAACGGTAGCTGCACTACGTTTATAAATGTGAATCCCTTCAATAAAATTTGTTGTCAGTTCAGCGCCCGTCCTTGTCGCCTCGTCTCTGTCCTCGTCTGTTCAGCGCTGCTTTTCCAGAGAATTCTTGCTTCTCGTCTGCAGCTTGTAGCATTAGATTTATTAGGGCCGCACCAAGTGTGTGGAATCAATGGCATAGTATCTAAAATCATATCCACACCGCATGTTCGATGTTTGAGATAGTGTCAGATGAGGTTAGCAAAATGGCTCCTATTCAGACTGATATTGCAAAAGCTTTTGATGATTTTTTGTTCGCTGTCTCAGATAATGTAACCACTGGTGATATCTTGCTTAAAGGCGTCCACTACATGGGACTGGTGGTTAGTAAGAAGCTTACCAAACTTGTTCCACTTAAATCCTGTGCTAGACAGGGCTGTCCTTGTCATCACCCTTGTTATTCGCTTTATATCTTGAGCCTATAGGCCTTAGTGTCATCAAACACACAGCGATTCGTGGCTTTTTCTGATGATAATGTGAAATATAAAGTGATTTATGCTTATTACGTTGCCCTTTTCTGTTTTGATAAAAAAGAGCGAGCTTGAAGTTTTCCGTGTAACTGAGTAGTTTTGTGCAAGTACGGTTGCTGTTCTTAGCCTTGATAAATAAATGGGGTTTCAGCAAGGACTCTGGGGTACAAAACCAAGATTTTTTGCAGGCATCAGCTGGGACTCCGCAGGCTTAGAGTATTTAGGGGTTTGCATAATAGGGCGGCCCCTGACACACATGCACCAGTTGTTTCAACAAAGGTGAAGAGAACATTTAGAAACAGCTTTTTCAAATATCGTGACGGCTTTTGCGGCATTCTAATGGCAGCGTTGGCGGACATCTTAGAGCGGGGGATTATGTATACTAGTAAGCTATTTAGATAATTTTCAATAGCTAACTTCTTAACTGTTACTGTTACACGCTTGATTACAATCGGAGATGTGTAAACGGACATTAGTAATAACAACACAGTTTTTAGAATTTCGAAAACGCTATTCTCCCCGATGCTGTGGCTTGAGAAATTTCAGCAACCGCATACCTTTTTTGAAACGTGCCCTTCGTCTGCGCGCCGTGAAGCGACGTTCATGACGTCTACCACTGCGTGTCGCTCCGCTGCGCACGTACACGTGTTCTACTCTGTCCCGCTGCGCTGCGGTGCTGCCGATGCTAGCCGCCATACAGGAGAGAGACAGTCGCCTGAAGGTGGAATGAGTTGAGGGCTCGTTGTTGGAACACATCGAACAACGAGCCCTCATCTCATTCCACCCGCAACCAAAGATTTTCCTTAAGTATGTCGACGACTGCTTCGCCGTCATCAAAAGATCTAAGATTCAAAATTTAATTTCTCATCTAAACTCTGTAGAACCTGATATTCAGTTCATGCTAGTGATGGAACAAGAAAACTCCCTGCCGTTTTTGGACGTCCTCGTGTCCCGAAACCACAATACCCTTCAATTCCCCGTATACCGCAAACCAACTCACTCAAGCCGGTATCTCCACTTCTCTTCGAACCACCCAACAGTCCATAAAGCATCAGTGGTGAAGACGTTGTTCAGAGGAGTTGAGACACACTGCAGCACAGAACTTGACAGAAAAAAGAACAACGCAGTATATTCAAAGAACTAATCATGAACGGCTACCCAAAAAACTTTATTCTTAAAACCATTCGGCTTCAAAACAACAACAACGTGCACCAAGAAATCAACGCACAAATACCAACGCCAACACCAAAATACTTCACTCTACCTTATGCCGGACGTGTCAGCGAAACCATTGCCAGAATACTCAAAAAAGGGGGTCTCCAGGTTCCACACAAGCCCACACTGTTGTGCTTTGCCTACCTGTTACCAAAGAACGGCCGCGGAGAGAAAAAGCCCAAGGCATTGTCTACAAAATTTCATGCGCCGACTGCGACGCAAGCTACATCGGCGAGACCAAAAATCTCAAAGAAAGAATTCGGCAACATGAAAACGAGGTCCGCAACTCCGCAAGAGAGCGCAGTCCTGTAGCCGAACATTCCGAGTACTCAGACCATAGAACCAACTTCGAAGAAACAAGCATCCTCGGAACCGAAACAAATTACAACAAAAGGCTCCTTCTCGAATCCTGGAACATCCAAACCACCCCGAACAACATAAACCGCACAAAAGGAAACCTGCCCCAGTAAATGCCCACGAACTTCGCTTTTCAACTCAACGAAAAAAAGTCGCAATTGACCTCCTCCCCACAGTGCGACAACGTGACTCCAAGCTTTAACCCCCCTTCCCCCTCTCCCCGACGCCTTTCGCATCACAGCTTTCGTTCCTTTAACCCCATCCTCCCCTACATACTTAAAGAGGCTATCTACTGCCCCCAGTCACCCCTCATGAAGGGGCCGAGTCGACTTCGAAACGTTGGGTTGAAATTAATATTTTTGGTTGGAAATGTGCAGTTGATTATAAAACGATGATTATTGAACCGTATTAGGAAGTGTGTCACTGATTGGCCGATATATATTAAAGCTGACACTTCGAACACTCAAGAATGTATACCAGGTTCTAGCTGTAACAATTAAAGTTTCCTTTGATTCGGATGCTGTGCTGAAGGCGACGGTTGAAGCGCTCATCTGGGCGCAGACCTTACAACGAGGCTCATTGCAGGGTGCTTAAAGGAGCCTTAATTTTGTACGAAGTTAAAATGTCGCGAATGTTTCTGTTTCGTCGGTACACAACCCGCGGTGGCTCCGTAAAAGTGGATTTGGGGCGTTCACTTAGGATGACTATGTTATAGAGTCTTGTCAGAATGAGCGAGACATTCGGAACAGAGGCAGAGTGTGTTAGAACAAGATTCGTGGGGCTAGATTTCTCGGCAGCATTGGAGCTCCTGAGAATCTCTTCGCGGTTCAGTCTGCGCGCTCTGTCTATGGCATAATCAATTATTTTTTCGCGGTATTTTTGTCGCAGCGGTTCCCCTTTTAGTTCTGTACAATTAGAGCTGAAGCCATCCTTCCTTGAGCAGATGCCCCTGAAGCGGTGTGCTTGACTGTTAAGGGATTGCCTTTCTTCAATGACTTATGTGGCTGCTCTCAAAATGCAAATACAGCGGAGAATCCGTAGCTTTCCGGTAGAGCTTGGTAACGTGCCGATTTTGAGAAACCGTGAATGTAACGTCCAGGTAATTCAGTGTTGAACGCGAGTAGTCGAGCGAAGATTTGATGGACGGGTGAGCACTGTTAAGGGCTCTAATAAAATTTAGAAATGCTGTTTTACCGTCAGGTAAAATGAAGAAAATATCGTCAATGAAACGTTTATAGTAAACTCGTTTGTGATTGCAATCTGCAAGAAAGTGCTTTTCTAAGAAAGCCATGAAAATATTTGCATAATTAAGCCCATAGATGTGTCATTAATTTGGATGTAATGGACGTCGTCGAATTCGATATTGTTAAGTGTTAAAATCAGTGTGAGTAGACTGTCGTGTGCTGTTGCCAATTATTTTGTCGTGTAATGAGCCTCAAGTACTGCCTGAATTCCGTCAGTGTGTGCTATGTCTGTGTAGAGTGACGAAACGTATAGAGTTACAAGAAAGGTGTCAGTAGGTATAACCAGGTCTGAAATTTCGGAGAGGAAGCGGTTGGTGTCCTCGATATATGACGAAAATGTAGGTGGAACTTATCTTATGATGCTGTCAACGGATTGCGAAAGGTTTTCAGTGGCGGTGCCTACGCCCGAAACGAATCGCGCGTCCAGGGTTGCCTTGCTTGTGGATTTTAAGAAGCAAATAAAACCGTCCTGCGACCGGATTGTGCGGCAAAAGGGAACGGGTTGTGCGCTCATCGATTCTCTTCGCTTGCTGAAGCGCGTCGAGGGTTTCCTTGACAGTTTTTTTAAATTCTTTGGACGGGTTATTGTTCACTCGTTTGTAGAATGCCTTATGCGACAACTCCCTCTCAGCTTCAGCTAAATAATTGGGCCCACTATTTATGACAATCGCGCTGTCTTTATCAGCTGGTTTAATTATTATGCCCTGGTGCCTAGTTAACTTTGTGGAGCTTTGCTTTCGCTTAGCCAGATGTTACGGCGAAATGCTTTTTGCCGTTTATAAGCCTCTAAGAGCTACTGTTGCTCTGGCGCAATATAGTTAAATGGTTGTTGGGGAAAGTAAATGGCGCAGTATCTGTCTCACATCTCGACGGACACCTGAACCACGCTGTAAGGGAGGGGAGGAAGGCGCGAGTGAAAGAAGAAAGGTAGTAATGTCGAGGTATTTGCCACGCAGAGGCGGTGGTGTCCAGTGCCTATTACTAGACAAGATAGCGGTATTCCCGTCCCTGCGGGGGTGGTCATAAAAATATTGCCTTAATCTCATGTTGCGGGCGAAATTATCTAACTCTTTAGTAAATTGAAATTCATTGTGCCCCGCTGTTGCTGGACAAAAACCGAGGCCTCTAGAGAGGGCACTCGCTTCTGCATTGCTAAGTGTGGCGCTAGAAATATTTACTATGGAATGAGTAGGGGCCTGATACTGTTTAGCGGACTGCGGCAAAGGAAGCGTGTGAGATTGGAATTCCGATAGGGTGGGGACTGTTACACCATCACGTGAGAATTTTTTGTTTTTAGGTGGAATAGCAAAGTTTTTTTCTATAAATGATATTTTATGAGAAAATTTGACTCGTCTTAACCAAGTCTGAGGATCACTTTGTTCTCCACCTCAAGTATGTTCTTAGCACTGCGGTCATAATTATTTAATCTGAATTGAATGAGTTCGAAAGATGCGTTATATAATGCGCTATAACATTCTTTCCGGTTTTCAGGTAACAACTCTGGCGTGGCGGGTTTTAGATCTAAAGTTATGTCCTTAGGTATGGTAGAAGCCTTCAAGTAGGGCCGTGAAGAAATACACGCATTTCTTAGCGGAGGCGTTTGTCGGACAATTTTCTAACCTGAAGAAACTCCCTCGAAACAAACAGAATGTGCTGTTACCGGAGTTGGAGCAGTTCTTTCCGGCGAGTCATTTCTGGCAGCTTTGGGCAGAGCCTTCAGACGGCCTGTTGCGAAGATGGTAGTGACGAGAAGGTCTTTAGTCGCTGCGGAGAGCTTTAGTCGCTGCGGATCTGGGGAAACTCCTAGGAGGGGAGGAAGCTCCTCGTTGGACAGGGTGGGTGGGGTGGAGGCCGTCCTCCTGTGTAGTCCCTCTGTTTTTGTTGGGACGCGTGTGCGCAGCAGACGACTCGGGGCATTGCCTTGAGGCTGATGTGGTGACGCGAAGGCGTTCCACTTTGTTAGAGTGCCACTTTTCTTAAAACATAGCCATTGAATGTGGCTTGCCATGATTGCTACATATGATCACGTCATTTCCTCCACCCCTCATCATGCCTTTGGCCAGACATACACATCCCTCTTGTAAACATGTCAAACGCACCACTTCAAGGTAAAGTTAGGGGTGATTCCGCCGATATATTTGTCAGGGCCCTGTCTTACCCCAGGCTCGAAGACCGGTATCCCCCTTCTGGTTAGTTGCAGCCCTTCCCGGAAACTGTCTGTGTGACGCATGTCCTTCCTTGAATGAAAGGAAGCATTTATGCGATGAAGAAAAACGTGTTTTGACCAAGGCACCATCCGTTACGGACACTGAAAATATCGGAAACTCCACTGGAATGGAATGTTTGTGTGTGTGTGTGTGTGTTCAAACGTTTTTTGCTGTGTGCTGCGCGCGTGAGTGTTTTGGCGTTTTGTGCTATGCCGGAAGTACAGCCAGTGGATATCCCTCTGGACTGTGATTCATCGCGCGTCTAGCGCGTACGTACCATTCTTGTAATTTTTATTTCTATGGGGGGGGGGGGGGGGGGGGGGTTAAGTAGGGCGCATTGTAGCAGCCTTTTTCCAGCACCTATTCGAAACATCAGTAAAACCTTATGTTTTCAAGCGTGTGTCAGTCTACTTCATACGTATATATATATATATATATATATATATATATATATATATATATATATATATATATATATATATATATATATATATATATATATATATATATATATATATATATATATATATATACAAACACTTGGAACTTGCACCGTCGCGCTTCAAGACTGGATTATTCGGGTTTCAGCGTCACGCTTGCAGACTGGTTCTCGCGGGCTTCACAACCACCGTCGACATATCTGCCTGCCGCAGAAACGGGGTCGTCGCGCCTTGCCAGCAGCTGATATCGTTCACTCAAGCCAGGATTGAGAGCAGCACAATCGTGGCGCGCAAATGCGCTAGTCACGTGATTTTTTTTTATTTCGCGGGCTGTCTTTGGAGTTCGGAAAAAAGATACACGTGAGACTTTCTTTATCGTAAATAAATCAAATGGGGATTTCTGAACTGCTCTCCAACTTTGCTATTCACATCGGCTGTCTAAAGTCCACATTTAAGCATTTAGAAAAATGATCTTAATTGCTAATTAATCTATTGCAAAGCAAAAAATTGCCTATGATGTGCAAGCCGGTTGGTAGGTGTATGTAAGTGGTTTCCCTGGAATACCTTAAATTATTTATCTTTTAACCCTTGGCTAAAGTTAGCCTGGACACAACATACAGGGCGCTACACGTGACATTAACCACGGATCTAAAAAAAGTGCCTCACCGGAGCTCGGCGCAGCCAGACATATTGTTTCCCGCCGTGCGGTGCTCCTCATGGTATATTTAAATCACGCGCAATTATTAATTGCATAAGAATGAAAATTTAAAATTGGATTTTGTAACGGAAATGACGCAGTAACTGTCTCACATATTTCGGTGGACACCTGAACCGGGAAGGGATAAAGGAGGGAGTGAAAGAAGGAAGAAAGAGGTGCCGTAGTGGAGGGCTCCGGAATAATTTCGACCACCCGGGGATCTTTGACGTGCACTGACATCGCACAGCACACGGGCGCCTTAGCGTTTCGCCTCCATCAAAACGCAGCGGCCGCGGTCGGGTGCGTTTGGATGGAGGCGAAACTCTATGCCGCCCAGGATTAATTATTCAATTTTTCTAATGCTCGCTTTAGGGTCGCATTTGTTCCTTTAAATTGAGGAGGCGGTTAAGAAAGAACCAGTCTAGTTTTTTGCAGCAAAGTACCTCCTACGTGGTTCTTTTTTCCGGCACTGAAAAAAAAGCCTGCGAAATATGAAAAAAAAAAAACACGCGACTGCGCTCATGCGCTTCCAAATTCCAGCGCTCCCAACCGTGTTTCGAACGAGCGAAACTTGCCCGCTGACCGTGCCCAAGTGAGGAGCGGCCGCTGCTCAGTTCGACGGGCTGAAAAATGACACTGAAAATATAAAGACAGAGGCCACCTTCTAACAGTCGATTTCCCTGTTTTGCCTTCCTTTTTGTGTTGCCTATGCCATGGGCCAGTAGAAACACCGTCTGAATTGGCTGCTGATGGCTTGCTTATATCACTTATCGCAGATCACTGCGCGAGGTTTCCATGTTGAGGAAGAGTATGTTCACGCACTTTCAAGACTATGCTCACTTCGAGACGGGGAGCGCGCACGCTTGGTCCGTTCGGGACGCGCTTGGAAGCGCCACAACACGGTAGCGCGCTAGCGCAATCACGTGTTTTTTTTTTCCCATATTTTGCAGACATTCTTTAATGCTGGAAAAAAAAGGACAACATAGTAGATACGTTGCTACAAAAAACTGGATCGGTTGTTTCGTAACCCTCTCTACAACTTAACGCAACGCACGTGTTCCTAAAGTGAATATTAAAAACTTTGCTTAATTAATCTTAGCTAAATTTATTTTTTATTTATTTTATCTACAGAATACTGCAGGCACTTCTGGGCCCTAGCAGGAGGGGCAATACAATGCAACATGAATATACACAAAAATATACACTGAAAGAAAATTCGAAACAAAAAACCAAATAAGTTTGATGGCGTCAATCTTCTATTGCTTCAACGGATTCTATCTCACGTAGTGCTGTTAAAGGTAAAGCATTCCATTCAGTTACGGTGCGAGGGAAGAAAGAGTATTTAAACAGGTTAGCTTTGGCGGCGAATGGAGTTAGTGAATCAGAGTGGCGATGTCTTATTGGTCGTGGAGCGGAAAATGTCTTGACGTAGGGATCCGGGCACATTGACAACTTGTTATGTTTTAGAAGTAAAAGAAATTTTAATCTGAGAATTCTACGTCTTGCTTGCAATTTTTGAATTCGGTGTACTCGTATTATGACTAGGTGAGTCGGTTGAACGGTATTTTGAAAAGATGAATCGAATGGCCTTGCGCAGGATCATTTCAATTGCTTGAATGTTAGTTTTATTAAATGAGTCCCAGACAATGGAAGCGTATTCTAACTTGGGTCTGATTAATGAAGAATAGGCTAAAAATTTCAAGTCTGCAGGAGCATTCTTTAGTTTGTGCTTGAGGACACAAAGTTTACGAAACCCGATGCACATACGTTACTCGTATGTTTGTTCCAGCTTAGATTATTAGTTATTGTCACGCCAAGATATTTATACTCAGTTACCACCGAAAGTGGAAATAAAGGAAGAGAGTAGGGGTATAAGAGGCTGTTTTTTTTGTTATTCTCATACAAAAGGGTTTTCTGAGCCTTAAGTCTCATGCCCCACTGATTGCACCAATCCAAAATATTCTTAGGTTTAAATTGAGCAATAGTTGGTTTTCACGAGAAGTAATTACATTAAACAAAACGCAGTCATCTACAAACAACCAGATTTGAACGGGATGAGTAACTACTTATATATTAAAAATAACAGGGGACCAAGGAAGCTTCTTTGAGGGACCCAAGAAGAAACTAATTAAGCGGATTTTTTTAAGTAGCACGACACGACGGGAAGTAATATGCCGTTATTTCCACCCAGCTACGACACCGCCACTTTTTGTAATCATTGGTTCACATTAAGTGAAACACCCTATATACGTATAAATCACTTTCACTATGTTTCCTTCATATGTTCTGCAGATGACAGAACTCCCTTGATAGCGGGAAAGACTACGGCGGGCATCGAAAAAATTAATCAACAGGTCTTACCTAATTTTGTTGAACGGAATAATAAATACTCTATTTCATAAACATAGCGAAGACAGAAGCTTTTGTTTAACTGGCTTAAAAACAAGATTATACATGCACTAAAAATATCTTTCGCCACAGAAACTATAAATATAGTCGATAAATTAAATTTACCTGGCACTGGTTTTCCAAGTGAACTAAGCTAGAATATGAAATCTAAGGTTCGACGAAATCTCGTCTGGTCGGGTGAATACATTGGCGAAATTAACTATTGACAGACGTCTTCCAGTTTGTTCCACCACAGCACAGGTCGTTATACTTCACGCTCCTCTGCCACAATGGATCTGCCCCTGCTTTATATGGCCTCCCGAAGATCCACAAGCCAGGCGTTCCAATGCGACCAATAGTGGATTTTACCCGCTCTCCCTTGTACAGGCTTTCAGGCTACTTGCACAAAGTTTTTTCGCCACTCGTTGGCAAGAGACCGACTTTCGTACGCAACTCCTTTGATTTTACTGAAAAAATACGCGAAATCACGATTGACAGCGACGAGATAATGGTGTCATTTGACGTCAGATCACTGTCTACCAGCGTCCCCGTGGATCTGGCGGTGGAGGTATGCCGTTCAGCGCTTCGAGACGACGACGGACTGAGTGCTAGGACACCCATCGATCCATCGGACCTGTTGAAGCTTCTGCAGTTTTGCTTGAAGAACACGTACTTCATCTTTCGGGGCACTGTCTACAAGCAGGTTCATGGCACTGCCATGGGAGCATCTATCTCGGTCACAACCGCAAACCTCACAATGGAAGCACTGGAAAGCCGCGCTTTGGCTTCGTTCGAGCCGCGCCCGAAGGTCTTCCTGCGGTACATTGATGACTGCTTTTGCATAATCAAAAAGAATGCCTTGGCTGCTTTCACGAACCATTTGAACAGCATGGAAGATTCCATCCAGTTTACCGTCGAGGAGGAGATTTCTGGCCGTCTTCCTTTTCTGGACGTCATGGTGGAGCGACGTGATGACCGCCTATCATTCAAGGTGTACAGAAAGGACACGCACACAGGCCAATACCTTCACTTTAATTCAGTCCATCCTACGTGCCATAAGCGCTCCGTCGTTTCTACCCTCGTCCGTCGTGCGGAAAGAATATGCTCGAAACCCGAAGAAAAAGCCTCTGACATACGCCAAGTGCGACGCGAGCTCAACAATTGTGGCTACCCACAGTACTTCGTGAACGCTGTAATACAGCAGACAACGAGACCAGCTCAGCCCGTTCGCCTACCTTGCCGTGCCCGAGCTGCAATACCCTATGTGCCAGGCGTGAGCGAGTCATTGGCCCGCGTTTTTCGCACCTACGATGTGCATATAGCTCACGTGCCTGCGTGCAAGCTTCGTCACGAGTTGGTGTCCGTAAAGGACAAGCTAAAAAAGGAAAAGTTTTCCGGAGTAATTTATAAAATCCCCTGCTCAGACTGCGATCACTCCTACTTAGGTGAAAGCGAAAACTTTGAAAGACGGCTGAATGAGCACAAGAATGATGTCAAGAAAAAGAAGGCTTGTTCCAACGCACTGGCTGAACACGTTGAAAACACGAAGCATGATATCGCTTGGGAAGAAGCGGCAATTATCGGCCGTGAGAAAAACTGGATGTCACGCCAATATCTGGAGTCTTTGTTTATCCAGACAACAGATCAGACGCTCAACCGTAACATCGGCAATCTACCGCCCTCGTACGCTAGATGCCTGCGACGATTAGCACAACGTACTTAAGCTTTGTGTGCGAAATTTTTCCATCAGTGAACAAGACTTCCGTGTGGAAGTCGAAACGTCCTTCCATCTTGACAACACCTTTTGGTCGGCGCTTCGTTATTTTCGCCTAAGCTAGAATATCCAGTCTAATGAAATCAAGAAGAAGCTATGCATAATTAATGGTATTTTTAATAATATTTCCTATATGCTACCTGAACGCGTAAAGATTCTGCTCTATAACGCCCTATTTCTTTTGCTTGACCTATTGTAGGTTTATTTAGGGAACCACCACACACATGTTGATAAAATAATGAGCTTCAAAATGGTAAGATTGCAAAAGAAGCCCGTGAACATCATTGGCTAATAGATCATAAGCTTGTCACACGAGTAACTGATCAATATCAAATAAAGGAAGCAACGTATACCAATACTGATTTCTATAGGCCTAGTGGAGAGCGATCACCAACAGTAATTCATTTTATATAAAATTATCACAATTATAATTAGCCCGAATACGTACACCACTCGTTTCATGAACAAGTGGCACACTTCTGCATCGAAAATTAATTGCACCTTGCAATCATTACGCTCCAATAATAATAATAATTGGTTTTTTGGGGAAAGGAAATGGCACAAAATCTGTCTCATATATCTTTGGACACCTGAACCTCATTACGCTCCAAGTTTTCAATTCTCCTAAAAAAAGTGTAATAACTAGAGGCCGGATAGTTAAGCATTTAAATGGTACGTTTTAAGCGCCACAAATAAGGTGGTTAAGAGTACATTTTAGGTATAGAATGCGGAAAAATAGGCATTATAAATTTTACTACAAGTTCAAACTGTTTCAGATCTAGACATCTCCGGACAATATATGACGCAAAAAAAATCAGGGATGATTTGGGATCAAAAAGGCGCAGACCTTAGGAACAGCTTTCTTAAGGCTGCCCCGCAACATACAGGACTAACCATTCACATGCTTCAGCAGTGCAGAGTAGGCGGTTATTTTCTGGTGCGAGAAGTCTTTGGAGGAAATGGCGTTACCAGCCTGTTACAAACACTTTTGGCGTGTCTGGCAACACGCAATAAAAAAGAAATACATTTGTTGAAAACTCTCTACATACTTAACAAAATACGAGCTGTTCTACGCTGAGCACTAGAAAAATAGGCCTTTCATACTACAAAACTATAAGCGAACAAGAAACGCATCGACAGTAGGCCATATATGCAGAAATTACTACAATTATTTGATTTTAAGATATCAGGCATATCAGAATATTCATTCATACAGCAATTGGATGTATACATTGGGCCCATACACGATGGTTCTACATTAATATACGCTGCCATTTTGTAGACGGTGCTTTGTGTTAGGCCTGACGCTCCACCGCCACTTTCTAAGGGTGCTTGCCTTTAAGAAGCGAATTGCGGCAGATGCATTTCAGCTCTAAAAGAGCCCACACGAGAACGCTCTTTCGGAAACCCAGCCTTCGTAGATGCAATGAGATTGTCAACGTCCTTGAAATCATTTATCAGTTCTTAAAAAAAATTGTGAATCCCATGCGCTATAGGCACGGGATATGGCCCACCAGCGGGTGGCACGCCTCCAGCAGAAGTGCGGCCTTGTGCATGTAGGTTGCTGCATCCGTGTAAAGCAGAAAAATCTTCTCTTTCACAGCAGACGGGTACAGCATTTTCAACGATTGGTTTGCAAAGTAGGCTAGAGTTTCCCCTCAATAGGCTTCGAGCATAGGTCCTTGCCTTCTTTTACTAAGTGCTCCACAAAGGGTCCTTTCATATTCGTTGTTTCTTCTATGCGAAGAGCTCGTCTTTCCAAGGGCTGCTTCATACAGAGGGCGAAGCTAGTTTCCTCGCAGTGTAGGTTCTGGTGGCACGCGATACTCTGTAGAAGCCGTTTCTATACAGGAGCTGCAATTTTTCCCCGCATAATGAAATCAGCGCGGAAATCATTGTCTTTACAGGCTCCTCTTAAGAACGACTCTCTGGAGGTAGAGGACTTCCGGAGTTAAACATTCGCCCCCCTGGTTTTCGCTCTTCTTTCGCAATAAATCTAAGAAAATACATGGATATCTCTTACATAAGACGAAAAATTTAATATTTTACCAGCCCTTAACCGGCCATGATAATGTAGGAATTTGTGAATTTTCGGAGGGCAGCACGTTATTGTTTACAAACTCACGGACACCCTGCTAGACTTTGTGGGACGCAGTGAAATAAAGCGGAGTGATCAAAAGTGGGCTGTGTGGCGGTGACCGTGCGGAAGAAGCGCAGATATGAGATTTTGCCTTTTCGGATAACAGCAATGATTCCATTAAACCACGCCATTCAGGCCTGCTACGACTTGAGAGCTATCGAATGTGGCGTGCTCCTGCCTGCATATGGCAAATTGTCATTCGGAGCGCGGACGAACAACGTGCAATCCATTTCAGATACTTTCCGAAACGCAGCACCCTCTGTCACCACTTTCACCGGCAAATGCAAGCTTCCGCCGCGGTGGAAAGGCACAGGAAGACAGCAGCAGCAGGAAAACGGTTGTTTCAAGATTTTTGGCTGGCGTGTTTGGCACTGTTTACACAGCGGGCGTTAACACAGTGTTGAAACCACAGCGAACTGACGTGGAGCTCTAAAGGTGCGTACTCGGAACCGAAATCGATAAGAAGGAAAACGGAATCCGATGTGAAACAGCATTAAGGACGTGAAACAGAGCAATGGCCCACGGCCTGGGAAGAGAGCAAAGAGGAGAAAGGGACACGACAGATCGCGGAACCAGCAACTGGAATTTATTTGGCGCGCTATGCGTATAAGTACACATAAGGCAGCTAACAAATGATGAAAACCGCAGTGAGCACACTCATGCACCAGGAAACCTGCACGACAAAAATTGCTGAGACATACAATTCACGAAACGAAATTCATTTACCGATAACGATATCGACGGAGCACTCACACACCTATCAGCCTGCTTCTTGGTCTTTGTGGCCTTATTTATTTCTCCACACAGCCGATGCTCGTTTTTTGCAACAACTCGGGAATTTTGAACTGCGGGATGCACTTGCAATAGCAACAATGGATGCTAAGGTCTCGAGAATCTGTATTTTAAGCATTGTGATGGTGCCTGCTGAGCCTATCATTTAGGCGCTGCCCAGCCTGGAAATATAAAAATTGTTACATGAGAGAGGAATTAAGTACACAAGATTTTTTTTACCCTTGACAAATTTCCGTTCATGTTTTTTTCAGGAACTCGGGCATTGTTTTCCGAAGGTTGTTTGCATTCATACACAGACCTTCTAGCTTTTCGGGAGCCGTATAAACAACGTCCACCCCGGCTCCTTTTCCAAATCTTTTCAAATTATGTGAGATTTTAATAATGCAAAGAATGACTGACACTCGCTCTCTTGTTTGAGATTAAGGAATGGGGGAACGTTTCAGTGTTTTTAGCAAAGCACAGACGAAACAGCTTATCCACCTGACTGCTAAAACTTCGCCCAGTCTGATGCTCTAGTGGGGGCACTCATGAGGCACGACATAACAATTCCTCTGTTTACGAGATTTATGCGGTGGGAGGAATTACGCGGAGGCAACGGATTATTACCCCTAGGCTCGTAAGACGGCAAGGCTAAATATGTGAGCTCCAGTCCTGCAATCTTATGGTTTCATTTACAGGAACTGCGTCAGTTTTATCCAGAAGAGCAAGAACATCGGAGAAAATAGCGCGAACTTCAGGCACTTCCATGCTGGAAGCTTCATGATCACAAGCAAGCAAAACAAGATATTCTTCCAAATGACGATAAACTTTCGCTACAGATGTGTCCTCATGGCGGCCTTGAAGTGCTCTGCCATGCATTGCTAAGAAGAAATCCCTCAAAATCGGAGCAATACAAGAACCTATGCCAATCCATGAAATACAATTATCCACGAAATCGAGCTGCCATCCGAACATGCGCTAAGAATCAGACGCTTGGCAACACGTTGCGTCCTGGGGGCGCGAGAGAGGCAGCGGTCATTCATCACCATCTGTTGTTACGATCCTGTAGACTAACATCAGAAGTATCTTGAATAAGAAAACATATATCGACACCTGTTCTGCGCATATCATCGCACTTACTGAAACTTGGCTATCATCTCAAATTCACAATAACAAAATCTTTCATAACGCACGCTGCTTCGCGATATATTGCATTCACCAAACTAATCAGCGGAGAGGCGGCGTTATTCTAAAATTCACGAAGCATAACGCCGCCTCTCCGCTGATTAGTTTGGTGAATGCAATATATCGCGAAGCAGCGTGCGTTATGAAAGATTTTGTTATTGTGAATTTGAGATGATAGCCAACTTCCAGTAAGTGCGATGATATGCGCAGAACAGGTGTCGATATATGTTTTCTTATTCAAGATACTTCTGATGTTAGTCTACAGGATCGTAACAACAGATGGTGATGAATGACCGCTGCCTCTCTCGCGCAATTTAGAATGACGAAGCCAGACTCGTGCTGGCTGACCACGACAGTGTCTTATGTACATAGTGTTTTGTGTGTTTTTTGTTGAATGTTTTTTTGGTTAAATGTTATGAACCTAAAGCCAGGCAATAAAGAAAAAAAAGCGGAGAGGCGGCGTTCTCCTTCCTATTTCAGAACGCATTCCGTCATCATGCATGTTCACTAATAGCGTCTTGGAAACTGTCTGGGCATCAGTTACTCTCGACCACCAGAAAGTAATATTTGGCGCATGCTATCAGCCTCCTTCTACTCTCGCTCGTTTAGTAACGACCTTCATGATGAACTTAACATAATAAGCACCAGATTTCCATTGGCTTCCTTGTTTTCACTGGGTGATTTTAACTTTCCCAATATTCCTTGGGATACCCAGCCTCACAACCTATCCCCATTTTTATCCGATGCCAGTGATTTCCTTGATTTATGCTCCGTTTTTTCAACTCACCCAGTTAGGCCCTAGCGCTACCAGAATATCTGTCAACACAGCCTACACTTTACATTTAAGCCACCCTCCCCCAATGGAGCCGACTTTGCTTGCACCAACGCCTATTTACCTAGCATAAGTGATCACTTTTTGCTCGTTTTCAACATTAATACTACCTGCCCTAAACCTGCAAAAAACAAAAAGACCATACTTGATTACATTAGAGGAGGCATCGATGCCATTAGCCATGAATTATCAGTGTTAAATGAAAACTTCTTCACAAACTTTGACGATCGCTCTGTGAAAACTAACTGGGATATGCTCCCGGCCAAAGTTCACGAACTAACTCAGGAATATATTCCAAGTCGTACCATCACTTCTAATCCTCAAGCCCCGTGGTACACCGCCCATATAAGACGCCTATCTAACAGAAAGGAGCGCCGATATCGTACAAGTGGGCAATCACCATGTAACGCACACAGGGACGCATACAAGGCAGCCGCTGATTCCTACTCAACTGCGCTTAAACAAGCAAAAGATACGTTTTTTCTAACTTGTTACCATCCATGCTATCTACTAACATTAAAAAATTTTGGCGTGTCATCAACCCACATACCGAAGAATCTATTAACTTATTTGACGTGTCAGGGGTCCCTATTCCGGCTCATTTATGCTCATCAGCACTTAACGAAACCTTTCTTCAGAACTTATCGCGCACATCAAACACTCCGCATCCCCTTCCAATCGAGTATAGGTACCCAACTTTGCCTCATGTTTTCATCGGCTCATCTGGTGTAGTGAAACTTACTCATACCCTTAAATTTCATTCATCGCCCAGTTTCGACTGCATTAATGCTAAGTTTTTGATAAACACAATTACCTGCAGCTCCGTGATGCTACAAGATTTTTCAGCACACTCTCGATAGTTCCATTCTGTCAGCACTATGGAAGTCGGGAAGGTGGTTCTATTATTCAAATTACGAGGTGCAACCTCCCCAACAAATTATCGCCCTATCTCGCTGACTTGTACTTGCTGCAAACTACTAGAACATGTCATCTTCACTAACCTTGTCAACTTTCTCGAGTCTAATTCGTTTTTTACACCCGCACAGCATGGCTTTCGGAGGTCATTTTCTTGCGAAACCCAACTTGCCAGCAATCTTCACATGGTATTTTAGATCGCGCATCAGAAGCTAACTGCGTTCTCCTTGGTTACTCTGAAGCATTCGACAAGGTATGGCACCGGTTATTATTTTTAAAGCTAAGCAAACTGAATATCGACTACAATGTTCTGAAATGGATTGAATACTTTCTTCTTAACCGATCGCAGTTCGTTTACGCTAACTCACCTTTCAGCGAATTTTGCCACAAGGGTCAGTGCTTGGCCTCGTCTTATTTATTTAAATGATCTGCTTTCCATCTAACATTCTGTTGTTAGCTGACGATTGCGTTGTTTTCCGCCACATAAAATGCTAATCTTCGTCAGCGTGATTTCTGTAACATTTCTCTTTGGTGTAATGAATGGCTTATGGAGCTTAATATTAATCAGTGTAAAATTATGCGAGTATCGTGGTTTGAAATACTCCACCTGTGTACTACCTAAATAACGTACCCTTAGAAGCGGTCACTTCATATAAATACTTGGGTGTCCACATTTCTGCTGACCTTCACTGGACGCGCCATATTGAGTACATTACTAACAACGCTAACCACATGTTGGCCTACGTGCGCCATAACTTTTCCAAAGCCCCAGCTTCCTTGAAATTATTACTTTACAAAACACAAATACGTTCTTAATTGGAATACGCCGCCGCCATATGGGATCCCCATCATGAAAAACTCTGCTTGAGCTGGTCCAGAATAACGCTGCTCGTTTCATATTGCCCAACCTTAACCGTACCGCGAGTGTAACAAGCATGAAAGCTGATCTTTCTTTACCTCTTTTAGCCGCGCGCCGGCACATAATTTGTCTGAGCCTTTTTTATAAAGTACATCATCATCCCATGCAAAGCAATGCCCTCATTTCGTCCCCCAGATACGTGTCAAACCACATTGATCGCCGTCACGAAGTTTGCATTGAAACATGTAACACTATAAAGGCTTTTCAGTCTTTCTTGCCTCGTACATCACGTGAATGAAACCGCCTTCCCTCAGATATCGTCGACGTTAGTGATAACCAACATTTTCGTTCTGCACTAGCTAAGATTGTGCAACAGACGGGTGACAATACTTTGTTTTGTAATATGCATTTTTTGTCTTGTAACCACTCCCCTCTTTAATGCCTTTGGCCCTGAGGGTTCAGTGAATGAAATGTAATGTAATGCTTTTCTTTTGGATAAAAACTCGGTAAACGTGGATTCAAGGTAGGTTACTAACAATTCTAACAATTTGCCCTCTGACATCGTGGCAGCGTTTTCAAAACGAACAACTCCGCATTTTTCATTCACATCACTAACGCACACAAGGAGTTTGTCATAAGGTACTGACTAGTGCCGATGCTTCACGTGAATAGAAGATGTGCTCTTTCATGGTAGTCTTTTAGGATGATAATTATGGCGTCAGAATCGTTAACTCGAAAAGGGTCGTCAATATTACCTGTGTTAGTTTTTCTTGCAGGAACTGTCCTAAACGACTTGCTAAGAACCGTTTTCGGACGCAATGACACGAAACGGTACGTCAGTTGTATGTCTCTTGATGGTAAAAAAACACGTTTTTGCAGTTGTTTATCGATACTGATTTTTTAACCTCGCACTCAAACTTTGCAGCACTCCCTAAGCTGCGTCATCAATTGCATTTTGGACAACCCATTGGCCAGGCAGCTGTAGGGCAGGCAGTGAACAGACGCCGACACCTTCCGGATTGCTCGTTCTGGCCTGAGGCACGTGCGCTTTTTCTGCGGCGAATTTGGGGCCAACGTTGTCCGGAGCGCCGCACACGTTGTGAACCTGACTCACCGGGACTCCTTTCGGACGAGGCACGGGAAGCTGTTGCTGCCGCAAGAACTCGGTGGAGGTGGAAAAAGAGTCGGGGTGGACGTAATTTTTTCGGCCCCGGAAAACCTATCAAGTCTGGGAAAACAGTTCCCAAGTTAATTGACGGAAACCACAGCGCGAAAGAACGCAGACAAGAGGAGCACAGATACCAAGAAGCGGACTGATTGATAGCTGCGTGAGTGCCCCGTCGACATCTTTATCGCAAAAAGAATTTCGTTTCTTCAGCAGGATGTCTTAGCCATTGTTGTCTCCTGGGTTTCCTGACGCAAGTGTGTGTTCACTGCGGTGTTTATCATTTGTTAGCTGCCTTATGTGTATTTATACGCGTAGCGCGCCAAATAAATGCCAGTTGTTAATTGAGCGCTGTGTTGTTTCCGTTTATCCTCTTCCCTCTGCTCTCTTCCTAGGTCGTGTGCTGTTGCGCTGTTTCACGCCCATCATGCAAAACCAACTCGCCCAAGAGTTCGTGTTTTCAAGAAAGAGCGCTTATTTCCAGGGCCGTTTTAAGCAAAATCGGGCCTTTTTAGGCATTAACATAGGAAATAGCCATATATAGACACTGACATCAAATTTGGCGCTTACAGGCGCTATAAAAACAATAATAAACGTGTTGTCAACGCCAAATTCGTGCTTATGTGTGGATATTATGTGGCTGCGATGCGCAGAGCGAAAATAGCATTTGCCTGAAATCCGTTCTCTAGTTTTAACTCTAGAATAGACGTTCCTCTCCTTTCTAAAAAATTCTTCATGACCTTATTCTTGTCATGTCTCTTTTTGCGATGCTTTCATATTTTCTCTCCTAAATTCTTCCTGCCATTTCCTCACGTGAAATGTACATCTTTATGTCATTTTCTGTTATTTACTTCCTTGTGTGACCGCTAATGGTGCAAAAGCACTAATCCGGAGAAAAGTTCAGAGGCTAACAAAATCGTATCCTGTATGTGCACCTCGGAAGCATAGAAAATGAAGAGGCAGAAAATGACATAACACGATGGTTGGAAGTCGAACCCACGGTGGCGCGAACAGATCAGCTTCAAAAGCCGCCGCGCGAGACCACTGGGCTATCGTCGCGCTTTTTGTCAAACATATTTATTGCACTGAAATTGTGCCCTATTTACGTCTACAAAGCTATGTTTACAAAGCTTTCGGAGACACCACATCTCAAAAGGCAGAGCAACAAAGCACAATACAGGAGGCAAGGCTAAGCACATCACCAAGAGGGAGTGCCACTCCCGTTAAAGTCGTTCTCTTCGTACTCTTCCCTCAGATTAACAATCATTTGGCACGAGCGACTTTTTCTTGAAGCGGCTGATTTACAGTGCCGGTCCATCACTCAAGTTTTCCCTAAGCTGTATAGACTAATAAATAAACATATCAAGAGGCTCATCAACACATCGCACTCCAGTGAGGTATCGTATGAGACGCCAAATAAATTCCTTTTGTCAAGGTCCATTGCAAGGCATCTCAGAACAGAATTGCATCCTTAGAATTGTTTAAGGAACACCAAAGATGCGGCAGTGCACAGATGGCACAAAAATGCCTTTTTTTCTGAATCCAAGTCTTTACGGGCAGTGTTTCCGTATCTAACTTGTAGAAGAAAGTCTTAGTGCAGGGTAAAAGCAACATTTTTCGCACCCGCGTAAGAAACTCGTGCCCTGGCAAAGCAAAGTACAATGAGCGGCAAACAGGGGGAGGGAAAGCATCGAAATCAGGTCTTAATTTTTGTACAGACGTTTTCGCGATACTGAAAATAAAACTGTTGAAAAACGGGCTGCCAGAAAACGCACAGCAAAATATTGCTCATGCGTAAACCACCAAAAATGAGGGAGGTCAGGGGCGTTTGAGGGCACAATCAGTGTAAGCACAGCATTAAATAAATTTGTTTGCTTAAATGCTCGAGGTGGGAGGTGTCGTGAAAAAACAATCTGCCGCACATAAAGATCGACTAAACCACCCGCGCTCACAGGTCGGAAGGGGATATCGAATCCCTCAGCCTTCCGAGGGATCCGCGGGAGATCCGACTGCGATTTACTTTTGGGTTGATAGCTAACAAGGATAAAAGCGCAACAACACGACACAAAGAAGGAGGAAACCGACAGGATAGCGCCTGTCCTGTCGGTTTCCTCCTTCTTTGTGTCGTGTTGTTGCGCTTTTATTCTTGTTAGCTATGAACCAACATGCCCCGGAGAGTGTTTTACTGGGTTGATAGAAAAGCATTTCCGATTTTTTTGCGGGGAGCATCTAAGTCGCGTATCATTTACGTACTTTTCAACTTCTTCTATGGCCATTTGTACAGTTTCTTCAATTTGACCATCGGTTCGCTTAGCAATCAGCATGGCAATGTCATTCGCAAACATGCAGTGACTGAGTCCCTCAATCGCCGCTATTTGCTTTAAAGCCCGATCATGGCCACGTTGAATAGAAGCGGGGACAGGACAGACCCCTGTGGGGTTCCCGTGCTGCCTAGCTCTATGTATCCTGATTTACTTTCCTCAAAGTGAATTTGCGCTACTCTATCGGAGAGGAAATTTGTAACGTAGTTGTAGGTTTCCAGCCCTACACTCAGCTGGCTGAGATTATGCAGGATCGCCTTGTGCGCGACGTTACACAAAGCCTTCGCCAGATTAAGACCCAGGATGACCTTCGTGTCCCGCGTTTGGTCTTCCAGAATGTGGTCTTAGTTGCAGCATCACGCCCTGCGTGGAGAGATGACACCTGAATCCTAGAATGAAGCTGGTGTAAACGTTGTTGTCTTCCATGTAGTTGTTGAGACGCATCTGCACTACATGCTCCATTGATTTCCCAGAACATCAGTTGAGGGATATAGGTCGTAGATTCTCAACCGACAGAGGTTTCCCCGGTTTGTGTATAAATACCATCTTAGCCGACGTCCATTGCATAGGAATATCACCCGCCTTTCCGCATTTCTGCATGTAGGCAGTGAGTGCTGTTATAGAGTTCTGGTCTAGATTTTTGAGCATTTTGTCGCTTACCCCATCCGGACCTGGTGCCGAATTAGCATTTAATCGAGCAAGTTCAGCTCCCACTTGTTATTCGCAAATCAGTCCATTCAAGCGATCGTTGGGTGTCCCAGCATAACCAAACAGGGGTACCTTCTCGGTGTCCTCTATGTACATGGATCGAATATCACCGATCAGTTCTTGCTCTGTGCCTTAATGTTTATGCTGGATCTTTTGCAGATTCTGCCTCTAGGCCGTTTTACATCCGTCAGGGTCCAGGGGGTATCTGAGTATGCTCCATGTCGGGGCCAGATTTATATTCCCGTCTATTTTGTCGCATAGCGACTCCCAGCTTTGCCTCGAGAGTTTGAGCGCGTATTCCTCTATCTATTTGGTTTGTGTTGTTGTCCTTCGAAGGTTGCGGTTCCACCCCTAACTTTTAAGCCACTGTTACATACTTGTTTTGGCTTCTCACATACGAAGGAGGCGGGTGTCCATCATTTTCAGCCTTGGGCCCTCCTCCAAGGTCTTGGTCACTTTACGAGCGTCGACTTAGAGCTTCCTGACCCACTCCTCAATGTCATCTATTTCTATTTCGTTTTCACTCTGCTCCCGGATCTGACGGAAGGCATCCCACTCTCCGAGCGATTGGCGTCAGCCAAAAAATGTGCATCCCGTCCACAACACGGATCGCAGAGAGAAACGTGCTGAAGGCGTTTCCAAAACTATTCGATAGAAGATGTGGCCTATTTGGACGCAGCTGATTGCGGGAAGGGGAGAATGGTGATAGCGGTAGCTAGCCCCGAAACACATCTCCGAGCCGGCACCTCGATCACGTCGGGCAGTCACAAAATTGTGGAAGAAGCCGCCATCGCACTCTCAATGATGGCAGCCACGGGGGCGTCAACGACAGTCAGTGACTGCAAGGTTGCAGTGATGAACTTTGCCAGTGGGGGAGTCTCCTCCCTGATGAGCGGAATCCTGCGGACCGCAACGGACGACCGCAAAATCCACATAGGCTGGACACCTGCACACGTATCCCTGGCTGCAAATGAAGCACTTCACGAGCTGGCTCGAGGTCTCGATATCCGAGCAAGTGGGCATACCGAGTGTTTCACAGACAGGGATCATCTTGTGTGTTACAGAGTCAATAGAGCGAAGTACCCCCATGCTGATAAATCATTCACAAAGAGTCAGGCCACCTCTTGGCGCCGTCCCCAACTCATACATTCTCGAACCCGGTTATATGTAGTCTTTATTATCCGGGACAATTTTCAAATCTGTTAAAGCTATGCTACGACAAAGCGGATGTCAACCATACTCTTTGGGAGTGCCCTTTTGCCCCCCGGGAGGGGAAAACATAAAGTCCCCTGACCAATGGGAAGCTCTCCTACTCAGCTCCAATCCGGAGACTCAGACAGAGGTCATACAACTAGCCGAAGACACCGCCAGGAGCCAAAACCTTCTGCCCGTCGTTTAGGCGAGGGCCTAAAGCCTCTCAAAGTGTCGGAAACAAAAGTTTTACAGTCCAGTAGTGATCCGCAGCGCTGAGCGTCTCTCGCTTCTTGACTCGCTATAGCGCTCACCCGCTCTTCAATGCCACCAGGAAGTGTTCGCGTCGCAGAATGAACAGCTGAAAGTTGACAAAGAGAAAACAAAATCGAATATATAAAGGGAGAGGCTTACAGTTAGAAAACCCATATGGCCAGATATGGCCGAGTGGTCTAAGGTGAAGGGAAACGAAGCCTCTATTTGCGCCGCCGCGGGTCCGAATCCTTCTTGGGAATAAGGCATGATCAAGATTTACGGCGAAAGGTTTTATACAGAGCCATTCCCGGTGGATTCACAGCGTCACGTCACGTGAACGGCCAGGTGATCGTGGTGCGGCCACGGATCATCACGTGGCCTGCACCGGCAAGTGACCGGGCACCTGTGGCGATCGTTGCGATTGCCTAGATCGCCACTAAGTATCTATGCCTTAGACTTTATTGTAGCCATTAGCAAAAGGGGGCAACAGCACAGCGATAGCTTTCAGTGAGTTTAGCGCGTTACTCTGCAGAGCTTCAAAACCTGACATTTTTTTTTTCTTGTGGATACCAATCGGAACGAAAGTTTCAAAATGTTTGGGATAAGTTCTTTATGTCCTGCTTCAGTCCGGTCCGCCTTAGTTTGCTAAGAATGGGAGCTGGAATAATTACATGCTTAGAAGCAGTTGTTGCGATGGGAACATCAGAAATGACGCGAGCATTGCGTAATCAAGAAGTAGACGAGACTAATGTAAGGCTGCTAGAAAGTATCTGTGTCGCAATGAAGTTGTTTTTATCTCTCTGTCTGTATCTATAGGGCCTGCTCATACCGATCACAATACTGCTCAGGAAAAGTTATAAAGTCCTTATCAGGAAAGGTGTCTAGCAGGGTGAAGCAATCTCGCCGCTGATAATAATCGCGTACATGCTTACAAGTATTCAGGCCTGTTGGGCTGGCAAAGATTGGAGATGCAAGTAAGAGTAAAAAAAAAAACCTAACAGGATTCAATTTGATGATGCCATTGCCCTCTTTAGAAGTTTAGGGAACATTTACAGCGCATCAAGAACTACAACTTCACATGGTATCATTGACAAAGGCACACTGTGACACATCATGAATAGGAGGCGTCAGAACAAGCTTCTTTGCATTTCCATGCGAAAAAAAAGGATGCGAAGACACCTGTATGCGAAGTTTTAGCCAAGCGCTGTAGAAATCGCCTGCTGTGAGCATCTTCTAAAGGTTAGCAGTGGCTGTTACAGGTGGCACCAAGGCGGTTATACCATTTTCCAAGCCCCGTCACGCTTCAGAAAACTGAACTCTCCCTTCCTGGGTAAAAAAAATGGCCCAGAATTCCTCAGGTTCATAGCAGCCGTTAAGGATGACATGTGCAGACATACACATTGTGGGGCAATTAACAGTCTGGATCATTAAAGATATCTTGCGAAAGAGAATAGTTGTCACTGCGGACGCGATGCAGTAGCACAGCTGACATTGCGGACATGCATTCTCTGTTCGAAAATTGTCTAGTCGTCCATCTTCACACTTTAAGGGGAGTCCAGAAAAATGAACGGGTAATTTGGGGAACATAGGTTTGGAAATAAAAACTATAAATGTGGCAGTCACTTCAGATTTATTATGTGCGTCTTGTCGTGCTGCACATTTAGCATGCACTTCTTGAGACTGCCGCAGCGTCTGTAACAGTCCTCAATCATTTGTGGGCGAGTAAACACAAGAATTGTGTACATCCGTACATACAAAGCGTGTAAATACGAAGTAGACGAAGGGGAATGTTCTTTGCAGAACAGACGAAGTACGCGTGCGCAATAAATTTTCATGCTGCAGTCCAAGCTTCATTGTCGCACACGTCTTCATGCACTGCGAGGATGGTGGCCTCGCTCACTCTACACGACAGGAATAGGAGAATGAAAAGATGAGACGCATACGCGAGCTTATAAAACAACCCTTCGTCCATCGCTGGGATGCCGAGATGTGGTTTCCTATTTTATTTGGCCATTGGCTTGGCTATTGCGTAGCCGATAACGTAGCCGCATAAATGTGGGCACGCCACTACCAGATTATTGTTTAGTTGAAGCAATGTCGATTAGAACGTAAAAACAACATTCCTGCATTCGCAAAACCTCTGAACCGTTTATTCCGAGACCTGGATTTCAAAAATGTGAAGCGGAGCTTTATTGTATGAGAGACAAATTCTCTGGTATTGTGCGACGCTTGCTTCTTGATAGATCAAGCCCAGCAATTTCGGACAAAAATTTTGAAAATTGGAAAATTGTAAGATACTTATATGAAAATATTGAAGGTAATGGTCCATTCTTCTTCTATGTAGCAAAACTTTCTTTTAAAGCGTTTCTATAGGCCGTATCGAACAGTTAAGACTCCCTTAGAAAACCAATGGGGAACGCTTTTGACGATAGCAAGAACGTCAATTAAGAAAAATTCAAGACTGCCGTCGGTTTATCTGTGGATATATATATATATATATATATATATATATATATATATATATTGCTATAGTGAAATCTTACGTTATATGAAAAAAATTGCGTTCGTAAATGTTTTCCCGCTCAAAAATGCTGTTGTCCGGAATTGCTGGGTATGCGTATTAAAATGTTTCGTTTCCAGATAAGTCTGGGGCCTAATCCAAATTTTCGGCAAATACTACCCAAGCCGAATACGACGCTTGCACTTGCCGGCATTACTAGTGCAGATCAACGCTTGCTTTCAGGGTAATTGCATGAAACTGAGTGATACCGGGGACTCGTAGCTCCGTCTCTAGAGCTTGGAAGATTTCGAAGGAAAGTGAAATTTAGGCTACTCGGTTGTAATTGTGAAAAGTGTCAAAATAAAATATCTGTCCCTTTTGCTCGCATGACGTGAAAGCAGCGCAAAGCTGCTTTCCTAAACGCTAGAGAACACAATGACACTCACCTTAGGAAGCTTCTCTGGGTCTCCAGGATGGCGCGGAATGAGTTTGGCTAACCGCTGGAAACCGTAGTCGATGGTGGGCTCGTTCAGTGCTGTGCGAGACATCACACATTTGCACCAAGAAGTGCAGGCATTCGCGAAGTTGCTACATAGTCTAAATAGAATTGTACGCGAAGAGAGCCTGTCTGAAGAGTAGAAGCACTAGCAAATACACAGGATTTCTTTTTTTTTCTTTATAGGTATTTCGTCCCATCAGCAATACGCCGAAATGAGCGTCAATTGAGCGGGCAGGAAGCAAGCAGCCTCCTCATAACGGCGCTCAGCTCAGTTTGAAATTCGCGCTTACTTCAGTTTTCAAAGGAGGCGAGAGAAGAGGGAATAAGGCTCTGGGCGAGCAACATGAGAAAGGGTTCATGTTCGCAAGTGCTCCATTTTATCAGCCGAGAAAATCCCAAATCTGCCCTCGACACCCAGCGACTTCCATTGCATGAAAACAACGTGGTTGCAAGGGCATTGAATATATAAATCTTCGAGTCAGGCATGTCGCGAGCTCCACTATAGTTAGGTGGCGTCTTTTTCAGGTGAGTATGCACGAAATGTCTGCGTCAGTTCCGACCATCGCAATGGAAATATTTTTTTATGGCTGCAATGTGATCTTTATGGTCGTCAGTAGCCCCGCATAAGATAGCGCATTCCATAGAGCGCTTTTTTAGCCCATAGACACCTCTGGCACCGGCGACGCAGCATGAATTTTTAGGTGCACACTTCCACGAAAAGCTGCTGCACAAGCTTTGCGTGGGAAAATACCCAAAATAGGTTAGTTGTCTCTAAAACAGTGGAAAATGTCGATCCTTGGTGCGCACTGCACCTTTCACCGCCACTGAGAGCTTTCTCTTTTTGAGAGTTTAGATTAAGGCGGAAAATCAACCCCCCCCCCCAAAAAAAAAAAAAAAAATTAAATGCAAATACTGTAAACTGTCAAGAACGAAACCGTTCTTATATTTCTCCTGTGTGGTGTGGAATGCAAACTGAAGACAAGAAGTTGCAATAATAGGAATAATTGAATAGTTGTGGAACTTGAGTTGTAGTTAAACAGGTAAGAGGAGCATGCAGGGAAAATAACAGAATTTAAATCCTCCGATCACGTTTCTGTTTGCGTAAAAGCTCCCAAAGAATAAAATAAAAATAAAAAAGGCGCATAACATTCAAACAAGGTGAAAATAAAAAGGCGCACCTATTTAAAGCTGGGGTCTCCGAAGGCGTGCAGTGCGACGAGATCCCCCGCACGGTGGATGAGAAATGAAACAAAACGCTTCAAAATGAAAAGAAAACAACGTGAGATGCACTCAACGACACAAAGCACTTGTGTTTCTTACTTGGCATTAATACATGACGACACAAGAACAGTCTAGCCATCGCATTTCAGTGGCTATCGACGTGGCGATGGAGTCATTTTGAAAGTCGCAATGCGCTGTCATAACTGAGCGCAAGGGACTATAGAAACGAATGACTCGAACCAAAACAGGGCCACAAGAGGGAGGCCGGGGCGAACAAAGAAGCCGGACAAACATTGCAGTGACTGTTGGTGCATGACTCGAAGATACAAGACGCAAGAGTGGACAGGACGAGCGAGGAACGGACAAGGCGCCTTGTCCGTGTCCTGTCTATTTTTGCGCCTTGTATCTTCGACTGACGGTGAACAGTGATTAAATGAAGAGTGACACCTTGAAGCGCAAGTGCTTCATGTAACCAAACTGACGTTGCGAGCAGTTTCACTGAGATATTACTTCATTGTATTTTCTTGCTAGTCTTAGAATCCAGTAGGGACACTGAGGGTTAGTGGAAGTCGATTCCTTTCTGGCTGTGTTTATGTGTTTTTCTAGTCATTAGTACCTCAAAGGGGCACCTCACGAGGTGTGGGCTAGTGCATCGTTCAATTTGCTCTTGGGTGGACGACTTGCACATCGGGTGCACGTTGTTCCAGTCGGTGCGAATAATGACTTGAGATGCTCGGTGTGGGTGAACGGGTTTCTGATGGCTGATTCCAAGCGGAAGGCGGTATGCAGGGCTGATCGCGAAATGACTCAGGGGTGAATGATATAACTTGAGCAAGAGGCAGTCTGGTTATTATCTGGCACGATTCAAGGTTGGCTACGTTGTTTAATGCTGCTTTAAATGCTGTAACGCTTATATGGTATGAATAGTCTGAATACATAAATCGTACTGCGCGGTTATCGATGGATTCTAGGGCTTCATTAAGGTCAGTTTGATGGGAGCTCCATATGAAGCATCCACATTCAAATTCAGGTCCAACTTTACACTTAAGCAGGCGGCCATTCTTACACCAGATGGAGCTAGAACACAGGCAAGGACACGGTTAGCTTCAATGGTTACATTTGCGAAATGGGAGGTCCAACGGAGATCATGTGCTTGGCTGATTCTTAGGTATTTATAATACGACGCCTGTGAAATCACTGTGACGTGCATTGTATAGGTCGGTGTCAGAGATGACTTACGGTCATGAAATGACATTAGAGACATCTCATTATCATTCACAGACGTTAGAAGTCAACGCACCAATTCTCCATCACTTTTAAGTCACTCTGTAAATTGTTTAAGTGCCTGTTGTTAGTTATGCTCTGTTAGATGATACAATCGTCAGGAAAGAACCGAACGGTAGAAGACAGATTATTTGGCGTATCGTTAATGTAGATTAGGAACAAAGTAGATCCTATGGCAATGCCTTGCGGCACGCCTAGGGTTAGAGGGGTCATAGAAGTCGCCTATGCACAATGCTCGCGGTTGGTCAAAGAGTTTCGTAGCCAGTTAAACACAAAGAGGTTTAGGTTGAGGCGGGATAGTTTGTGCATGTGCCGTTTATGGGTGGCTTCCCAAAAAGTTTCCTCGAAGTCTAAAAAAAGTGCGTTTACATTTCTACTGGAGCGGACATCATTGGTAAATAGAGCTAGATGGGTAGTGCAGGACAGGTTTTTCAAGAATCCGTGTTGGCTAGGGCGAAAGAAGGCAACGGGCTAAAAAAATTTAATGATGTGTGAAAAATTGCACGCTCCATTATTAGAGGAAACAATGCTGATAGATATGAAAGGGTAGTTCTTAGTTGACGAAGCATATCCATTTTTGTGCACTGGCATGATTTTCCTTTCTTTCCAGTCGTGAGGTATAATACCAGCGTCCAATAGAAGATGCTGGGAAGAAGAATAGCTACCGCGTTTCTTTGGTATGCTTAAGAACTTTTGCATTGATTCCATCGATTTTAGTTGGCGACGTTAGTTTCAGGGAGTCAATACTTGCTATAATGTTTGTGCGGCAGCGAAGGACGCATTCACTGCTTAACGCGTACTGAATTTTTTTTTATTGCCACTCGTGATGTCACGGATTCCGTGACCACCTGAATATCTTAGCCCCAAGGATCCGGGATGTCGGTACCGTCATTTTACTTTCTCTCCTTTTCCAGTAAAAGTCGAACAGGGTAACACAGGTTTTTCCTCAGTGTCCCTAACATCAGCTGTCTGATATACAATCGCATCAATTGCGCCGTTGTAAAGCTTTAAATAGACTAAACGTTCCAGCTACTTGCAGTGCTCACTAATAACCTGAGCTTTTCACTCAGGCCGAGGTGAGCTCGTGTTCTGCTGCTGTTGATGTCATACTCGTATTTTTCAAACTCGTTCGTCACGATCTGCATGAGGACTGGCTTAGATTTCTGTGCCAGCCGAGGTGCCCATTCACCTTGTCGAGATGGGGAGGCGGGACAGCAGTGTGCGCTATATACTCACACACGTAGACGAACCGGCCCGGCGCGCCCTTGCAGAACTGCTTGGACTTGTAGGACAGCGTCACTTCGACGACGCCAGGTATGTGGCGAGGAGGAGTCTGCACCCGGATAGCGTGAGATGTGATGAGCTGCGAGAAAGGCACCCATCCAGTCACCCGCTCATTGTTTAAGAACGCAGAGACAGCCAAAACACGGCAGAAAACCGTCTGTGGAGGTGAAGAAATGAGCGGCAGCCGCTGCAGAGCAGCCAGCCAGCATGACATGAAACGAAGAGCATGCACTCTTTGTCTTCGTCATCCGCATCGGGCACCTCTTGCACAATTGAAGCTCTCCCTATCCGCCGGTTAAATATTAAGGAGGCAAATTATGCGAGTAGGTGACTACAACTTCTTGGTGGAGGACACGAAGGCTGGTAGCAATAAAGAAGCCGCTTCCAGACCACGTCGACCAAAATAAACTATTGTTTACCAGCGCACTTGACGCGCCATTCTCTCGACACAAAGCTGAGCTGAGGCCATCGCTCACAACTCAGCAACGGTAATCGTCAAGACTCTAAAACTGCGGTCAGACAGTTTGCATGAAAAGGGTTTACCCGCCCACTATCCTACTCATCCTTAACACCCACCACCAAAACCGCCAGATTCAATTTGCCCGGGTTTCTCCGACCGGGTGGTAAGGTGCACTTACCTGCGGTCGGCGAGAGGGCGTGTGGTATCCTACCGCCAGAGCACTCTACCCTATCGCAATGATGGATTAATCTACCCTCGCCGAGAAAAAGTTTTCAGAAAGTCCCAGCAGGTCGCCTTGCGCCAACTCCAAATCGCCACCTTCCCGAACCCTATATATACTCCATAACATAAAAGAGCGAATGCACCTCCTCCTGCAAGCTGTGTGGCCAATAAAAGAACGTCCTTGCCCATATCCTGCATGAGTGCCCTAAGGACATTCCACCGGAGGGCCGGCAGCTATCGAACAGTGGGAGGCGACGTTCCTTGGTTCCAACCAGGACGTCCAATTGCGGATCGTGGGCAGAGCCTTAGACATCACCGAACGCCAAGGCCACCTGACGAGGCTGCACCCCACAGACTCCCATCATACTTCTGTCGGTGAATAAACGGTTACTACGTCTCTCTTCTCCTGCCTGACAGACGAAACGCGTGACCGACGACCAGGAATGATGCTTTGTTTGGCCTGCGTGTAGCTATGGAGAAATGGGACGCCCGCTGTTTTGCACACAGAACGAGGCCCGGTCACAGCTGTTCTGCCGCCAGGCCCCGCTTCATTGCCCTCGTCCGGCCACATTTGCGGCAGCATCGAAAGCGGTTACGTTCACGGACTCTGCGTATGAGAGCGCTGATGTCGCGGCATGCAAGAGACGAGAATTTTTTTCATGTTTTGTGCGCTTTCTATTCAAAGCGGAGAAAACCTCATCGATAGCACACGTAAAAATTAAAACTGATGAAATAGATGTATTTTGGGGCAATCTCTATATGGCCCTAGAAATTTCGAAAGAAACACCATAGGTCACCACCACCATAGCGCACCATAGCACCGGGGATATGAAACAACAGCACACGACAAAACAGCACACATCAAAATAGCGCACAAGAAACAGCACAGCGACAAAACAGCAGAGGAAAAAAACGGCACGCCGCACAAATCAGCACAACGTAAAAATTGAACGAAGACAGAAGAGCGCAGGTAAAAACAGCACGTCGACAAAACAGCACAGCGGATCACGGTGCAGCGCTGCTGTGTTGGTGAACCATCACAGCCATAAGCACAAACGGTAAATCCCAATGCATACGGCAGCGACTTTTGGAGTTAGCGAGTGCTAGTTTCGATGATTCATTAAAAACAGGGCAGGTTCATTATTGAGGAACAGCGTTGCTTGAGCGGTGAATATGGCAGAGCTAGTTATGTTTAGTTCTTGCTCGCTCGACTTCAATGCTCTAGTTCCTTTTTCTGTATTATGTAAGCGGAACTCGGGCAACTGAGAGATAAAATTGGCCTGGGCATCCGCTATGCGGTCAAATTCCCTGGTTAGTTTATCTTAGCTTCTCTTATTTGCGAGCTATGTTCGGTTTCCTTAGCTGCTTTTGATGCATTACGTGCCACCGCAAGCAGCCGCTTCCCTTTTGAACGGCTAGGCAGCAGGCACGGCGCCTCACTGGCTTTCGCTCTTCCAAGTGTCATGGTGCTCGCACGCTCTTCAGCGGCCATAGCTAGCATTCGCGGCGATGACGACTTATGGGGAACCTGCGCTGCCAAGGTGGCACTGCAATTGTTCCATTCAGTGACTCAAAACTGCTTTTGTCAGCCGCTTGGGCCTTTGCAAACGCGAGAGCACATTCTGCGCGATTAGATAGCCGCGTTTGGCTGACAGCATTCATTGTCTAGTTTCTCTCGGCGTAGCCCAGATAGCTGACGCACGGCACGTGCGCCTTCAACGGAGCGCGGAGGCTCACGCCAATAAGTGCCTGAAGGTGGCGCAGAAAAGTACTAATAGTACTACCCAAAACTGCTTGCTCTTCTCGCTAGGCAGCGTGTTACGGCGCTGCAATCGGCATCGCAAACTTCAGCGCAAGTTCCCCATAGCACGCAGCGGCTGCTGCGATGGCCGAGTGCTCCACGGCGTCGGGAAGCTTAGCTGCTTGACGTGTCTCTGGTGCGAATTTACATTGATGTATAATTTTCTTCTGCTTAGTACCGTTCTGACTCAAAAGTTCTGAAATTCGTGAGCATCAAAATGGCACCTAACAAATGCAACAATGAAAATAAAAGACGAACGAAAGGGCGTAAAGGACAATAGACATTTAATTTTAGTTTCATGCCATAGAATCCGAATATCGAACCTAACTTCATTACGTATTTTACTGTACTTAGGGAGTGTAGCTGCTGTTGCTGCGGGATTTCATGACGCTGGCCGTGTATGGCTTACGTAGACTACTTTCAGAAGCAACGCACACATGTTTGCGGAACTGAAATTACTATCGGAAATGTGCATTTTTAATAAAACCAAAATAACGAGTCATATAATTGGTTCTTGAATACAAGCGATTGGAGTGAACTGTTTTCGTAGCCTAGCTGCCTCATAACTCGACCTTCTTTCGAATGCTATGAAATTTTGCGTTTATTTTTTGTCCTTGAGGCAATCTATTTTGGCGTGAGCATTTGTTCGCAAATTGCTTTCTAGCTTAGTCGCGGGCCAGTCAGGTTGAAGTAAAACTCGAGGCTCCCACCTCTCAAGAAATCTTGCAAAGAAGTTGAAATGTACGCGTTACTACTGTTACAAAACACATCCATCTAAAAACGGCGCACAAAAAACACGAGAACACAGGAAGAACAGGACGATATCTTTTTGAATTGGGTTTTTATGTTGTTGTCACGTGCTGAATTTCCTGGCGCATGCTCACCGACTGAGAGGTGTTTCTTGGACCACACATCAGTTGCTAGTGCGCTCTTGTCTGCCCTGTTCCCCCTGTGTTTTCGTGTTTTTTGTGCGCCGTTTTTAAGTGGATCGTTCCCAAATCGCCCAACTTTCTACTGTACTGAAAGCAAAACACTAATAAACAGAAGGACGCACACCATGAAAGCAAATTTACAAACGTTTATTACTCTGATGATAGATTTTTATACATATTGTCACGTAATGGTGACGGCAGTCCAGGCAGTGAGGAAAACAGCGAAAGAAGGCTTCCAAAAGAAACTGTTTATTGGGGCTGACCTGCGCCCGCAGTGCACTGAATGACTCGGCGGCGGCGAAAGCAACAAGCGTGCTCGGCGGTCGTGGTATCAAATCCCCGCCGATCTCGGCCGTGCTGAATTTAAAGCTGACGGCGAGCTTTCGAGATACGGCGTGTACCACAACTGTCTGCAACGACGTAGAATGGGCTCCGCCAGGACGCGACCAATCGAGAAAATCTGGTCGCGTCTTGCATCGCAAACAAAGCGATAAAGCCCCGTACCGGTAGCTTTGAAGAATCAACAAACAAACAGTACAAAGATTTGCGGCAAGTTGGCCCGATATAATGATCACAAGCACTGCTATGCATGCCATCCACCAGTTTGATCTTGCGCATTTCTTGGCATTTTGATCCCGCTTTTAGTGAGTTCGATTGATGGATCGCTCACAAGTTTTCCTTCATCTTCAGTTGCAATCAAAAATGTTTCAACAAATTTTCTTCCATCTCTCATGCTCTACTATCTGTTTTTTTTTCTCAAGCAGTGGCTTCAATCTTCCTTTGCAGCGGTTCGCGACGCTAGATTTCCGGGTTGGGTAATCTGTTCATTTGTATCCTTGATAGTCCTGTGTCAGCCTTGTTAGCTATCCCTTTCACAGAGCAAAGCGTCGCCATGAGAGAGCAGACACGAGCAGCAAGGACGGTGAAGGTGACGCATTTTCTCAACGTGTCCACACTCTATAACATAGTGCGAGCACGAATGATGTGCGACCGTTGCGAAACAGAAGGGTTTGCATGCAACCTCACGCGGACTATGTACTATGTGCGACGTTCTTAACGCCGTTGGATGTACGTGCACTGCAGGCACAGACACGTGCGCACAGACATCCAAATTTCAGCTCAGGTTGTCAAGGCGCAATCTCGGAAGCAGTTTTTTTTTATTTTCCGCATATTTAAAACGTTAGTGTGCATCAATACAATAGTGTATTTTATTGCTGTTCGGTGCTTAATATTTTTCGTTACTATTTTTTCACTTATATCTTGGCCGTCCATGGTAGGAGTGAAAGTTTAAATAATAATAAAAAAATAATGAATAAATGCATAAAAAGTTCTGGAAAACGTGTTGCGCCATGCAGGAGTAGGCTTAAAAGAAGGCTTCTAGCGGGAGGAAACAACGTTTTTCTGGTACGGTATCCCAAACATGAATGCTGCATAGAAAGAAACTAATTAAAGAAGTTAGTGCGAGCATGAAAGATGAAATATATGATGGCCTGTTTTAGACGAAGGTGTGGTGCATGTGGACATTATTCATGCGCCCGGATATAGGTAGACATGTTAATTTTTTTCCGGTATCGCGCTTTCCAGACTTGGAGGTCGACCGAAGAGCGAATCGTAGCCAAGCTGAAGTGCGAACCCAGTGTGAAGATCAGAAAAAAAGAGCAGAACGAAGGAATTGTCGCATACGATTTAAGAAAAACAGCAGCTGTTGACACTGGGCCACGCTCCGCGGCGTACTCCACCGACCAATCCCAGCAGTAAACGAGGTTCCGGTGTCACTGAAAGTGGGCCATAAACATTAGGAAAACAGCGAGAGCTCGTCACCTGTGCATTCTCACAGCGCGAATTGGCCTTTTTCGCACGGCCTTCTGCGCATGCGTGCCCATCCTCACTCCAGCTCCACTGCTTGAAAACTGCCATTTCCCACTGCGTATCAAACACATGCGATGGGCAGAACCTTCCACTTTCTCTTCTGTTTTGCGTCGGAGGAGCGCTCCCGATTAGAGGCGCTTCGCTACGCGTCGCAGCCTTTATGCTCCCGATTATAGCCTAGGCAGGAAACGGTCCTTTACCCCCGTGCCTTGGGCAGTATGCCCTGCACAGAGCCACCTGCACCGCCTCTCCAACTTGCAAAATTCACACCAATCACCCCTCTGCACCACTAGCCCGAACTGATGCCCCTCCAGTACCTTTTCTGCGGAGCAGGGCACCAGCGACAATGTAGGGGCTTTAGTCCGAACGATGAACAACCCACACCCAACAGCACTGGGGACAAAGGACCGTCTCCCCTTTCCTGCCTAGCCTGTGATGCCTTGCCATAATAAGTAACTGGTTGGGGATGAGCAAATTACGAAAACACCCAAGCTTCCGCCATGCTTTCGGAGCCCAAAAATGGCGGCCGCGATGACGTCGATGCAGACTATGTATATCCGACGCAAGCCAACAGCCAAAGGCAAGGCAACTTCCGCGATGAATGAAAACAGGTGTGGAGGCTCTCCTCGTCCTCCCTGCGGTGCTGTACAGTGCCCTCTCAGCTGGATAACAAAGCCGAGTTTCTTCAATATGGGCGCAGCAGAAACCGGGTACGCGAATGACGTCATCACCCCTCCTGGCAATCAAAAGGCAGGGGTAGATCGAGAAGTAAGTGGTTTTATTAAAATAACAGAAATAAGGAAGGAGAAGATTTTTGCTGGCCCCGACATCTGCCATCGATACTGAAGCAACTGATCGGGGGCAGCCGAAATAAAGGATAGCAGGCAGAATGGAGAAATGAAATGAAAGAGGCGAGGGGACAGGAAGAGAGCATAGGGGAAGTAATATACGCAAACTATTTACAGAATAAGAAATGTGTACAGGTTGAGCACGTGGTTAGTTCATGATGGAGCAATAAAAACACACGCGCACAGCACTGTGTTAACAACTGGAGTGGGGCGTCCAGTTGTTAATCGTCCAAGGTAGCACTCGCGGAGCGTTCGGTTACTGCGTGTAACTACCTGGCGGAGAAAAGACGGGACGTCAAGCCCGTCTGTTCGAGGAACGCACAGAGGCTCACCAAGGTTCGCTCACGTGTGCGCGCATTGCCCTGCGGCCACAATAGCGTCTTCAGGGAGTCTGGTAGTATGCCCAGCGCCCTATAGGCCTCGTGCGCTGGTATGGTGGCGCCACTGCTCGAGAACAAGTAGCGCCACCTGACGCGCGGTGCGCGCGAAAAGCGGCTGTCCGCTGTCGCGCGAAGCAGCGGGATGAGCCCTGAAACGTGTGCTTCCCGACAACGTCAGCGCGTTAGAGCAGAGCTTCTTTCGGCCACTTTTGTGCTTTGCGTCGCATGCACACTCGCATACACCGTGTTTGTGTTGCAAAATTAACTAAAAGCAATGCAAGCCACCGCCCGTTCTCAGCCGGGCGCGCATTTTGGCCGCCGGCTCATTGGGTGCGTCTCCTGGCGCGAGCGCTTCTGCTGACGGCGCTTCGTTTTAGGAGTTAACTCCCGGCCCAAACAGTAATTTGGAAGGTGTTACAAAAAAAGGCTGCGGTTTAGTTCTAGTTAAACCTGGAGTCACGCGATAGCTACAGCTGGAACTCGATCAGTCGAATTGCAAAGTCAGTCTTTCGGCGCTCTGTTTCGCTGGGCGTTCCTTCTTCATCTTCGTCCCTGGACGTGGATTCACTCTCCCTCCCCCTCTCCAACCCTCCCCCCCCCCCCCACTCGGTTTCGCCGGCGCGCCGCTATAGCGCTGCGCCGCCGGCAGCTGCTCCGCACCACGTGACCAACCACGGCGCCGCCACGCAGCTCAAGGAGTGCCACGCTGAAGGCTCGAAGGGCTAGCGTAATGTAGTACAAAAATACTTCCGCGGGGCGGGCAGACCACACACTTCCTCAGGGCCATATCTGAAGATCTGAAGGTAGAGGTGTTTTGATTCGGGGTGGTGCTTGAATCAAAACACCTCTACTTACGCTTGATCTGCTGGAACGTCTCAGCACCGGCCTTTTACGGACTGTCAAAAGTTCATAAACCTGGCGTTCCGCTGCGCCCCACCGTCGACTTCACCACCTCACCGCTTAAGGCACTCTCGGCCTAAGTCCACCGAGTCCTATCGCCCCTGACAGGCAACTCATCAACGCACGTGCGCAACTCCAGCCACTACGTCGAACGTCTTTCCCACGTACAACTGGAATCGGACGAGTGCATGGTTTTATTCGACGTGGTCTTGCTCTTTACCAGCGTTCCTGTCCCCTTTGCCATGTCTGCAGCGAAGCAAGCCCTCGAAGCGGACTCTGACCAAGGTACCAGAACGAGCCTGAACAAAGAAGAACTATGCCGGCGTTAGAAGTTGTTTTGCCTAAGCAGCACAGCTTTTTTCTTCAAAGGAGAATTTTATAAGCAGACTAGCGGCACTGCCATTTGCGCCGCGATCTCGGTGACTGCTGCCAACCTACGATGGAGGCCATTGAAGAGGAAGCACTGATGTCGTTCCAAGAAAAACCAAAAGTTTTCTTTCGTTACATCGACGACTGTTTCTGCATTCTGAAGGCATCGCAGGTCTAAAATTTCCTCGCACACCTCAACTCAGTTGAGTCTTCAATTCAGTTCACAATGGAACGAGAAGTGAACAACTCATTGTCAATCCTGGACGTCTTGATAAGAAGAAAAGGGGCAGATCTAAAGTTCGGTGTCTATAGGAAGCCAACCCATACCGGCCGCTACCTAAATTTTAATTCCAACCACCCTACTAGCCACAAGGGATCCGTCGTCTTCTCTCTCCTGAGAACAGCAAAGTCAATCTGCTCCTCCGAAGCGGAGAAAAAGCAGAAGCCACCGTCTTTGCCGACCTACAGAAGAATGGCTACACACTTGGCTATATGAACGCGTTGGTCGCCGTCAAGCTCGGACGACAGGGGGACCAGCCAACAATGAAACAACGAAACGCGTGCGCGTTGTGCTTCCATATGTGAGGGGAGCCAGCGAGGCACTCTCACGCATTCTCGGAAAACATGGAATCGACATGGCTCACAAACCTGTTTCGACAATAAGCCGCTTCTTACCACGGCCTAAAGACCGCGTCCCCAGAGAAAAACAACCAGGTGTGGTTTACTAAATCCCATGCTCAAAGTCCCCGGCTTCATACATCGGCGAAACAAAAAGACCTCCACCAAAGAACAAGGCAACACAAAAATGACATCCTGGTGATGAATTCAGAATCCAGCCCCCTTGGCGTACACTGCGAGCGCGCCGACCACCGGATAGCCTTCGAGGAGGTGAGCGTCTTGGCCGTGGAGCCAAACCTGTTCAAGAAGCGACATATGGAGTCATGGCACATCCGGCTCACAAAGGCGGCGATGAATAGGACTCCAGGAATGCTCCCCTCTCCATACGTTAGTGGACTGCGCCACGTGCTAACAAAGGGAGAGCGAAGACAGCAACCCGCTGCTGCTGCTGGCACACTTTATACCCTTGTCACAGGGCCAGTTTCAATGCCCATCGAGTCGAGGGCCTTCGAGATTCTCAATCGCCATCGAACTCGAAGGAGTTGCGTCGCTGCTACACGGCAAATCTCAATGGCCATTGAAATGGTTCTCGTGTCTCACACCAAGCTTGTGTGGCGCCACAATCGCTACTTTGGATTTTGCAAAATTAACAAAAATATTTGATAAATGTATACTAAATGCTTAAATACACGCATGCGCGCATGTCGTCTCAACCCTTTTAATTGCACGTACGCGACGGACAGATGCAGACACTGCTGTAGCCACTCTAATACAAGACGAGCCAAAACCAAACCAGTCCAACTGCGTCGGAGCGCTGCTTCGTCAGGCTTAAGACCTATGAAATCGCCTTCATATCTGAAAAACAAAAGCTATTTGTCTCTTGAAACTTTATGCGAGGGTAAGAATGGGCAAATCGAAGGCGAATACAACAGTTTAGAACAAGATATTGCTTTGAGGGATTAGTGACGAACCTGTTATCGCTGTGAAGCGGGCGGCCAGGGCGCCGCCATGTTGTCAACGCTATGTACGTAAGCAACGCAAAGACCGCAACGCAAAATTAAGGCGCGTAATGCTCCTAAAACCAGTCTGATACAATTTTATAATTATTGTACAGACTGCTTGCATTAAAGTTTAGGCGAATAATGTTTGTTTATGCTTTTGAGCCGCGAATGTATCGTGTACGAAAGTGCGCTTAGCGCCGCTCAAAGCAACGCTAGCAACCTTGGGCGGCGCTCGAAGGCCCTCGAAATCTCGATGGAGTTCCGCGCTGCTCCGTTGACTCGATAGACTATTGACTCGATGGCCATTGAAACTGCCCGTGTAGCAGCGCTCGATCGCCTTTGAGTCGATAGACTCTCGGTTCGAGGGCCTTTGAAATGCCCGTGTGACAGGGGTATTAGTCACCCCTGAAGTCGGGACCGAGTTGGTCCCGAAACGTTGGGTACAGTTAAAAATATTGGATGGTGTCAGTTTTTTCTCAACTATCTCATGAACCCAACCAGACGGACTTCCGTCGAAAATGTTTTCGTTCAAAATGACCCTACATCTCTGAGCAAGTACCACACACAAACTCACCTAAATGATGCAGGTATTCAGGTAATGCTGTGGAGAAAACAGCAGAGTCTGGAAGAGAGTCCAATCTTGCAGCTTCGCGGGAAGTACTTAACCTTAAAACGATGATTCTGTATGGTCGGTAATGGTATAAACTTACTATGGCGATGCCTTGATGTTTCATTGGTTTTCATTTGAGAGTAATCTGATTTGTTTATTTTGACACATTTGTTAACAATGAGGTAATGGGTTTTCAGTATTTCATTCCTGCATGGTTCTGGTTTCTAGTATCGCCAGTTGAGCTTCTTTACAGAGTTCCATTGAATGGTAGCGGTGGTACTTATTATATATAAACCTTGAAGCAAGTCGCTGCACCCTATAAAGTTTGAGATAATTGGATGCGTTGTGAGGATCCCATAAGAGCGTTTTGTATGCGAGGCACTTTACATCGCGAGTTTCTCTGTGCATAGCGCGCCTCCGGTACGATAATGATTTGAAAACCTTGGAGCCAACGTTTTCAATGCGGGTATTCCATCGTAAGTCTGGTGTAAATGTTAATGCCTAGGTAAAAGAATGTGCTCCTTTTATTTTAAAACATGTCTCTTCGTCATGGGACCCATTTTGCTGTCGCGTAACTTGAGAAATACAGCAGTTCAGCTTCATCACTGCCAGAAAACGAACTACGTGTGTTTGAGTGTAGTTACGATCCCCCAGTACGCGCCGACCCTACTTTAAAACTGCGTAATCCCTTTAGACACGCCGGTGGCCTTTCGCAGTGCTCCACAGAAAACAAAATGGCGGCCCTGTAGCATATGCCGAGCCCCTCCTTTTGCGGGCCAGAGGTGAGTTTACGAAGACAAGAGATGTTCATTGCTCGAAATACTTCCAGAAATCTTCGCTTCGAGGAACAATAGCCAGCATGGCCTTCTATTTATCTGCAATGTTGGCTTCCACGAAAGTACAGCCAACGAGGTTCGCTTCCAAGCCATGTGGGTCTCTTTGATAGCATGCCTGGAATCTTCGTAGGGGCCAGTGGGTGTCTCAATGGGGTCTCGCACACCGACGCACCGTAGTGCTCCTGCCTTTGCGCTCGTGCGCGAATGCTGTTGTGTACACCCTGTTTAAGATATGTAAAAATGCAGTTTATGCCCGGCGTTCCTCGTTTCCACATCGCTTCTTGTCAGACATGAACGTTAGAAAAAATGCCGATAAAAAATGCATTTGAAGAAAATCCAGTTCCTGACAGGCACAACAGGAGGCTCTCCCAAGTGCTCTGCGCCATGCATCATGAAAAGTGCCCAGACCGAACACATACGGCAAAAAGTAAGGAGCCACCAAGCTTTCAAGTAAACGTGCTATGGACGATTCAGCTCAGGCCTTGCTGTGACCCCATGCGCATAAACAAGCGGCGCTTGTATAAATTAAAACAAATAATGTGGTTATCAGGTTATGGTTCAACAAAGTGCGTGCGTGCCGAGTTTGGGCAAATGCGAAGGAAAGGGCCATGCGGTGGAAAAGGTAAACGCGACGCTAGCTGCAAATTGAGGATCAAACTGGGAACGACTGTGTTTGTAATAATCGGTGGGTACTTTCGAGGGGTGAAGGCAAATCGGTTTTTTAGCTAGCGTGGATGCCGTACTTGTGATTGAATTGCGATGCTTAACTTTTCGCGCAGATTAACAGTGACGACAAAAAAAGTAGTGTACGTTATTTGTATGCAATTGCACTATTTTTCGTCATAGTCGCCACCGCCATTGATACACTTGTCATAGCGTGCAATCAGAAGAAACCACTCTGGAAAAACCCAGGGCCCTGCGATGCGAGGAATTGTAGCACAGCCTGCTCCACCTCAGCACTGTTTTGGTAGTTACCTCCCGAGAGTCCGGCTTTCAATGCAATGGAACAGGTGCAAGTCCGATGGGGCAAGATCGGGGCTGTTAGCCGGCTGATCCAATCTCTCCCATCCTAAGCGATGAATCTGATTTTGGGTGAGCCTTGCTGTGTGTGATTTTGAGTCGTCCAAGCGCACAACACCATCACTCAAGAGCCGTGGTCTCTGTCGTCGAATGGCGGGCCTGAGTCTGGTGAGAGTGTCGCAGTAGCGTGCCGTATCAATGGTCCCTTTATGGAGGAAATCAAGGAGAATCACACTTTTCGCGTCCCAGAACACTGCGGCCATAACCTTTCCTCATCCCCTTTGATTACTCTGAACAGGAACTCATTTCCCTCTCGCGCGTACCGCATCAAGTGATCAAGGCTGATTCTCATCCCTGCACTCTCGTGATCCGGAGTCAGGTCTCTCGGCCCTCATCTTGCAGACACTTTTCGGTAACCCAACACATCAGCACAACCAGTAAGCAAAGCGGACTACACGTCCTACACAGTTATGCGCCTGCCCGCTAACACCATGTCCTACATTCCATTCGTGAATGTGTGGACGGACGCCAGCTTCGACATTCATCCTCCACGCTCTGGCTTCCTTCACTGAACAAGCAACACCAGCGGCCGACCATTTGACGAGACATGACCGCATCCGGCGTTCGTGGATGACGTACCCACTAAGACCCACGTGCCCATTCACACCGGATAACATGCATTGGCGACCACGCTGTCAGCACACGTCAGTCTGCCATCGTGATTTGTGCTCGAGTAACCTCGGGCACGCCGGTCTGCTGCTTCCCTCTCTTCTTCGGCGCTCTGCGCATGCGTCATTCCTCCTCCGCTGCCGCTCCTTCCGTCGCTGCACCAGTAACGGTGTGAATTGTTGCGGTAATTGTTTGTTTCACCTGGTCTACCACCTTCTCTTTCAATAAAAAAATGACGCAACTTACTTTCGGAACGTCCCTCTTATCACCAATTCGTGATTTTGTTATTTTTTTCACTGGACCCTCCAAATCATCAACCCAGATTAAGCAATAAACACCTAGTGAAACGAAATTCATTGCATTCATTATACAAATCTGCTTCAGTAGAATCCCACTGTGTTTGTTAGCTGATCATCATAATTATCAGCCTGACTACACCTACTGCAGGGCAAAGGCCTCTCCCATGTCTCTCCAATTAACCCTGTCTTTCGTGAGCTGCGGCAACCGTATCTGCGCAGACTTCTCAATCTCATCCGCCCACCTCACCTTCTGCCGCCTCTGCTACGCTTGCCTTCTCTTGGAATCTACTCCGTTACCCTTAAGGACCAGCGGTTATCTTGCCTTCGGATTACATGCCCTACCAAAGCTCATTTCTTCTTCTCGATTTCAACTAGGTTGTCATTAACCTGTGCTTGTTCCCTCACCCATTCTACCCCTTCCGGTCTCTTAACGTTACACCTGTGATTTTTTTCTTTCCATACCACGCCGGTCTGCTGCTACACTTTCTTCGGCGCTCTGCGCATGCGTCATTCCTCCTCCACTGACGCTCATTCCGCCGATGAACCAGCAACGGGTGTGGATTCTTATGGCAATTGTCTGTAGCTCACCTGGTGTACCATCTTCCCTTTAAAAAAATAACGAAACTTACTTTCGGAACGTCCCTCTTATCACCAATTCGTGATTTTGTATACTTAGGTGTGTTATGTGCGTGTTAGGTGTTTGGTTAGGTGTTGTAGTTCCTAAACAAATGAGCAAAATTTGTCTAAAATTGACGAGTTGATAAAATTAGCTTCCAAGCAAAAAAAAATTTGATTTGGTCGAATTTGAGAAAATTTATGTTTAGAGGTAATTCGCTTCGAAGTGAAAATAAACAGCTTCAATATAAAATTACACTCAAGAAATGCACTCTAATGAATTAATTTTCAGTGAGCTGTGTAGCCCATTCCGCAAAGTAGCCGCCTGTCAGCCTACGACAACCTCTGTGCAGCGTCCTGATTAAACAACGAAGAACCAAAAAATGTGGGTTCGTGCAATCCTGCCGTCGCGAAGAGCAAGCATCGCACACTGGATATTTTCAGTGTATTAAGACCTGTAGCTCGCTCCAAACAAAATTGCTGAAGATTCATTTGCCGATAGCAAAAGTTTTGAAGAATAAGAACCTGTGGTAAACCCAGAGCCCTATGTCGGGCGCATTTGCCAGAAATCAGTACCGTGATGGTCAACTCGCAGAATCGATGCTTCCAGAAATTCTTCAGCGTTAGTCATTCCATTATCCAGTAGACAAAAACGTAAATTTGAGATCGCGAATATTACTCTGCCCTGTTCCTTATTGAGTCTGTGAAAGAAGTACTGGCTACCTACAAAGGCCACTCCTGTATATGCAGTGATATATCGTTTGTAGATATATGGCTACAATAGTCGACCCTTCTAGCAGCGCTACATCTTACTACGCTGTGCTGTTTTGTCATCGTGCTGTTTCTTCGGTGCTTCTTCTCCGGCATGCTCTTTTGGTGCGTGCTGTTTTTTTCCCAGTACAGTTTTGTTGCGATGCTGTTTTCGCCCTGTGCTGTTTTGTCACTGTGCTCTTTTTTGTGCGCGGTTTTGTCGTGCGCAGTTCCTTCACGGCGCCCATAGCACCATCAGTCATTTTTCTAACTTATTTAACTCTCAATGCAACAAAGTACAAAAAATGTTCTTACCTCGCTCCACACGAGCATGGTGCCAAAGACGACTTGCAGGCCGTCGAAGAAGTTGTCCCCGACGATGATGACCGTGGACCCGCCGGTGGTCCAGCCTTCGCTGGGGCTGATGGCCTTGATGCAAGGCGTGGCGGCGAACGGCACTGCGCACGGCACAACCGCCGGTGGCTCACCGCGCCGGCCACGTGTTCGCGCGCGCACAGTGAAAGCGCGTTGACGGGCCAATCCTGGCGGCTTTTGCAACCTGTTGTGCGCGACAGGGGCCTAATAGGATTCTCTCGAGAGAGATTAGTCCGCCTTCGGAGGGAGGCAATTACGCGGTGGTGGCTGCCATTACGCGGGCCCTGTCGCGGTCAGCGCTTAAGCCGCCATCGATTTTTCCCCGGGGAAAATCGGCTCTCACTCGCGCCGACTTGACGCCCGGCGGTGGCTGAACGATCTTTCATTTCTAACGAGAGGCACCTCTCTGCTCGGTGGCCCCGTGTAGTAATTTATTTCTTGTTCTGCTCAGGTAGGCGTTTAGGTCAACGGCGTGGAAAGGAGACATGACAACAGAAGCCGCTCCTCTCGAGAAAGCAGCGCAGTATCTCTCAATGGGACGTTTTCCGGGGCACTCGCTCTTAATTTCCGACTCAGCTCTCTTTTACCCCGCACAGGTTCCCCCTGCGAGAGGAACGCAACAGCGCCCTCCTGCTCACCTTCGGTAGGGTCCAGCCGCTTAGCCCGCCGACCGTGCTTGGAGTTGTTGTGCACGAACATGTTGTCCGAAACAGCCAGTAGGGGCCCTTCGACGCTCACCTGGTTAGAGATAACCACCTGCGACGACATAACAAGGCACGGGGAGCGATAACTTTGCCAGCCACTGTTCATATTCGCACAATTGTTACCTATGGAGTGCTCGAAAAGAAGACGCATCAATCAGAGGTGGAAGCGATTGTTGCATCAAATTGCTTACTGCTTCACGAACACCATTTACTACACGTTATAGGCACTGACTACGACTAAAGCCAGCATTGTCATAAATTTGTCACAATAAATGTCTCCAACTTGAGTCGAGCCGCGTGAGCTCTTTAGTGACAACAAATTATATGATCGGCTAGTTTAATTGCAGCAGAGAAAACCTGTCATTATCTACTACCAAGTGCACAGCGATTTTGAGTTTCTCTTGGCCTGCCATGAACACTACAGCAGACCGGTGCCCAGAGAGTGGCTCTGAACCGACACTGGCAGTCAGATGGCTTCTTGCAGCATTTTAGCCACGCAGCGTAGCAGTGGGGACCAAGAGAACAGCGCTCTTCTCGTGTCCTTGACTGACATGTGCTGAACGCTACATGGCCTGCAAGGATGACGTCATATACCACAGGTGACCTGTGCAGCCGGCATCGCAGGGGTGATCTCATGTGCAGTACCTATGTCTGATAATGTTACAAAAGTGCCCGTAATTTTTCTCGGCTTTAAAAGCGTCCACCCGGGTTTCACTCACTCCATCACTCCAGATTTCGCATTTCGTTTTTTAAATGGTGCTTTTCGGCTCCGAACTGCAGAGTCAGATACTAAGCATGGATGAAAGAGTTTCGCTCACAACGTACACTATCATAACAGTCCAAGGGAAACATTTGCGCCGAAAACTTAAGAAATAATATGCGGCCCAACACTATTCGTAACGGTCCCGAAAAATTGGAATAAACTAATGGTACAGTAATCTTCTGCCTTGAATTTTTTTGTTTCGACAAAAGTAAAATTGCGTACTGCTCTTACGATCGCATCTCGCTTTTGAGCATCGCTGCGCTTAATACGAGTGCTGCGGAAAAGTAACAAACGAACAAACGCGTGTTCGACGCAGAGCGAATCTTTCCTTTCTGACCGTGATTGGCCTTACAGTGTCGCTAACTGCATTGGCCAAAACTGGGCCAATCACGCAGCTAAATGTTTTGTGAACAGCGACACAGTTTCTCTCTTGCAAAACTGCCAGGATAGAATAGACTCGTGTAAGAGCCAATGTAGTTTACTCCCCTTGGCAAGTATCGTTTTTAGCTCTCCAACAGAAGCAGAGAATAAGGAACCTTTTGGGAGCCCTCTCATAGCTCACTGACACTGTGTGCAGGATGCGTTAAACTTCATCCTAAAAGAGCTGTGAAAATCTAGAGTGGTCCAAGGCTGGGAACCATGTCCGAACGAGAATGCCGACACTGTCGAGAAAAAGATTGGCCGCTCTCCTGCTGCCGCGAGAGTGCGTACACGAGTTGCTCACAGCTGTGCCTCTCTTTCTCCGCCATGCGGGGAGGAGTAGTGACGCACCTGAAACCGCCGCATATCTCGTGGGTTTCCAGCGTTCTTGAGGCAGTTCTGGTTGCACTTGAGGAAGAACTTGAGGAAAAACCTGCACAACGCAAAGGTGGGTAAAGCTTTGGCAAAGCCAACTTTTCATGCACACACGCGAAATCAGTTGCTGGTGTGTGTACTGGTTAGACAGAAGCAATGGCAACGTTCTTTGGGTCAATAAAAATATATACTTAAAGTGCGGGTGCCTCGCTCAGTGCAGACATGAAACTCTGTGGCGGTAATTTCTCTTTTATTCTCCTCCGTGTACCGTTGCTGTGAGCATCTACGCTTGCAGGAAGTGCGCTCCCGAGTGCCTTGAAAGCCACTCTGTAATATTGTTACTTTAAGTTTATCAAACTCATGGCCTTTCTCGCGGAGGTGTCTCGAAAGAGGGAGGCTAGGGAGAGAGAGAGAGTGAGCATGTGAGCGGTGGTTATTAAATCATAATCGGAAGGAATTGTCGGTTTGGCTTGTGTATTGCATCTGACCTTTGCTACACTCGAGCATGTAAACAACATTACTGGAATCGCAATTTAAATCTTCTCGGATAACATGTTTGAAATCTGAATGGGTACTTTTAGACAGTGCTGTGGTTTGCATGTGTTTGCAAACTTGGCATCGGTTCTTTCCGCACGGTGTGCAACCCAGCGGCCTCGGTTTATTAACCGTAGAGTGCACAAGGTAGTTTTGTAATTTTTTGGCTTTCCGCATGTTACCTGGCGGACCATTGAGAAAATTTTGAAGAGCCGCTCAATTTGTTTATGACATTGAAGTGTTTTTTAAGGTTTTGTTAATATTAGTGACGTTGTCTGGGAACGTCAGTAATAGATTAGAGCGATGCAGTGTTGGCAGGGATTCCGCAGGGATGTGATTATGATTAGTAACTTCCGCCCTTTTAATGGCTTCGTTTATGATAGAGGACAGGTAGCGTTGTTTCTTTAAAACTTCGCGCATGTGATTAGCATTGTTTGAAAATCTTCCGATCGAAAGCAAATGCGTTTCAATCGGATAGCCTGTGAGTATGGAATTGAAGATTTGCAGTGACGTGAGTGGCAGCTGTTGAAACGAAGATACTGTCGTTTGTTTGTGGGTTTTTATAAACGCTACCGATTAATGCACCCCCTTCAACACGAACCAAACATCAAGGAAGTTCATTCTATTTTTTGGGTAGGTGTGTGTGAAAGAGATATTTGGATGCATGTTGCTGAATAAGGCGATAAGCTGAATTAGTTCTTCCTGCGTTTCTGTCCAAATTATGAATATGCCATCAAGATAATGTTTGTAAAAAGCCGGTTTAGTTTGATATGAGAAAAGAAAGTCTGAATTTTGTTCATAAATATGTTGGCGTAATTTGGTGCCATTTTTGTGCCCATAGCCGTACCACTCGTTTGAAGATAATGAGTTGTTGAATTCGAAAGTGTTAAGTTTAGGAACCAAATCTGCAAGTTGTTCGATGGCACTTGGACTGGGAGAGTCTAGAATTCTGTGTTCATTATATGCTCCGACCATGGCCCGGATTCCGTCGTCATGTGGGATGTTAGTGTAAAGTGACAGCACGTCCAGGGTAACTAGGAAAGCGCCATGAGGGAAGGTGACATCGGATAATTCTCTCAGGAAATGGCTAGTATCGCGTATGTAAGATGGGTGTTTCGGAGGTATATGTTTGATGAGAGAAACGATGTAATCTGAGATCGGTTATGTCAGTGTGCCGACACCAAAAAAAAAAATAGGTCGCCCTGGATGATTTTCTTTGTGTGTTTTCGGAAGCATGTAAAAGCGCCCCGTGGAGGCATTTTTTGGCGTCAGCACCTTACTTATTCGCGGGGGTAATTCACCTTCATTGGTTAGTTCATTGAGAGTTGCTGCTATGATCTCTTGGTGTTCAGAGGTGGGGTCTGACGATAGTTTCTCATAGAATTTTGAGTCGTTGAGTTGGCGGTTGCCCTCCTGAATATAATATTCTTTGTCCAAAATAAGTATACCTCCACCCTTGTCGGCGGGCTTAATGGCGATGTCGGTTCGTTTCCTAAGTGAGTCTAAGGCGTTACGTTGTTTCCTTTTGTTTTTTAGGTTGGGTGGGCCAGATTTTCGTGTCCCGAAGGCCTGAAGTATGTCCTTTTGTACCGCTTTAATATATAGGTCTAGATATTTATCCCTGCCAGTTTTGGGTGTCCACTGTTCCTGGGGTTCGGGGCACCAAGAATTAGTTTGGTTTGGTTTGTCGAAAAAATATTCCCGTAGTCTAAGTGTTCGGGAAAAGTCATCCACATCCTTGGGTGATTGGTATTCATTACACTGGCCATTATTTGGGCAGAATTTTAGGCCGCGTGAAAAAAGGGACTTTTTATCGGGGGCGAGGTGTGAGCTTGCTAGGCTGAATAAATTTTCTCATGAGTCTAGAATGTTAAGTAGAGAATGACCAATTCTGCATATATGGGAATTAACCCACTACGCGTCATACGTACCCTTACGGCGGAGCTTAGGGGTCACCAGGGAAATAAACATTATTCCAGCAAGTGCCAGGCGCAGGCTTTGAGTGGAAAATGATTCTGACTACTGTCCGAGGAGCCGCTCGGCATCTCCACCCGCGTCGAGTGACGCAACCCTTTCAGTGTTGAATATTTAAAAAGTAGATCACCCCCCGTATCAATTTTTTTCTTAAGTTGCACTTGCCCGAAACTGCCAGTGCTCGCCGGCGATGTCATCAGTAAAATTGTTGTTCAAGTTGGCCGTTCGACCATCACGTCAAGGTGCACTTCAGCGCTGCCGTCGACCGAGACTGAAACTGAGGGTGCAAAATCCTTTGTAATTAATTATTCACGCTGTGTTATGAGCTTGTTTTCATGATCCCTAGGCCTGTATGCCTCGTTTAAAAAAGGGACACACAAAGGCTTTATGTCCGTCCCATTTTAACAGTTGTTCCTTTCAAGTCTTCTGTTCACGTGCTCTTATGCACTGCCACATTTAAACGGTGAGGCAAGGTTCTTCTTTCATTCAGTGCCACAGAGAATACAAGCATTTTAAAGGCTGGCGCAGCAAGTTCTTTGTTTTGTAAGACGTAGAAAAGCACCGTCTTGACTGCAGCATCAAAAGTGAATATCACTCGGAATGAACAAGTTGTGTTGATTCATCTCAAAGCATATCATGAAGCGGTATACCGCATGGCAACCAGCACACTGGTTAGAAATGGTCGTTCAATTTCAGCGCATGCGGTTATAAATTTTCCCTTCAGCTCTTGCAAGCTCCCTGGTTCTTTAGCGTAGACCCGGTTCTTACATGACCCGAAAGAAAAGAAAAAAACTTTGAGACCATTGCGGTGACCCGCATTGGAGAAATGCGAAAGCATTGCATTGCTCCTATGTACAGACACGTAGTTCATGACGTCTGCGGATGTGACGTCATGGAATTTTCTAGAACACGGGTTTTTTCTACGGCGCCAGTACGCGTTCCAAGAGGTCATCGGGTGACGTCCAGGTGTTATGTCGACGTCTGTGGCTGTTGTGACGTCTAAGCGTAATGTTCATGTTTAATTAATTAATTACAACTGATGAACCAAATTTTTCCCACAGCAAGACGTCATAACGCACTATCTAACACAACCAAACTTTTGCACATTTATCTTGACAGAACGACGTAATCGTGCGGACAAATTTTGCGGACACGAAACACGGGACATAGCCTACTAATACTTTCGCATTAACATGTGGGAGTCATATCCCGTGATATTTATGGCCTGCTCTGGAAAATGCCACTTTAAATACTTGGTTGCACGTAATGAGCTGGCGCCTCGTGATGTTGTGGGACATGGTCTGGTCGAGCCACCTGGCGACGGTCAGAAGCTCAGTCGTTAAGCCAACGGAGTAGCAGCGCGTTAAAGCTAGTTGTAAAAACTTGTTTGCGTGTGGAATGACTGATACTGCGCAGATTTTTTACGTCTATTTGCTCTTCCCTTTGTACTATTCTCAGGACTCACTGCGCCCACTCCAGGGCAAAGGCATCTCCCATATCTTCTGAATTAACCCTGTCTTGTCCCGGCTGTTGCAACGTTATCTCCGCAAACTTTATAATCTTTCCCACCCACTTACTGCCACCCTCTCGTATACTTGCCTCCACTTTGAATCCGTTCTTAGGAGCCTGAAATGATTTCGATGGGCCTATTCTAGTGCAACAGATCTGTAGACGTGTATTGAGTGAAATTTGAATGCTCTGCGTGGAACTGCTAATTTAAAGAGAATTTTCTAAACAGCTTGCAAACGTTTAGGGCGACACATCTGACAGGCTGGCTCTTCTGCCCACTGACGTCATGGGGATAGGGGACGCGCTGTGAGGTGTGTCGCCCTAATCGGTTGCAAGCTACTGCGAGCAGCGATTTTTAAAAATTGTCTTTATATTACAGGGCCCACAATTTTTTCCCAAATTTTCAAATTTGACTCGAATACCCGCAAAGACCACCTCTGCAGATCTTTTACACTAGAATATGCGCATCTAAATCATTTAAGTGTCCTTTTTAGCAGCCTTTAGTTACCCTGCCTTTCATTTCGCATTACATGCCCAGCCCTCCATAATTTTGATTTATTGATTCCTGGACCTCTTGATTTCCAGTAATTGTGGTGTATTTCCTCCCTCTAGCGACCCTCAAGCGAGGATTAACAGTAACAATAAATAAAGCTGTTTAAACGATTTTCGAATGACGACTCTAGGAACACGACAGCGTGGACACGAGAGTGAAAGGCTCAACTATTCCGTCAGGTTGAAGCGGACGACTGTTGTTTGCAAGAGCCCGCAAAATGAGAGGAAAAAGGGGTGGCGGCCTCTCCCATTCTCCGCGGGGTGTCTCGAACCCCCCGAACATTTGCCCTAATGTCGGATTTATGTTTGAAGCGCTCCAACTATAGAATGGCCAACTGATTTCATTTGCTTCTAAATTTAAACAATTTCCTTTCAACAATCTAGCGTGATCGCGCATCCTTACAAAACATGTTGATTGACAGATCCCACTTCACCAGCGTGATAAGTACTCAGACGATGCAGAGATATCTTGTAATCTGTTCAGACCATTCCTCGCATGTAAGTTTCCAAGGACACCAAATTTTATCTCAGCTATTCTGGGCAATGAAATTATTTTCCTCTTACAGCTTCTGTTTGCGCAAGCAGCGTCTGCTTGCTTTCTGGTCCTCTTCTGATTTATTAACTGCCATGCGGGCCCCCAGAATCAGTAAGTCTGGAGGGTGAAGTGTGGTTGACTGTTTTTCGAATTTCAGTTTCCATAATTACTTTGAAATAATTATGACAGGGTGTACGTAATAACCTGGAGTACAAGGGAAAAATTTAACTGAGGGGTTCAATCCCCCCCCTCCCCCCTAGTAGCGCATTAGCACCGGGTTTCTCAGTGATCTTCTTTTCGCAATGAATTAATATCAAGCTCGTGAGGAAATATCTCTGCAGGCCGGATTTTCTCAAAATGTTTCAAAAAGTTTTGTCACTCCTGGTAAGGCTTACGGCCCACCGGCATTGTGCCGTGCGGCGAAGCTTACAAGGACTGTGCACGCTAATTTTATCAGTCTGTTTGCTCTTCCTACACCACGCATTCGTTAAGACGGCCCACTAATGGCCGATTCACACGACGGTCCGTTCGCCCGCGACCCGCGCATCACGTGTTCATGAGCCACTAAAAACTGGCCTGCGATCCGATGACGTCAAGCGGATGCGACGGGCCAAAATAGCAGACGACGCGCTGGGTGTACCACTGTTGCCAGATTATTTTAAAGCGTTTGGCAACGCTGGTCAAACTGGTTTTTCCTCCCGACCCATGATTGCGATTGAATGGTGCAGGTGCGGCCCTCTGTCCAATTCCTCAATGTCCTGGGCCGTCTTGCTAGCCGAGTCGATCACTTCGTCGCGGTAGCAAACGCAGTGCAGCTTGTCAAAACAGCGCGCCAGCTCAGCGAAAGGCGGCAGCCGAAATGCTGGCAAGAGCGGTGGTTGCCAGAGCTGGCGCGCGCATCTTGGCGGGCCGCCGCTAATTCCAGCGAAGGGAGAGGCACTTGAACTTCCTTGGGTGTTCAGTCCGCGGGCTCACAGCACGCCTCTCGATTTGGTGACGCACGAACACGTGATGCGGGGGCCGCGGGCGAAGAGTCCGTCATGTGAATCGGCCATAAGCGGCGCTTGAAGATGCTATTTGTTTTTCTAAGAAGTGTGCATATATTGCATACATACTAGGTGCATTCTGAATTTATTCCACTGCAGGAACAGGTAAAGTGTCTGATGCTGCACCGTCTCCTTTTTGAAAAGTAATACAGTGGAAGACGGCTGACGCTGCTGCTGACCCCTTTTGTCGACAGCGCAGGAAGTGGAAACGCAGTGCATGAACGGGGGTTTTCAGTTCGACCCTATCTGCCTCTGAGGCTGCAAGTCAGCTGTTCCAAGTTGACAATAATTTTGTTACTAATCGGGTGTGTCCGTGGTTTCAGAACACCTGAATTTCCCAACCAATCCTAAAGAAGGGGTAACATTGCACTTATTGTAAAATTGTTCAAAACACCAAATATAATAAATTGTCAGAACAGCAAAAATAAAATGAAAATTAAAAATTAACTAACAGATGGAAAACAAATCAAAAAGAAAAATTCCTCCTGGTTTTGCCCCCCCCCCTCCCGACACACGCACACACACATTGAAAAAAAAATGTTTGCAATCCTTGCAAGATAATCATGATATTCACAGCCTACAGAATGAACTGAAGAAAAGTAATGTTTCGTTCATGAAGCGGGTATGTCTTTGAACAGTTCTAAATGTCAACTTCTATCATTCATTCGTATGTGTCTGCCGGTAAGATCAGCGTATAATTTGGACGGACTACCTTATGAAAGGGTTCAACGTTTCAAATATTTCGAGGTCAATTTTTCTGAAAATTTATCATTGGACGTACACATGGAATACCTCGCTTTAAAGACATCTAGAATGCTTATCCTCCATAGACGTAAGTAAAAAACAGCTTTACAGCAAAAATGTTCGTCCGATACACGAGTACGCTGGCATGGCTCAAAGATCTTATCTTACAGAAAAGCTTTACAAAATCAAGATGCCAGGTTTGCTTCTAGTAAGTATAACTTTCGCAGCTGCAAGTTTTTACAGATTAAAGGAAAACCTGGTTGGTAAACGCGAACACACCGCTGATTAGCTGCGAACAGGATTTCCTTTTTCCGAACCTACTCTGGTTTCAGCGGAATAAACAAGCATTTGTGCAATTTGTCCCCGCCCGCCGCTGTGGATCAGTCCTCGGGGTTCGATCCCGGCCGGGGCATTTCGATGGAGGTAAAATATTATTAGTGATGGTTTATTAATAATGAAATAAAACGTAAAGAAAAGATGTTGCTAACAGACCCTGAGGTGTGAATAAAATGGACGAGTAAAGAAAGATGGGAGCGATAGAAAGGACGTGTCGAAATTAATCTAGAGCCATCTACTACGGCGTCCCTCATAGCCCCTGTGTCCGTTTGGGACGCTAAACCCCACATGCCATAGAGTTTGGCCTCCCGGCTTGGCCTCTTAAAGAGTTTAGAGTTCGTGAAACACTCTGTTGTATACTGGCGTCTTACGCAAATAATTTTTTTTTCCGCACACAAAGCAATAGGTTTCTCAAGAGCATAGTTCAATATTGCTCCAATTCTCAATCCTTCTAGTCGTCAAATTTCTCGTAGTTGCATATCATTCTGCTCCTTGACAGGCTATACTATGCTTTCCATTCGCAGTGCCGCCTGTGCCTATGCTGCTGCTGTTTCGATATTGTTTTATATTGTTTTGATTCCTTCGTTGCTTATGCATCGGTGTTGTGCTCGAACAAGCTCATTTTATGCGCATAATCTGGCCAAGGGCAGAACTTGAGTCGAGATTAGAAGTAAATTAGAGAGCTGTTGGAATATTAGCCCCAGGTGCCCACGGTAAAACCACAAACGAGGCGGTACAGGGGGATATGGGCTGGGCAAAGTACGAAGCCCAGAGTAAAATATCGGACGAAGAACGCCTGAGGAAATTGGACGATAACAGGTGGCAGCTAAGGTATTTAAATGCCTATAGGGAAAGAGCGTTGGCTCACAATGGCGGAAAAGGACCGGGAAACTAACCAGAAAATATTCAAAAACCGAGGACGGAGAAACAAAGAGGTTTAAGCGACAGGCAAAAAACGCAAGAGCTAAAAACTGGATGAATTCAATGGAGAAGTAGCATAGTGTTGAACTATATTGATACTTGAGAAGTCAGATCAGGAAGGAAGCGTTTTATGATAACTTAAGAGGCACTGTCCTACTCTATGAAGCTAGGGCAGGGTGTCTTAGAACGCGCAGTTACAAAAAGAAATTTAGCGAATAGGTTGACACATGTGCAGTCAGTGGTAAATCTCTAAAAAAAATTTGAACACCTAATACTATGATGTGATGGTATCCACCCTGATGTCGATGCAGGCACAGCCACTATTCGTGAGGCCCTAAGGCTTACAGATTACGATGTTGATGTGAATGAATGTGCGGTAGAAGTCAGCAAAAAACGACTGGTAGTTTGTGACTCAAAAGCGGAGAGGCGACAAAAGGTTCGAAGGTGCGTAGGAGTGAAAATTAGCACCCTTGAGCGCAGAGGGAAAAGGTGGCATATCCCACCTTCCATGCCCCGAAAAGCCGGCATGGCCGCCGCCATCTGGTGTGGCGATGACGCAGCAGCCGGCGGCCCGGAGGAGCGCCGTCGACACTCATGAAACATGCATGACCCCCCTCGCGGCGTGCCTAATGGCGGAGAGAACTGGTTCATTATGTATGACTGCACCGGTTGCATATTCATTTTGGGCCGAGTGCCGCCGGCGTCGATGCGACCACGCGCAGCCTGGACGGCGGCCACGAGTCAAGGGGCTGCTCAATATTGATGGCCGGCCCTGATTGACAGCGCGATCGCCACTTGGTCAGTGAGGAGGCGTCGCTAAACGCTTCACCGGCCATTCCTCGGCTGTCAATTTCATTAGCAAAAAAAACAGCTTGCCTTCCCAAGTATCGCGCACATTCTTCTGTTTTGGTATCGCACTGCTATCTGGCACATGCTGCTGGTGTAATTTTGGTGTTTGAGGACGCAGATAAAGCGGTTTTCACGCAGTTGGATGTATCATCCGGGTTGGTCTCCTTCTGAGCCGTTAGTGCGCTTCAGAACTTGGCATAGCCAGCCCGATCAGGAAAGCAGCAGTGGAATCATACCTCTAAGTGCCCGATAGTAAATAGCGTCGACGCACGAAATAAGGGCATCTATATTTGTGTTTTCACTTTATAATCTCACGCGGCTAAACGTTAAAGTGACGGTTTTTGCGCGGTGCTCTTCACTCCCACCGTTCTGAATTCAAGCGAGTCCATCATTGTAGGCAGAGGGCAATCCTGCATGACTCATGCAATGGGCCACGTGAGGATCGCTGGTCCGTCCTTCGGCACGACATTCTAGAGGCACCGTTTTCCTTTTTGCCTCGAAAGAGGCCTATGAGACTGGAAATCAAGAAAATGAGCTTAAAGCGGCGATTTTATGCCAGCGGTTTGAGTCTGGGTCGGCGCCAGCTCAGACGTGAACCTTGGCGGGAAAGCATCGAGCGCCGACGAATCTTGTTAAAGTAAGACGTTCCGGGCCCACTACGGGGGCCTTGTTCACACTTTTAAGGGACGGAAGTCAGTGCGGATTACATTGGCTTCATGATGTGGCATAAGCAGCGGGTGTGTATTGGGGATAGATTGCCTTCGTTGCGATTGGGGGGGGGGGGGGGGGGGGGGGAGAGAGAACAGATGGAAGTAAGGGGTCACAAAAATGAATAAAAGTTACAAAAATATAAATAGCAAGCAAATGTTGACACAGTTGTTGACAACATGAAATATGGAAACAAGGCTATAAATACTTAATTAGAGGTCTTAGAACAGGAATTCTCAAAAGAAATACTCTGACAATAACTGTTTAAATTTTAGAGGGTTTCTTTCATTGACCACATCGTCGGGAAGTGCGTTCCACTGCGCTACGGTAGCAGGCAAAAATCAATTATTGAAAACGTTCGATGAACA